>NC_142872.1:83390000-83732500 GCF_051225735.1 Oryctolagus cuniculus
GATGTTCTCATGCTGATTCACTCCCCAAATACGCACAACAGCCAGGACAGGACCAAGCCAAAGCTAGGAACCTGGAGCTCAGCCTGGGTCTCCCACATGGATGGCAAGGATTCAAGTACTTGAGTTGTCACCTGTAGCCTCCTAGGGAGTACATGAGCAATGAACTGGAATCAGGAATGAAGCTGGAACTTGAACTCAGGCATTCCAACTTGGGGTGTGAGCATCCCAAGCAGCATTGCAACTACTGCACCAAAAGTCTGCTCCACAACTTCTTAAAGATTTATTTTTTATTTGAAAATGAGAGTAACAGAGAAGAGAGGAAGGACAGAGAGACTTCCACCCACTGGTTCATTCCCCAAATTGCCACAACAGCTGACAATGGGCCAGGCTTAAGAGCCAGGCGTGGGGCCAGCACTGTGGCACAGCAGGTTAAAGCACCAGCCTGAAGCACCAGCATCCCATATGGCCATCGGTTCTAGTCCCGGCTGTTCCTCTTCCGATCCAGCTCTCTGCTATGGCCTGGGATAGCAGTGGAAGATGGCCTAAGTCCTTGGGCCCCTGCACCCACATGGGAGTCATCCGGAAGAAGCTCCTGGCTTCAGATCAACGCAGCTCCGGCCACAGCCATCCAGGGAGTGAACCAGCGGATGGAAGACCTCTCTCTGTGTCTCTACCTCTCTCTGTAACTCTGTCTTTCAAATAAATAAAATAAATATTAAAAAAAAAAAAAGCCAGGAGCTTCACTTGAGTCTCCTATGTGGCTGTCAGGGACTCAAACACATGGTCATCATCCACTGGCTTCCCAGGCACATTAGCAGGAAGCTGGATCAGGAGTGGCACAAATGGAACTTGAACCTGCACTCATACAGAAGGCCAGTGACTCAGGAGGTGGCCTAACACATTGCAACACAATGTCAGCCCTCATAATTTTTTTCAAATGTTTTTGACCTGTAGGTTCTGCAACCTACAAATGCAAAACCCTGAGATATGGAAGGCCAATTGCATAAAATGTCTAGACAAAAGGCAAGAATAACCAGAAGGAACATTTCCTTCCTCTCTTCGCTATGCCATTAGTCAGCTCTCCCCATTTTGTATCACCCTAATCATGTCGCCCGGACACGGCAGTCAGTGGCAGCCCACCAGGCTGCCAGGCTTCCCTGGATGGACTTCTCAGTTTTCCAGGTATGTCTGGAAGCCTCATTTCCTTGTGCCAATTAAATCCCTCTAAGAATGCTGTCAATACTGCTGACCTCATCTATGGTATCTAACCTTTCTAAAACTGAGCAGCACATTTCATATCACTTAAAACTCAATTTAATAAAACTTTTAAGTATATACAAGTGAAAGCCTAAAAGGCAGAGGTTTCCAAAAACTAAACTAAACCTGGTATCTCTCCCATGACTGAAATGCTTTGTCTTACCTAGTCTTTTCCTTTTACACTCACACTTCCATCCCTAATTCTAACCCTGCCTCTAAAAAGTCTTTCCTCACCAAATTCTCCCCTGAACTTTTTTCCTCCTCATTCTCTAACAGGTTGTTTTCCAAATGTTCATCAGTTATATTACACAAACCCACCTGCTCCAGTTTTAGTCCATATGGAAAAGGTGTAACATGTGGCTTATTTCACGGTGATCAATTTTTTCCTTATTTTGCTTTGTCAAAGTCCCATTGAGGTAGTGAGTGTGAAATACACTTGTTTCCATCTCTTGGGACTTGTACAGGGAAGCCACCTGTGTTATATTTTCTCCCCAGTTAGATTCATTTTCTTTATTCAACATGAAATAATTTCATTATAAGTAATCCAAGAATTATACTCAACCAAGACACCCAAGAGGCCACTAAAATTGTAGGAAAGTTGCCTACTCTGAAACATATTGGTCTGGAAACTCTATGACCCTTTTACACTCTACCAGGCAGAAATTTTGGCAGGTTCCTCATTAACTTATGAAGCCCAAGGCACATTGGGTTTTGGAGTTGCCTTGATATAATTACTGCAAGATTTCAATTTGTGCCCAACTAAAATGAACAATATTAAATGCTGGCCCTCAAACTGCACCATGGAGCAGCATTTACGAGAAGTCTGCCAAATGCCCCAGACATGGGAAGCCACCTGTGAATGTACTCCCTGGTTCTGAATAGGACTGTACATGGTACCTGTGATTTTATAATGACAATAGAGTTAGATAATGGAGTCAGGCCTTGTAAAAAATGTAGATTATAAAATTGGACTTTAATTTCAATTTTTTAAAGTAACTGAAGCAGAAGTAGATCTGATTTATTCAACTAAAATTGAGTAGGCTGAGTGAAATTATCCCATGAAAACAAGCCAGGACCCAAGTTTAAAGTATTTTCCAGGGAATGAAATTCACCCATCTTTCTTACTGTAGGTTAGCCTACCTTATATAAACGATCAACCAAATTTCTGTTCTTTCATTAAATTTCTAATAACACATGTAAGATTTGATGACACTTTTGTGATATTAAAATTCATCCAACAAAGTATGTTCCAGTACCACATTGTAGGTGTTCAATACAGGTTTGTATGGTATTTGATGCAGTAATTAAGACAGTGCTTCAAATACCTATATCCCACAACTGAGTGCCTGGGTGTGAGTCTCAGCTCCTCCAGTTCGGAATCAGCTTCCTGCTGGTACACCCCCTGGGAAACAATAGATGATGGCTAAAGTCCTTGGGCCCCTGCCACTCTGTGGGAGACCAGGATGAAGATCCAGGTTAGCTTCAGCCCTTGGCCAGTCCTGGCGAATCTGGAATGTGAACTAGCAGATGGAAGATCTATCTATCTCTGCCTCTCTGTCTTCCAAATAAAATGAAAATTTAATAATAATTTAAATGATCCCCAAATTCATCAGACATCAAGTGTGTTACCTGTGGATAGAAACAGTCTCCACTCAGAGATAAGTGCATCTCCCTGCCTCACTCATCACGCCGTCACCCATCCATCCTTTATATATATTGTACACGTCTGCTATAGTACAATGTTTTTATTTTCTTGTGAGGCTCTGGTAAAGAGTTGTTCTTCCTTTCCTTTCTCAACATCCTATAGATCTGGAACATTATACATTAGTTTAATCAACAAATGTTCACTAAGCATATGGGGTATTGGATGATAGCGATAAATGATGAAGAATATAGAAAGGATTTCTGTAGTCAATAACCATATCGTCTTTTAAAACTATTTATTTTATTTATTTGAAAAGCAGAAAGAATGGGAGGGAAGAGAGAGAAGAAGTGAGAGAGAGAGAGAGAGAGAGACTTTCCATTCGCTGATTCATTCTCCAAATGGCCACAACAGTTGGTATTCATCCAGGCTGAAGCCAGGAGCATGAAAATCCATCTGGGTCTCCCATGTAGGTGTCAGGGGCCTAAGCGCTTGAATCATCTTCTGCTGTTTCCCAGGGACATTAACAGGGAACTGGATCAGAAGTAGAACAGCAGACCAGAACTAGTGCTCCAATATGGGATGCTGGTGTCTCACCTGGAGGCTTAACCCACCGTACCACACTGCTAGGTGTAGTCTTATGTGAAACAGCTGTCGTGACTGAGCCTCTGCGAGGTACGACAGTGAGTGTCATGATTGCATGTGTTGCCCAGACACCTTCCCAAATAATAAGATTATTTTGTTAGTGATGTTTTAGTTTTTGTTTCCTGAAACATCCATGGTTTCCTTGATACTGACAAGTCCAATAACAAAGTCTGGAGTTTGGAAATTTGTAAGTGATACCCTCTATGGAAGATTAAGTAGAAATGATGATTTGTGTGGTTAGTGTTATGAATCAAGCTGAGTGGACCATGAGGTGCTCAGATATGTGGTCAAACATTATTCTGGGTGTTTTTGTCATGATGCTTCTTGAATGAAATTAGAATTTATATCAAGACACTGAGTAAAACAGCTTGTCTCCCCTGAGGTTGGGGAAGGGGCTGCTCAGTTAACCAGTTGGAGGCTACAACACAACACAAATGGAGACCCTCTCTGAGCAGAAAGAAGGTCTACTGCCTGATTGCTCTCAAACCAGACGGTTGCTCATGCTGGGTCAGGAGCCTGATGGTCTTCATGTGGAAACCACACCACCAGCTCTTCAGTGTGTCCCATTTGCTGACTTACTCTGTGGATCTTGGGACTTGTCAGTCTCCATAATCATAACAGTCAATTCTTCATAATAAATCTACCTGTTTTTCTGTCTCTCCACCTACCCATTACCTATCTGTCCATATATATCTATCTGTATCTATCTATATCTAGCTATATTCCTGATTGGTTTTCTTTATGGCTGATGTAATCATGATGATGATGATAATTATAATGGTGATGATGATGATCAAGTTAGAGAAGCCTTGGTTAATGGTATCATGGTGGACAAGTGAATTTTTAACCATGAACTTCAATTTCTGAATCTTGTACCTCCTGGGGAAATGATATTAATATGATGCTTATTTTGAAATTTTTAAAAAATTATCTTTCATTTACTCAACCATATGTATTATTAATATTCTACTTAAAACATTTTGCAAACTCTTTATATAAAAGAATATCTAGCTGTAGGTAATGCAACATCAAAGAAAGTAAATAGTACATTATACGAGAAGGCAAAATAAAATAATTAACAGCTGAATAAAAATGAGCAAGCTGAATAGGAAGCAAGTAATTTCACATGAAGAATCACAAGTTTTAATTGTGTGGGCCTCTTTTGAGAACTGATACGTGGAGAGAATATTGAATAGACATCAAGCCAATATCCAGCCAATGCCAAGCCAGTATCGCTGGATACTGAATCACATGAAGAGATAGGAGTAGATCTGGAGAGTTGTCGAGTGTACATAATAGAGGATAAATTTCTCAGTGGCTCTAGTTCTTTCAAGATGAGCATATATAACTCATATTGAAGTCATCACAAGTTTAGGACTTATGAAATTGGGAGTACTATAAATCAAAAGGCAAAATCAGTTTGCTTTCATCCTAGAAAATAATATTGACCCAACTGTAACACATTTCAGGGTCACAAAAAAGTTATGCACTGTTTAAACTGTCAATTTTTTTGCCCTCTGTATCAAAGAATTCAAGGAGATGCAAAGTCGCAGCCTTCATTGTAAGTTCACATAGCCATTTGGTTAGTGTAACTACAAACATATAATATTTGATAAATTTACCTCTTGCTATAATTTATAGGAACTTTCCCAGTGACAAAATGAATTTTCTAATCTTTGAATCCTTACCAACTTAGTACACTACACCACCGAGAAATGTTATGCTAAAAGGCGACTTGCCAGAGAGCCCTAGATTATCCAAAATGTGTGCAGAAAGCTTTCTTATGTTCAGGGTTTCTCTTATTTTTAAAAAAGTCTCACTATCAAATCCTTTCTTAAGAACGCCATCCTCTGAGAATATTCTACAACTTGTAGAATTGATAATAACCTTTGGAGTGGAGGTAGAACATACTTGATTAGACTGATTTGTTGTAAATTTCACAATGGCTTTTTTTTTTTTTTAAAAAAAGATTTATTTGAAAGAGTTACAGAGAGTGGTAGAGACAGAGAGAGAGGTCTTCCATCCACTGGTTCACTCCCCAGATGGCCACAATGGCCAGAGCTGAACTGATCCAAAGCTGGGAGCCAGGAGCTTCTTCCAGGTCTCCCATGTGGGTGCAGGATCCCAAGGACTTGGGCCATCTTTCATTGCTTTCCCAGGCCATAGCAGAGCACTGGATTGGAAGTAGAGCATCTGGGTCTTGATCCAGCACCACTATGGGATGCCAGCAGTGCAGGCTGGGACCTTAACCCGCTGTGCCATAGCGCTGGCCCCCACAGTGGCATTTTTTAAAATAATATATTTATCTGAAAGACAGGGTGACAGAAGGGAGAAAGGGAGAGAGAGATAGAGTGAGATCTTCCATTTGTGGTTTCATTCCACAAATGACTTTGATGACTAGGACTGTGCCAGGCCAAAACTCCAGCAGGTGCAGAGCTTTGCAGTCTCCCACATGGGTGGCAAGGGCCCAATCGCTTGAACCATTTTCCACTGCCTTCTCAGGAGATCAGCAGGGAGCTGAATCAGAAGTGGAGCATTCAGGACTCAAATGACACTCCAATAAGGGGTGCTGGTATCACAGCTGGTATCACAAGTAGTGGCTTAACCTGCTATGCCACAACACTGAACCCCCAAAATGGACAATTCTTAGTCTTCTTATCCTAATTTAATCCTATCACTTATTCAATAAAGAAAATTTTAAACCACCAGATTCCAGAAGCTTTTAAAAAATGGTATGAAGAATACAAAAGAGAACGAAGTGCTACAGATTGAAAGGGCAATGTTTAATGGTGCGCAGTGTGACAGAAACTAAAATAAAGGTAAGTACCAGACGGCTATTGAGAGACCATAGGAGGAGAGTGTTCAGTAAACAGCATGGTGGAGACAGACATGGAAGGTTTCTATGAAGGATTAATGCTTTAAAAATGATGCAGGAGGTAGACCAAAAAATAATAGAGAGAAGTATGGAAGGAAGGAAGGAAGGAAGGAAGGAAGGAAGGAAGGAAGGAAGGAAGGAAGGAAAACTTGAAACATGTAACAAACAGTATTTCAGCCAGGAGCAAGGGAATTAAAAATAGGAGCAAAGCTGGTACATCCCACATAACTGGATTCCACCATAACACCCTAGTATGTCATTGGTCTTGTTCTTTTCTCATCTCTTCACAAATCCTCTTGTGGTATCATTTATGTACTGCACAAAAAGCATGAAATAGAGGTCACCCAATGACATCTGAGCACTTTGCACATTTGCACGTATCAAAAAAGTTCAATTTTCACATTGGAAGCTGTACATTGAAAAGTCAAGACCCTGGGAAGGAGTGGTGATGTTTGCACGGTGCATGCGAAGAGTGATGAGGCAACCTGGACTCCTGTTTCACAGAAGGCCTTCTCTTTCTGATAGTGTCTGCAATGATACTGTCTTGGCTTTGTTGCCTTTTCTTATGGCTTTTATCCATCTTGACATTAAAATACTTGTGAGATGGATTACAAATTCAAGCTGTTATCATTCACTCACACCTTACTATGAGTAATTTTTAGCTTCTTTTTTTCTCAGTAGCTTTTGATAGAGAGAAGGAGATAAAATATGAGGAATTAAAAAACATGAAGGGTTGTATGCAGCTCAGGAAGCAGATAAAACTCTGAGGAATGAGGCAGGCACACTTACTTCTTACACACAGAAGAAGCTAAATAATATTTGTTCAATGTATGATACAAATGAGTAAATAAAAATATGACATATGATTTTTGTCTGTAGCTATTTTTAGTGACCAAAAAATCATTTTACTCTTCCTTTATCAAAGACCAGCTCTCAGTGAGGAAAAATGCAAGAAGTCAATCTTTTTGTGGAAGAAGAAAAGTTTCAAATTTTATGTTAACTTTTTTCTTATTATGTGATCATGCTTTTTAAATGTCAAAAAGATAAGTCATTTTAAAGAGCCATAAAATTTTAATAGGATCAAGTAGAATTCTACACACACACACACAAAAAAAAAAACCTTTCAAGGAAGGAATTGACACATAAGAAAATCTTAAATGAATAAGATAATGATAATGCTAAATAATTTAACAGACGCCTGATTAAAGGGGCAAAAGTTAGGACAACACAGAGATGTTATTTGAAAGTGAATGCAAAATTCACTAGGCCCAGCATAAGGCTTTAGAATGATTCTAGTTATATTTGACCTTTAGATTCACTATATCCAAAGGTTTGGAGCCTTGTGGGCAAGATTATAAGAAAAATAGGGTAGATCTAAGATTGCAAATAAGAAAGCAAGATTTCCTTGCTTGTGTGTAGAAATGGAGACTTTTCTTATTTTTAGCATAAAACCTCCAGAAGAAATTATGAATCATAAGATAATGTTAAAAAATAAAATTCTACCTCCTCTTTTCCTGGCGCAAAGGACCGATATGTTCCATGTTCCCAAAGCACCATGTCCCTAACTTAGAAGCATCATGTCCCTCTTACTAGGCAGGAATCACTCAGTGCATTTCATCTGGTTTTCTCCTACTGAATCTGAAGAGGCTCAAGTCTGGTACATAAAATGATGCAGTATTTGCATAAAACCTAGACCCACCTTCTATTTACTTTAAATCATCTCTAGATTATTCAATACAGTGTAAATGGTATTCTAATAGTTCTACACTACATTACATAGGAAATAATAACTAAAAAAATCTGTACATGTTCAGCAAAAATATAAATTTTCTCCACATGTTTTCTACTCATTGCTGGATCCACAGAAACAGAACACAGATATGGAAGGTCACTGCATCTCTCTTCAATGCCTACTTTTCAAACTATAGGAGCCTACAAACTGGCCCCCTCACCTCCAATGTCTTCTCTCTATAAACGTTTCTCATGTAAACTTTTCTACATACCATCATCCCATAACCCATTTCACTCCCAAATGAGAAGAAACCCCTCGTCTACTGTCTACCAAATAGAGCCCTGGTCTCTTCTACTAGCATACCAGGTCATCTGTGAATTGTACCGCCAAATATCTCCAACTCTGCCCACTGAATTATAACTCAGTTTGCCTTACTTAATAAAGTTCCCTCCATCTTTAGTCATAACCCCAAATCATTCATTCAGTTAGCTGGTTATCTTTTATTATCAAACATTATGGTTAGCAGATATGCTGGCAAGATTTATACATCATTGTCAAAATACTGTCTGTTTGGAGCCGGTGCTGTGGCGCAGTGGGTTAACACCCTGGCCTAAAGGTCCCGCATCCCATATGGGTGCCGGTTCGAATCTCAGCTGCTCCACTTCCGATCCAGCTCTCTGCTATGTCTGGAAAAGCAGTAGAAGATAGTCCAAGTGCTTTGGCCTCTGCACCCTTGTGGGAGACCCGGAAGAAGCTCCTGGCTTCTGGCGTCAGACCAGCATAGCTCTGGGTGTTGCAGCCAACTGGGGAGGCTCAAATGGAAGACCTCTCTCTCTCTCTCTCTCTCTGCCTCTCCTCTTTCTGTGTAACTCTGATTTCAAATAAATAAACAAATGTTTTAAAAAAAATACTGTCTGTAAAGATATCTATTCTATGTTCATCTCAAGTTATCACTTCTTTGATGAGTAGTCCCTGACCACCCTACGAAAAGTAGAGATTTCCTCTGAGAAAAATGTGAGGTATGTAAGACAGGCTAGAGGAGTCATTCTGCAAAATGACTGAATAAAAGTGAGCAGAGTTCGTCTCCTCGTCACAGAGAACATAACTTAGAAGTAATTAACTGCATTTTGAGGTGAGTGCCCAAGGAAGAACACTGTAACTTAGTAAGAGAAACAGAGAAACCCCATAAGACACAGAGATTTGGAATGACAGCATAAACAGAGGAACAAATGGCACCAGAAAACACAATCCTGGCTTTGTGGTGAAGAGAATGCCAATTGCAGAGGAAAGTGTAACTGGGAGAGCCTCAGGAGACGCAGTCTCCAGGAACACTGGATATCAGCAATCTTAACTCCAGAATGGATTCATGGTCATCACAGGGTTGGAACACAGCAAGGGATGTTACATGAAGTACATGTGGCAGCTTTATTTCAGAGAAGGAATTCATTTTGTCTCCCCACCCCAACTGCCAGCGCACAGGTTATAGCAGTATGATACCATCTTGAGAAGGGGTGATTTTCAGAGTCCACACTGTGATGGGGCAGAACCCCTGCATATCCCCAACCCTGGTAACCCACAAACATTCTGCCATTCCAGCAAAAGGACTGCAGCCTCACAAACTCAACTACAGCACATAGAAGTGGTGCTCCAAACACCTTAGCCCAAGTAGTATCCCGCACTGTGTAGGACAGGTTGCTCAGCACAGCACTTTGTTCCTGATCCCAGGACCTTAAGACGCAGAGGCATTTTCCTCCACATTCGTGTAACCATCCCCTCATACACTTTCCTTGCCCCCAAAGCAGTGCATGTCACTCCAGACTCAGACCTGAGCCTGATGTGGCTCGTGCGTTGAGCCTGCACTCACTTTGCCAGGTGCTGTCAACTACATCAGCGCACTCTGAACTCAAACATGGCTTTGCCATGATGCTAACAAGTGGCACCAGAACCCATACAGTCCTGAGAGGGGGCTCCCAACCCTTGTTGCTATAATAAATTAGAATGACCGACTGGAATTAAAGCCAAGGTAGCCTCCCAAACCAACACCCAAACAAGCATTTTCAGAAAACCTCTACAATCCATGATCACTACATTTTAAAAGCAGTAGAGACAACTGTGCAAATATCAATGTAGTAAATTTGCCAAGTCTACAAATATCAATGTCGGGAAAGTATGAAACAAGCAAAGCAACATCATGCTCAAAAAGGAACACAATCACACTTTAGTATTAGACCCAGAAGAAGGTAGATTGATGAAATAGCTGATAAAAATTCAAAAGAATTATTATCAGGAGGTCAGTGTTGTGGTGGAGTAGGCCAAGTCATTATCTTGAAATGCCAGCATCCACATCGGAACTTCCATTCCAATTTCCAGCTAATGTACCTGGAAAGGCAGCAGACGCTCCAAGCATTTTTGCCCCTGCCACCAAATAGAACAAGACCAAACAGAAAAAAGAATATTTAAACGTGAAGGCAAATCTTCTGAAATGTTTCAATCAGATTAAAAAAGGAGGATGAAGAAGAAAGGAAGGTGATGAGCAAGAATTATGACAGCCTCCAAGACCTTTGGGACATCATGAAGCATAAACTATTTGAAGTGTATGATTTCCTGCAGTAAGGCATGAAAAAATATATTCAGTATAACAATTGCTGAAAACTCCCCCAATCTGTAAAAACTATGTATATCCAAATATAGATGTCCACAGGTCCCTAATATACACTACGAGAAATGATCTTCACCTTGACACATTATAGTCAGACTCTCAAGTATACAACACAAAGAATTATATAATCTGCCAGAGAAAAGCACTAAGTCAGTTTTAAGGAAACTCCCATTGTATTGGCACCAGATTTTTGAACAAAAACCTTACAGAACTGTAGGAAATAGAGTAACATATTCTAAGCCATGAAAGAAAAAAAGTTCCAGCCAGAATAACATATCCAACAAAGGTATCTTTCCTAAATGCCAGATATTTTTCATAAATGGCTAAGGAGTCCCATGAGAAACAAAGAAAGACAATTATCATCAGAAACACATGTAAAAGTACAAAACCGCTAAAAAATTAACAAGAAATATTCAAAGTAGGAATAAATTTTATAACAAGGGCAAGTAATTACTTATCAAAAATAACTGGCTATAAATGGATCTGCCAACTAAAAGATACAGGCTGAATGAATACAGATAAAAGGCCCAATCCTGTAGTGCCTACAAGAAACTCACTTTCCCAGTAAAGAAACAGGGGGTGAACATGAAGTGGTTTGGAAAAAGATATTTCATTAAATGAAAGCTAAATGATATACTTTAAGTACAAAACTATAAAAAGATATAAAAAATGTCACTATATATTGACCTAGATATTAAATCAAAAAGATCATAGGATGAAGGTAAATTGCTATGCATCTAATGCTAGAGCATCCACTTTTACAAAATAAAAATTACTGCATATAAAGGAAAAGATACACTGTAATACAATCATCATGGAGGATTTCAAAACCTCACTTTTTTTTTTTTTTTTTGACAGGCAGAGTGGACAGTGAGAGAGAGAGACAGAGAGAAAGGTCTTCCTTTTTGCCATTGGTTCACCCTCCAATGGCCACCGCGGCTGGCGCAACATGCTGATCCGATGGTAGGAGCCAGGTACTTATCCTGGTCTCCCATGGGGTGCAGGGCCCAAGCACTTGGGCCATCCTCCACTGCACTCCCTGGCCACAGCAGAGAGCTGGCCTGGAAGAGGGGCAACCGGGACAGAATCCGGCGCCCCCACCAGGACTAGAACCCGGTGTGCCGGCGCCACAAGGCAGAGGATTAGCCTAGTGAGCCGCGGTGCTGGCTTCAAAACCTCACTTTCATCAGTGGACAGATCACCAGACCAAAAAAAAATCCATAAATATATATGTTAAATTATACTACAGGACAAATGGATCTAACAGTCGTTTACAGAACATTTCACCCAACAGCCACATAGAAAACGTTCTTTAGAATAGATCACATATTAGGCCACAAAAAAGTCATAACAATTCAAAATCAGATCATGTATCTTTTCTGACTACAATGGAATAAAACTAGAATGAATACTATACAGCAGTAAAAAAAAAATGAAATTCAGTCATTTGCAACAAAATGGAGGAATCTGGAACACATCATGCTGAGTGAAATAATCCAGTCCCAAAGGGACAAATATCATATGTTCTCCCTGATTGGTGACAACTAACCGAGCACCAAAAGGAAACCTGTTGAAGTGAAATGGACACTATGAGAAATGGTGACTTGATCAGCCCTTGCCCTGACTGTTGATGAACAACTTAATACATTATCCCTTTTAGTATTTTTTTTGTTTGTTCTACTTAATACTATTGGTTGAAATCTGTAATTAATACACAATTATTCTTAAGTGTTGAAACTTAACTGAAAAGTGATCGCTGTTAAATATAAGAGTGGGAATAAGAGAGGGAAGAGATGTACAACTTGGGACATGCTCAATCGGACTTGCCCCAAATGGTAGAGTTAGAAAAGTACCAGCGGATTCCAATTCAATCCCATCAAGGTGGCATGTACCAATGCTGTCTCACTAGTCCAAGTGATCAATTTCTGTTCACAATTGATCATAATGATAGGGCTAAGAGTCAAAGGGATCACATAAACAAAAATAGTGTCTGCAAATACTAACTGATAGAATAAAAAAGGAGGAAATGATCCAACACGGGAAGTAGGATACACAGCAGACTCATAGAATGGCAGATATCCTAAACAGCACTCTGGCCGCAGAATCAGCCCTAAAGGCATTCGGATCTGGCTGAAAAGCCCATGAGAGTATTTCAGGCATGGAAAGCCAAGACACTCTGGGGGGAAAAAAAATGACCTAAATGAAAGATCTCTGTGAGTGAGATCCCAGTAGAAAGAACAGGTCAGCAAAGAAGGAGGTACCTTTCTCTGAAGGGAAGAGAGAACTTCCACTTTGACTATGACCTTGTCTAAATAAGATCTGAGTTGGCGAACTCAAAAGGTTTCCATAGCCTTGGCAACTCATGACAAGAGCCTAGGGTGATTACTGACGCCATAAACAAGAGTGTCAATTTGTTAAGTCAACAACAGGAGTCACTGTGTACTTGCTCCTCATGTGGGATCTCTGTCCTTAATGTGTTGTACAATGTGAATTAATGCTATAACTAGTACTCAAACAGTATTTTACACTTTATGTTCTCTGTGGGTGCAAACTGATGAAATCTTTACTTAATATATACTAAATTGATCTTCTGTATATAAAGAGAATTGAAAATGAATCTTGATATGAATGGAAAGGGAGATGGAGCAGGAGAGGGGAGGGTTGTGGGTGGGAGGGAGATTATAGGGGGGAAAAGCCACTGTTATCCATAAACTGCACTTTGGAAATTTATATTCATTAAATAAAGGTTTAAAAAAAACTAGAATGAAGGAGAAAACCCTCTACATTTTTGCAAGTTGTGGACACTTATACCATACTCCTAAATAAACAATGAATCACTGAAGCAATCAAACTGTAAATTTAAAAATTCTTTAAAGGTAACCAAAATGTAACTATAACATACCAAAACCTATGGACTACAAAAAAAGCAGTATTAACAATGAAGTTTTAACTATGAGACTCAACATCCAAAAACAGAAAGAAATAAAATTATCTACCTAACAGTGCGTCTCACAGAACTAGAAAAACATCAGCAAATCACACATTAACAGTGTTAGAGTAAAAGGGTAATAAAGATTGAAGCAGAAATAAATAGAAACTAAAAGTGTTTTTAAAAATCAATAAAATAAAAAAGTTCATTGACTGAAAAGATTAAAAATAGATAAAACTTTAGCTAGACTAAGAAAAAGGGGAGAAAACTAAAATAAATAAAATCAGAGATGAAAAGATCTTAAAATTGATACTACAGAAATGCAAAGATCATTTAACCATGAACACATAGAAAACCCAAGCAAATCTATAGTCAGTAGAGAGATTTAACCAATAATCTCCCAGTAAAGAAAAATCTCCCAATAAATAAAACTCCTGGACCAGATGAATTCACTGCTGAACTCTACCAAACTCTTATGGAAGAAGTCACATTAATTGTTCTTAAATTTTCCAAAAAATTTAAAGTGAAAAAACTCTTCCAAACTCATTATATAACTCTAGCACCATTTTGACTCCAAAACCAGAGAATGAAGCACAGAAAAGAAAATTGTTCACCAACATCCTTGCTGAACATAGATGTAAAAATTCTCAACAAAATGCTAGCAAATCAAATCCAACAATACATCAAAATGACCATACATTATAATAAAGTGCATATAATCCAGGCTACAGGAATTTTCAGTATTTTTTAAAGATTTATTTATTTATTTATTTGAAAAGCAGAGTGACAGGAGAGGAGAGAGAGTGAGAGTGAAAGAGAGTGAAAGAGATCTTCCATCCACTGGGTCACTCCCCCAAATGCCCACAAGGCTAAGATTGGGCCAGGGTGAAGCCAGGAGGCAGAAACTGCATCCTGGTCTCCCACATGGGTGGCAGGAGTCCAAAATCTTGAGTCATCTTCTACTTCTCCAGGCACATTATCAGGGAGATTGGATCTGAAGTGGAGCAGCTGGGTATTCTTATGGGATGCAATGTTGAAGGTGGCAGTTTAATGTGCTGCATCACAAGGCTGGGCCCCTCTTTAGCATTTTAAAATCAGGAAAGACAATTCATCACTCAACAGAATGAAGGATAAAAATCTCAATAGGTGCAGAAAAAGTATTCAACAAAATCTAACATCTGTTTTTGTTTAAAGCCTCCGACAGAGATAGACATTTGGTACAATAGACAAATTGCCATTTGGGATTCCCACATGGGAATGTGGGAATAGGGATATTGGACTTCGTGGTTGGAGTCCTGGTTCCTCTGCTTCCAGTCCAACTTTTTGCTAATGTTTGCTCTGGAAAGCGCAGATAGTGGGTCAAGTACTTGGACTCCTGTCACATATGTGAAAGACTAAACTAGAGTTTCAGGCTCCTGGCTTCAGCCTGGCCCAGTTCTGGCTGTTCGTTGGAATTAGGGGAGTAACTCAGCAGACAGAAGATTCTCTCTCTCTGAAAAATTATGAATAGAATAGGTATAGAGGAGCTTAACTCAATATGATAGGAGCTATATTTCACAAGTCCATATCCAATATCATATTGAATAGGAGAAAGTTGAAGGTCCTGAACAAGACAAGGATGTTCACTTGCTGCTCTGATTCAATATAGCACTGGAAGCTTGAGTTAGAGCAATTAGACAAGAGAAATCATTAAAAAACATGAAAATATAAAAATCAGAAAGCAGCAAATATAATTATCCTTGTTTGCAGATAATATGATTCAGTATAGAAAGGAATTGAAAGACTCCACTAAGGCTATTAGAACTGGCAAATGAATTCAGTAAAGGTGCAAGGATATAAAATGTATGCAAACATGAGTAATATTTTTATTCAACCATACTGAACACACTGAGAGAAAAATTATAAAAGCAATCTCATTCACAATAGCTACAAAAAAGTAAAATATCTTGGAATAAATTTAACCAAAGATGTGAAATATCTCTGTAATGAAAATTAGAAAACACTGATGAAAGACATTGAAGAAAAGCTGGCAGAAACTCCCATATTCATGGATTGAATAATTACTATAATAAAAATGTTCATACTACCCAAAGCAATTTATAGATTCAATGCAGCACAATCAAAATATCAATGACATTCTTCACAGAACTAGCAAAAATAATCCTAGAATTCATAAGAATCACAAAAGACCATAGAGAGTCCATGCAATTTTAAACAAAATGAACAAAGCTATCATGATCACCATAACAGACTTTAAGACATACAGCAGCGTGGTACTAAATAAAAAGAGGCACAAAGGCTGTTGGGATTGAATAGAAATCACAGAAGCAAATCCATGCATCTAGAGTCAAATGATAATTGACAAAGGCACCAAAAACAAACACTAGAGAAAGACAGTCTGTTCAATTAGTGGTGCTGGGAAAACTGGATATCCATATTTAGAAGTTTGAAATTTAAACCCTATCTCTAACTCTTTAAAAATCACCTTGAAATGGGCCAGATATCTCAATGTAAGATCCGAAACTGTGAATCTACAAGAATAAAGCATAGAGGAAACACTTCGAGACATTGTCAAAGGTTATGCCTGTACTCCAAATGCACAGGAAACAAAAGCAAAACTAGACAAATGGGATTTTAGCAAACTCAGAAGCTTCTGCACTGCAATGGAAAACTTGTGAAAAATATTCATCTGACAAAGGATTAATATCCAGAATAAATAAGGAATTCAAAAATTTGAAATCAATTAATAAAATAAAGGAACTGAACAAGCATTTCCTCAAAGAAGATACATAAATAGTCAACCAATACATGAAGAGATACCAGTATGACTAGCCATCAGGGACATGCAGAGCAAAATCACAATGATATATCATCTCATTTCAGTTAGAATGGCTTTAGTCAAAATGACAAAAACAATAATAGTAGACATTTGGTGTAGCAGTTAAGAAATCACTTGGGACATCCATATCTCAATATCAGAGTGCCTGAGTTTAAATCCAGTCTATGCTCCAGATTCCGGCTTCCTTCTAATGTGCACCATAGGAAGCAGCAAATGATGGTGTAAGTAGCTGGGACCCAGTCACCCACATAGGAGACCTGGATTGAGCTCCTGGATCCTGGCTTCAACCTGGCCAAGCTCCCACCATTGCAGAAATTTTGAGAATAAACCAGCAGATGAAGATATCTATCTTCCTCTCTATCTCTCCATCTCCCTTCCTCTCTTTCTATCTCCCTTTCAAATAAATAAATGAAAGTAATAAAGCAAGCAGGACAGAAGGGAGGCAGTGAAGAAGGGAGGGAGGGAGGAAAAAAGGAAGGAAGGAAGGAAGGAAGGAAGGAAGGAAGGAAGGAAGGAAGGAAGGAAGGAAGGAAGGAAAAGGAAGAATTTATTTAAAAAAGATAAAAATGATAAGTGGTAACTTTGCCCTGCCATTTGCCAAAGATAAGTTCTAATATATGCTTTGAATTCCCTGTGATCTTTTGCTGTGAGGTTTCCTTCCTTTACCTTCTTTCATATTGATGACCGTGTTTCTGTGTTTCTGTGTGTAACACATCTTTAAGCATCTTTTGTAGGGCTGGACGAGTGGCGACAAATTCTTTCAATTTCTGTTTGCTATGAAAAGTCTTTATTTCACCTTCATTCACAAATGATAGCTGTGCAGGATATAATATTCTGGGCTGGCAGTTGTTCTCTCTTAGTACCTGGGCTATATCTCGCCATTCCCTCCTAGCTTGTAGGGTTTCTGATGAGAAGTCAGCTGTGAGTCTGATTGGAGATCCTCTGAGAGTAATCTGACGTTTCTCTCTTGCACATTTTAGGATCTTTTCTTTATGTTTCACTGTGGAGAGTTTAATTACAACGTGTCGTGGTGAGGATCTCTTTTGGTCATGTTTATTAGGGGTTCTGTGAGCTTCCTGTACTAGGATTTCTCTGTCCTTCTCCAAACCTGGGAAATTTTCTGCTAATATCTCACTAAAAAGGCCTTCTAATCCTTTCTCCCTCTCCATGCCTTCAGGAACTCCTAGAACCCGAATGTTGGGTTTTTTAATAGTATCCTGAAGATTCCCGACAATATGTTTTAGATTTCTAATTTCCTCTTCTTTTCTTTGGTCTGACTGTATCCTTTCCTGTTCTCTGTCTTCTAAGTCCGATATTCTCTCTTCTGCTTCACCCATTCTCATCATCTTCATAATCTTGAATTGGGGTGTCTTTTTCATTTGGGGGCGTCATGGTGACTTCCTTGTTTTTATTATCTCGGTTTTTGCGTTTGTTATTTGGCATATTGGAGATATTGGGTTTCTTCACTGTGGTGCTTTTTCTTGTTATACTATGACTCTAGATTAAGTGGACTATCTGTTTTTGATGGAGCCTTAGAGGCTTGAGATGGGTGTGGCCTGAGAGCTCTGTTTGGTGTGCCAAAGGTGACACTCCCAGGTTAGGTGTGGTAGATCTCTCTCTCTCTTTCTTTTTTTGATTCAAAAGGGAAGTAATTCCGCACAGCTGAACGAAGTTGGAGGTAGTTAGCAAGCAAATGATATACCCACAGGAGCCAGAGATCGGAAGCTCTTTCCCAAGGACCACATAGGAAATCTGTTCTGCCCTCAGGGTGGGCTCAGATTCTCCTTCAGTCTCCCACTGGGTTTCCAAAGTTACGGAATTGTAGCGTCTCTGGAGAGTGCTCACGTGAATTCCGTGAGTTCTCTCCCCCACCGTCTCTTTTTTCACAGTCTCAGTTCAGTAGCACCACAAATTTACTAGGTCCTAATCTCCTGTTAATTCGCCCCGCCCAGAGTCAGGTTTTTCTGCTAGGCTCAGGGCCGGTGCAGACCTGAGGTCGCTCTGCTTATGATGTATGTCCAAGATGGCGCCTGCTCTTTGTCTTGCTCGCCCTTGAGAGGTGAGCGGAGAGAGAGAAACCCGTGTCCATACCAGTCACCTTTTTCTCTCTCTCTCTCTCTCTCTTCCAGTTAGCCTGGTGAACTTTTCCCCCCGGGGGTCTTTCCCTCTAGTCTCCTCTCTCTACTTGCCTGCTGGTGTCTCGGGCTATTGAGGTTCGGCTCACCTTGCATTCCAGTGCTGGTGTGCTGAGTCTGCCGCTGGTGTCCCGAACTGTGGGCTCCCACGCTCTCCACGCAGGTCCACTGTGAATCACGCATTCCGAAAGAGTTTCTTCTGCTGTTTCCTCCCCTACTCTTCCTTGAATCTGCAGTATCTCCACTTTTATTAAACTGTCTCTCCCCGGACTATCAGTGTGCTCCCTTCCTATTCGGCCATCTTGCCTCCTCTGCTGGTGAGGGCATAGAGAAAGGAAACACTTACACATTGTTGCTGGGAATTCAAATTAGAATAGCCAATGTAGAGATAAGTTATGGAAATTCCTCAAAGAATTAAACACAGATCTACAATATGACCCAGCTATCCCACTTCTGGGTATATATTCAAAAGAAATGAAATGAGCTCATTGAAGTATCATCTGTAATAATCAAGATATGGAGACAGCCTATGTGTACATGGATGGACGAATGCACAAATCTAGCATGCATGCACAATAGAATATTATTCAGCCATAAAAATGAAACTCTGATATTTACAGCGAAATGAATGGAACTGAAGATCATTGTATTAAGTGTAATATGCCAGAAACTGAAAAGCAAAGAATGATGTTCTGTCTGATATCATTGCAAAAATTAAAAGAAAAATAAGAAAAGAAGGAGGAAGAAGGGTGATTTCAGTGAAGGGCATAAGTGTTGGCTGGGAGGTATCATTATATTTTTAAACTGTATATATCAAATACATGAAATCTGTTCCCTTCATATAAATTTAAAACATTTTAAAAGTCATTCTGAACTTATAATGGTGATTACCAGAGCCTGAGAAGGGTGCAGGGTAGGGTTAGAAGTAGATTAAATAACAGGCACAAAAACACAGAATAATAAGTTCTAATATTTTTTCTTTTATTTTTTGACAGGCAGAGTGGACAGTGAGAGAGAGACAGAGAGAAAGGCCTTCCTTTGCCGTTGGTTCACCCTCCAATGGACACCGCGACCAGCAAGCTGCGGCCAGCACACCACACTGATCTGAAGCCAGGAGCCAGGTGCTTCTCCTGGTCTCCCATGCGGGTGCAGGGGCCAAGGACTTGGGCCATCCTCCACTGCACTCCTGGGCCATGGCAGAGAGCTGGCCTGGAAGAGGGGCAACCGGGAAAGAATCCGGGAACCCGACTGGGACTGGAACCCGGTGTGCCGGCGCTGCAAGGCAGAGGATTAGCCTATTGAGCCGCGGCACCAGCCAGAATAATAAGTTCTAATACTCCATGGCAAAGGGGAGTGATTATAATTTCCAATAATTTGGTATATACTACAGAAAAAAATTGGAAGAGAGCAGCTAGTAGGCTATAAACACAAAGAAAAGATAAGTAAATGATGTCTATTTGCCTAGTTTCATGGGTTTATGTTATGTATATGTATTGAAATAAATATGCATGCATTGTATGTTAATCAAAGTTTTCAAAAATAACTGAGGAAAGAAAAGCAGGAAAAAGAAAGGCATTCCCCATGTACTCCTCCATAAGGCAAAAGAAGTAGCTCAGTAACTAAGGAAGGCAAGATGGCTTCCCATGCATTGCTTCATATTTATTTGTTTTTGGGATGTCAAAGTCACACTGAGTCCCCATATCTCACCTTCTAAAGCTATCTTTTACACCTGAAAGAGGTAGTTAATTCATAGGCACTCCAGATGCATTTAATTTGGGATGGGCAATAAGAGGCTCTACAGAGCTTTTAATCTGGTTGCTGTAAGAGACTCTTGCTTTGGGGTTATTAGGAAAATGGTTTCAATTTCAATTGACTGTGATAATAACAGCGCTGGACTAGGGGTCTTGTAGCATGGGGTCAATTCTGGATTACAGTGCAATTTCTCTCACAGCTGCTTCTATTCCTTAAACTCAGCACACTTTTAATGATTCACAGGTAAACGTCGACTCCAGCTATGTCAAACTGTTTTAGATGTTCTCTATTGCTGCAAATCAAGAATCCCTGAGAGCCTGTCATAGTTAAATCAAGCTGTTGTAGCAGAGTACCTTAAGCTGGATAATTTATAAACAGCAGGAATTTATTCCTCATGGTTCTGCAGCCTGGAGAGTCCAAGATCAAGGTGTCAGAAGATTCGGTGTCTGGGAGCACTCACTTTCTGATTCACAGGGTGTTTTGCTATGTCCTCACATCACCAAAGGAGCAGGTGAGCTCACTTGAGCCTGTTATATAAGGGCACCAATCCCATTCAGGGGAAACAAACTTTTATGACCTAATTACTTCCCAGTGGCTCCAGCTCCAAAGAGTTCATGGAAAATACATATTAGGAAAAAGCTATGGATAGACTCTTACATTTTTTTAAATTTTTTTTCCATGGATATCATTTGTTTTTAGGACCGAAAAAATTCCACGGGGGGGGGGGGGCATGCTTGGAGTCATTAAATAAATGTGGGAGAGTCTTTGTCAGAGAATATATCTAGAACATCTTTGTTTTGGTACACTATGTCACTAATTGCCATACTCTTATTATGTAATATAACAGGCATATTTTATTACATAAAACAAAGAGCACTAAAAATGAAAAATGTCAGAAACATAAAACTGAAATTTGGTGTATCTCAAATCCTCAGGTGATTAGCTATTAGCTGAAGCGCAGGTCTACAAGTTTCCTATCAGTACAAATGCAACTCTCTTCCGTGAGGAAATGCACTTAGCAGCCTCGTTCCTTTCGCTCTAGCAGATAGGGCATCTAATACAACTGAAACAACCTAATAACAAATGAATTTTTTTTTTTCAGTGAAAAGGAATGCTCTGGTTTCTTAACTGGTTCTCCCATTTAAGGGAGCCAGAGATGCCATTTGCTCTTTAAATAGACTTCTCTTGTCTGATTTGAGACACAAATCCACCAGGATTCTTACAGCAGAAGTAGGTGCCACACCTCAGGTCACAAGGCCCTTCGAAAGAAGCCTGTCCAATAAATCTGTGGTGTGTGGTGGTGGGCCAGCACCGGGAAGACGCCCTGGTGGTCGTGCCCGTAAATCGCCTCAGCGGACTCAGTGAAAGGAGGAGAGTTCTGTAAGTTCATGCAAATTTTATTGAGTAGTAATATAAAATGCTTTTTCTTAGTCATTGTTACAAGTGCATGCTTTGATTGCCAACATTTCAGAAGTCAAATTACAAAGGCAAGGCTTTAGGCTGTAGTGAATTACTTGGGCACTTATACAATTGTTAAAAAATATGAATGGAATTTTGTTGTGGTTGTTTTCAGAATGAACCAGTTGTAACCCATAACTGATATACAAAGGGAAAAATGTGAAAAAAATACATATGTTGTAGCACATGACAGAACAGAACAAAATAACTAAACCGTATGACATTAACAGTTACTTTTACATTTAAATTAACTAATATTTTCATTTGATGTCCACAAACTTTTTGAAGTGCCTTTGTACTATCACATTGGGCATTAGGTTACAAGAGATAAATTGTGGAAAACATGAACATTCAGCCACTAACAGAGCCTGCAATATGCCAAGCTCCATTTTGTACACTAAGGAAACAGCTGTCACAATTGTTGATTAAGTACAAGAATCCAGTCCTTTATTTCCTTTTTTTTTTTTTTGAATAAAGTAGTCTAGTGCTGCTGTCAGCTATTAACAAATTATCATAAAAATTATAATACTATTTCATTGAATATCTTTCATTGCTGCTTTAATTTTCTTTCAGCATATATATTTTTATATATATTCAGGAGCAATAGATACGGTTATGAACAGGAGACTGCAAATTGTCAAGCACAAATTTGTGTTCTTCCAAAGTTACTCCTTAGTGTGGAAGGTTTAAGCTCTTGAGAAGAAAAAGGGGATTTTACTGCTAATCTAGGGTCTGCAAACTTTCAAATTTGTATTATAAACTCTACTTTTCAGTGGTTAATGGATGAACGAAGCCCAACAGTTCTGGTAAGAGCAACTTCGGAGTACTTGTTTAAATATTCATACAGTTTCATGTCATTGGCATGAAGCATTGCAGACATGGCTTCAGCTCAGCTCCTGGTGTGTGGTGTGGGCTTTCCCATAAGAAACAGCGTTGTTCATCAGCACTGTGTAACCACGGCAGTCAGTGCTGTCTTCTTTTTTTTCTTTAATTTTTTTTTTTTTTTGACAGGCAGAGTGGACAGTGAGAGAGAGAGACACAGAGAAAGGTCTTCCTTTGCCGTTGGTTCACCCTCCAGTGGCCGCCCTGGCCAGCGTGCTGCGGCCGGCGCACCGCGCTGATCCGAAGCCAGGAGCCAGGTGCTTCTCCTGGTCTCCCATGCGGGTGCAGGGCCCAAGCACTTGGGCCATCCTCCACTGCACTCCCTGGCCACAGCAGAGGCTGGCTTGGAAGAGGGGCAACCGGGACAGAATCCGGCACCCTGACTGGGACTAGAACCTGGTGTGCTGGCACCGCAAGGCGGAGGATTAGCCTATTGAGCTGCGGCGCTGGCCCAGTGCTGTCTTCTAAACCCAGTGTCCTGCATCTGTGTTGTTCCAGTGCTCTTGTCCTATTGAACAAATGTACGAGTATAGAAGTGGATGTCATCAATTTTCTCCTGACTGATAATTTAAGGTTGTTAGCCGTTTTGTTTTGCTCTTCTCTATAATTGAGGAATTTGGGGGATTAAAATATACTGTTTATTCATTAGAATCCATGGCAGTTTTTTTTCTTCCCTTCACGTTTCTTAAGGTCCAAATAGTAGGGGATTTTTGTAAGAATTACCATTTATTTTTAGCATTTTTATAGGTAGATGTTAAAATAAAGTTAGTAATATGAGAAATCTTCAATAAGTTCATGGAAATACATATTATAGAAAAACTATGCATGCATTTCAATATTTTTTGCATCTAAATAAGTTTGTCTTTTAGGAGCCAGCATCATGGCACAATGAGTAAAGCTGACGCCTACAATGTCGTCATCCCATATGGGCACAGGTTCAAGTCTCAGCTGCTCCACATCCAATCCAGCTCCCTGCTAATGTGTCTTAAAGCAGCAGAAGATGACCCAAGTGTTTAGGATTCTGCCACCCATGTGGGAGATCCAGATAGAATTCCAAGCTCCTGATCATCTTGGCCATTTGGGGAGTGAGACAGTGGATAAAAGATCGATTCTCTCTCTCTCTCTCTCTTCTCTTTCTCTCTCTCCCTCTCTGAGTGTGTGTGTGTGTGTGTGTAATTCTTCCTTTCAAATAAATATTTAAATAAATAAACATTTTAATTCTATATTCTCTGAACTTTGTGAAGCATCCTCATAGATTTAATGTATAAAATATCTTCCTATTCAAAGTGCTACTAATAAAACAAAGATTCCTTTCTCTTAAACTTTATGAAAGGATAAAAGACACTAAGTGTCAGATAGCTGTAACAGCAATGAGACATATTTATGTAGGGCCATTTTGATGTCCTGGGATATAGAATTTTCCTATGGCTTCCATCTGAACTTTTCTGCTTTAATGAAGACCTCTCAAGTACCTAAATAAATCCAAGCATGGCTGTACATGAATTTAATGGACCAAAACACACGTATCTGCTTTAAATTAGCTCAGTTAGCTAGAACAAAACTATATAGTCAGAGGCCAGCTTTGTGGCATAGTGGGTTAAGCCTCTGCCTGTAGTGCCAGCATCCCATTTGGATGCCAGTTCATATACCAGCTGCTCTTCTTCCAGTCCAGCTTTCTACTATGGTCTGGTAAAGCAGTGGAAGGTGGTACAAGTCCTTGGACCCCTGCACCCACATGGGAGACCCAGAAGAAGCCCCTGGCTCCTGGCTTCAAATAGGCCCAGTTCTGGCCATTGCAGCCATTGAATGGAAGACTTTTCTCTCTGTCTCTCCCTCTCTTTGTCAGTAACTCTACCTCTCAAAAAATAAATAACATCTTCGAAAAAATTATATAGTCACTACACATACACACACACAAATACACGCAGGCACACACACAATTGTTTTTAAATTTATCCACCCTAAATAGACTTACTAGTAAATTCGTATCATTGTTGTACTGTCAGAGGTAATATAACCTCAATAAATGTAGAACCTCAGAACAACTCAGTCTTTACAGACACATACTATTTCAAAGCCAAATAAATCACATTTTTAAAAGATTCTGTTTATTTTATTTGAAAGGCAGAGTTACAGAGGGAGGGAGGGAGGGAGAGCGAGAGACACTTCCATCCACTGGTTCACTCCTCAAATGGCTGCAATGGTCTGGGCTGAGCCAGACTGAAGCCAGAAATCTAAAACTCAGCTTAAGTCTCCCACAAGAGCACTTGAACCATCTTCTGCTGCCTTCCTTGACACATTAACAGGATGTTGGATTGGAAGTGGAGCAACCCAGGTTGGAATTGGTGCCTATATGAGATGTAGGCATTGCAGGCAGTGGCTTAACTCACTACACCACAATACCTGCCCTGTTCTTTAAAAATAAAAACATAATTTAAGAATAACTTAAACTTTTAAAGATTTATGAAAAGCATATTACTGCTTGGAAAAGTTGAAGCCCAGAAAGTCGGGTGTTAAGCTGGAAAAATCAGATGAGTTGAGGAAAGTTTTTTTATACCTCTTATTTGTACTTTCCAAACCACCTGGGTTGCCAGCTTGGGTAGAACATCTCATAACAAGATTTCTGGTGAGAGCTTTTACACTTCTACTTCTGGTCCCTATTGGAAATACCACAAAATAAACCTTCTGTGCAACATTTCAGTGATTACTGTGCCAAATCAGGAAGCACAGAAAGAAACACTTCTCCACAAGTTTCCGAACTTTAAAAGGGTTTAGTCTGAAAGTGACGGTCCAGCTCTAACTGTGTTCCAAAAATCCCTAAGTGAAGGCAAGGACATCAGTCAGGAAAGCGACTAGCTTCAAGTACCGACAACTGGATTAACATGGGCTTAACCATGACACATTTACCTTTACTCAAAATAAAAACAAGGAAGTGACCCATCCAGAGCTGGGTCACCCAGCACAAGGCTGCAGCCACTGCTCTTTCTTCCCTTTCAGCCTCAACAGCTGACTGCTTCTCTGGGCTGACCAGCCAACTTGCAGCTTCATCAAGGACACATTTGAGTTTAGAGTGAGCATAATAACTAAATTGGAAAAGTGATTGGCGGCAAGGGGATGCAGCTAGTTAAGTTGCCATTAGGCGGCACTCTTTTTGTCTCTCCCTCTCCCTCTATCACTTTTCCTTTCAAATAAAGAAAAAAATAAATTTTTAAAATAATAATCACACTGGGGCAGTGAGGATCACCTGGAACTGTCCTGGGCAAGCCATGGTGTATTCTCCCCTTTCTTCTAGCACTGTTGCCTCATGATCCCAAAATGACTGCTACAGCTATTGGTTCTTATATCATGTCTAAATGAAAGAAGCAAGAGAAAAATAAATGCCAGGGCACTTGTTTTCCAGACCTGTCATATCATCAGAAAGCAACTTTCTCAGCACCGTTAGAACCTACTTCCATCTTAGTATTACTTTCAGCTATAAGAAAAGCTGGGAGTGTGTGCATGCCAGAAGCAGAAGTCATGATCAGCTTGGATTGGGGGTTATAATAAACACATGATATATACTAATCATGAAGTAACCATTTCAGCTATGGGTATGGACACTGTAACTCATTGTGCAGGCTTCAGTCACTGTCAACTTTCACTCTCCCAAAATAGCGGAATTGTTGCTACTCTGGTCTTTGGACATAATTCCATGTCATTGTCTCCAGTGTGCAACAATATCAAGGTCTTTCTTTTCTTCTTGAGAATGTGCTCATTTTATATCTCCTCCCTTGCTGGCATTTGGATGTGTTTGCATAACTGACATCTGGCTGAGGCAAGTGAGCAGGTGAACTCTGTGCCATTTCTAAGAAAGATCCTCACGAACATACCAAGAGCAACTCCCCCCCTCCCCATCCACTAACAGGAGGGAGAGAGCTCTGAGAGCAGAGGGGAAGGTAAACTCTTGAGGTGGAAAGACTTTGGGCTCATGGATGATGGTTGCAGTGCAGGGCCCCACGTGCCAGCATTGACCTACATCAAACTGATGGGACAAGGATATGATAAGGCACTGGAATTCTGAGGTTGTCACCATCAACTAGCCCATCCTCCTCCATTTTAGTAATTTCGTTGTACATTCTGTTAATTTACTTGCCTGGCATGATTCCATTCTTAACCTCCCTGGCACACAGCAAAACTTATGACATGCTTATGAATGAATGAATGAATGATTATGAAGAAAGTCCCCAAAGAAAATGAAATATGCCTCTGCATCAGATATCTTTATTATTTATTTGTTTGTTTGTTTATTCATTTATTTATCTGAAAGAGAGAAAACATCAGGGACTGGGTCAGGCCAAGATCAGGAGCCTGCAACTCAATTCTGGTCTTCGGCATGGGTGACAGGAGCCCGAGTACTGGAGCTACTACCCCTGCCTCCCTGAGTGTGAATTAGCAGAAAGCTGGAATCAGGAGGGAGGCCAGGACTTGAACCTGGGCACTCCAATGTGGCATTCCCTTGTTCTAAGCACTAGGCCACATGCCTCACCACAGGCATCCCCCACCCAATAATTTGATACCTTTAAAATGCAAACCTAAAATATTACAGATGATCTTTATATCTTATACTGTTCCCAGAGCTAAAGGCTTCCCTTGATTACAACATTGGATTTTTTTAAATTAACAAATAAAATAGCATAATTTTTTATGTACAACATGAAGTCTTGAGATAAGTCACAATTTTAAACTTTTATTTTCTAAAGTCGACTTGTTCCTCACTAATGGTAAGCATATTTGTCTCCTGTGCAGTGGTCCCTTGTACAGGACACACACACAAAAAATACTTCCGTGTTCACCTGCCGTGGGGTCACTTCAGAGGATTGCTCTCTACCCATCCCTTCTTCATAGCCATTTAATACAGGCGTGAGGCCAGAATCGCCCAGCTAGAGGCACTGGAATTTCTCTGCCCCAGCTCAAGGTCATCCTATGACCTCCCCAGCGTAGCCCTGGTGACCTCTCCAGCTTCTCTTCCTGGAGGCTTGTTCCTGCAGCCCAGAAAGAAGCAGCCTCACCAGTCTGGCCTGTCTTCCCTGTTGCTGTGGGGAGTCCTGTCTCCAGGGTCATGTGGAACCACTCACACTGACTGCTCCTCACCACCTTTGGAAGCTTTCCTCCCACCCGTGGTATGCCAGTTATTCTACAACATTATAAATAAATAAATATCAAGTTGATTTGGAAATAGGTTACTGACCACAAAACACCTTGGTGGTTGGCCCTACTGTTTTTCCCACGTGCAGACTCCATGGAGCATTGGGGTTAAGGGGGCCTATGGGAGCCTGAGCAGGACCTGCAGCCAGAACCTTGGCTTTCCCCTTCACCAGCCACATGGCTTTGGATCAGAGCTTATCTTTTATGAGTCCCATTTTCTTATCTTTTTTTTAAATGAGGACAGTAAACAAGCCATGAGAGTTTTGTCAAGAGGAAGTATCAGGGCACGCCTGGCTGATGGAGAATCCTTGTTATTATCACACAGTGCACCCCAAGTGAGCTGCAGCAGGCAGACCTCACCTCCCAGTTCTGACACCCAGTGCCTGCAGCCAGACCTGGAGTCATTCGGGCCTCCTGGTACACAACTGCTTCAGACTTCATCCTGGTTGCAGGGTGGATTTCTAGTGACGATGCTTTCTTTTTCCCAGCTCTGAATGGCCTGCCACCCATGAAGGTACCATTCCCTAGTTCTCAATAGAACTTACAAAGCTGGCCTCTCTGTACCACAGTCCCAGGAGGCCAAATCATGGGCTAAGGGTTCCAAGGCAGCAGAACCATGGTGCTTCCTCTTCTTAAAAGCAAAACCAAACCCAATCACAAAAGAATGATAATAAAGGAGGAGTCCTGATCACCAGGCATGAATCCAAGTCACTCCCTGTGTGCTGATCCTCCCAGGGCTGCAAAGTCTGGAGGGAGACCAGGGAGACCAGGAGGACATGGAGAGCTTATTTGGTGTGAAGTTTGGGAATGGGCGGTGATCTTAGCAATGCTGTGCTCTCAGTGCCTGGGGGTCTCATTCCAAACGCTCCAAAAAGGACACACCCCTTGCCATGCAAGCCCCTTATGCATAAAACCCTGCAAGCTGGTGGTTCCTCTACTCTGGAAACAGACCAGTCACATAGCATTGCTGACCCCAGCAGAGCAGCTGCTTGAGCCTATCTACCCCCGCCCCCCAAATCTGTGCAGTACCATGGTAGGCAGACTTCCGCAGCCACTGAAAGGAGAGCTCAGCAAGGCAGGTCATTTCAGGTGGCCCTGGCAAAATGGGTGTCCTCACGAGAGGACTGTCTGTTTGCATCTTTGACAGCCAAACCCATCACAGAGTATTTCATAGCAGTGCAGAGGGCTGACCTCATTTCTGTGAATCACTGCACACCATCCCCATTCAAGCTGGGAATCAGCCAGTTTTGTAAATCTGCAACAGAGGTCCTTGTGAGGTCCTATTGCAAACTCAATCCTGTTACAAAACCCTGGTGATTGAGGATAGCACAATTCAGTTCACATTTTGCATAAAATTATTGAATTTACAGTGAGGCAGTCTTCTTAATTTTCATTTCTTCCCATGGAAGACACATATTGTAATTATAACGTGTTCTAAGATGGTAAGTTGAGCCTATCTGTTCCACAGAGAACAGAATAGTTACTAGATGTCTTATGCATCAGGAACCTCATGCTGTATTTTATGTTAGCTCATTTTATTGTTATAAATAAATAATATCATAAATACCATTTTTTATAGTTTGCTACATGTCAGGCCCTAATGTCTACATATAGATTATTAATTCTTTCAAGTCTTATAATAATCCAGTAAGAATGTTACTATTATTATTGTTACTATCTTTCTTCTTGCTTGCTTGCTTTCTAATTAGAGAAGCAGAGAGAAAGAGAAGAGAGAGCGAGAGAGAGAGCGAGAAAGAGAGCTGCTATACACTGGTTCACTCTCCAAATGCATACAACAGCCAAGGCTGGGCCAGAGCCAGAGCCAGAACCTGGGAACTCAATTCAGGCCTCTCACATGGGTGGCAGGGATTCTACTACTTGACCTATCATGAGCTGCCTCCCAAGATGTGCGTTAGCAAGAAGCTAGAATCAGAGTGGCACCAGCTACTCTGAATTAGCATGTGGTTATCTTAACCACTGGGCCAAGAGTAGGTCCCACTACCATTTTTCAAATGAAGAACTTAAGGCATAGAGAAGCTAAATGACTTGCCCAAGGTCACACAGTAAGTTCAGAGCTGGGATTCCTTCCAGAATTTGGCTTCGGGGTGGAACCTCCAATAACCACTGCTTTCCCTTAGAAATTCTCACCACAGCCTCTGAGAAAGGCATTGGCTCATAGTCGGATGTTCTTCCTCCTTCATCCTCTCACTCAGTGCCACCAGAGGCTGTGCATTTACTAACAGTTGCCTGAATACATAAAAACGTGGCTAAGCACTGTTACTTTAATTTTACAAGGAAAATTAGTTCTGAAAAGCCAAGTCAGGACAGAACCCTTCAGTCCTGAACTCAGGTGTCTGCTCCTGCAACCTGCAATGCCTGCCCTTCCTCCCACCGCATGCTCCTGTCCACAGCGTGGCTCCATGCCTGCACTGTGGGTCCTCCCAGCTCGCAGTCTCACAACTTCGCGAGGTGGTTCTCCTCAATTCTTCAGGGAACTTCTTGAGGATGGGGTGCAGTGGCAGGAGGCGGGGGGGGGGTCATTTTATTCTTCTGAGAATCCCCAGAACGCCAGCTTATAACAAATGGAAATAACTGCAAAGTTTCATGCTGTTTACACAAGCCAATGAAGGATACCCCAACAATCATACCTTTATCTGCTTCTCCAGAACAACCTCCCCTTTGTTTCTTACCAAAGGCTGCAGTCAAGGATGAGATAATTTTTGTTCTATCACAATGACTTTTGTTTGAGAAAAACATAATCAAGGATCCCCTTCCAGAAAGCTTGCAGATCGGTTTGTTTAGTGATGACGGCCCGGCAGCCATATGTTACTCAGCTGCAGGGTGTGTTTATTCATACTTTGGCCCATTCATCTGTTTTGTGTTTCCTTTTGTCCATTCCTCACTTAAGATAAACAAAAACCTGTCAGCGTGTGATGGAAGCCAAGCCTCTGGATCTGCCTGTGCTGAGAATCAGGGGATTTGCCAGAGCCGGGGGTGGGGGGTGGGGTGCTTCTGACACTGAAAAGACTAAAAGTTTTACCTTGTTGATGATGGCCTGGTTTTACAGTGCCTTTTTGTCATACACACTTTAGAATTCTAAGAAGGAATCACTCCAATCCTGCAAGCCTATCTCTCCTTTTTAAGATGTATTTCTTTATTTGAAAGGTGGAATGATAGAAAGAGATCTTCCAGTCACTTGTTGACTCACCAAATGGCCACAATGAAAAGAGCTGGGCCAGGCTGAATTGAGGACACCAGAGCTCTCTCCAGGTCTGCTACATAGGCGGCAAGGAACCCAGTGCTTGAGCCATCACCTGCTGCCTTCCCAGGTGCATGAGCAGGGATCTGGATTGGAAACAGATCAGCCAGGAAAGAACCAGTGCTCCCTGATAGGATGCTGACATCCTATGTGGCAACTCAGCTCACTGCACTGCAACACCTGCTTTTCTTGCAAATATTTCTAATACTACCGCCATGTGTTACATTAGATCACCCAGCTGCTTCTCTAAGTCAGATACACTCATAGAAATTCATTGGTTTTCTAATGAAAGGCACCCTTTTCCTACTAGAAACTCTAGGGAAGATATTAATTTCTCACCGTGCTTTTTCTTTTTTTCTTTTTTTTTATTCTAAAGATTCATATATTTCTTTTGAAAGTCAGAGTTAGACAGAAATGTAGAGACAGAGAAAGACAATCTTCCATCCACTGGTTCACTCCCCACATAGCTGCAATGGCCAGCATTGGACCAGGTTGAACCAGCAGCCAGGAGTTTCCTTGAGATCCCTCATGTGGGTTGCAGGTGCCCAAACACTTTGGCCATTTGCTGCTGCTTTCCTAGACATTAACAGGGAACTGGGTCAGAAGTAGAGCATCTCGGCCATGAATCAGCACCCATGTGGGATGCCACTGTCACTGGCGGTGGCTTACCTGCTATGCCACAATGCTGGCCACCATCTTTTTTCTAAAAAACATTTTGAAGCTGTCCCTTCCAACTAAATGCCATACTTGACAGACTGCACAAACCAAACTGGCTTAATCAAAATGAAACCAATGATCCATATGCCTTGAAAAGTCCAGAGGTGGGCAAGAATTGCATAAAACCACCAGGGACTGATTTCCTATGACTTTTGTCCCTGCTGCCCTCCGTGTGGGATTTCATTCTCACATGCTTCTTACAGTGGCAATTGGAGATGGGAACTTCAGAGGTGTGGAGGGAAAGGATTTCCACTGTGGAAACAAAGAATTTCCCTTTTTGATTCTGTGAGTCTCAGCAAATCTCTTACAATCAGCAACTTTGAATCTGAACACCACTGAGGCCAGAGGAGGCAAAAACTCTGAATTTTTAGGTCTGAATCACTTGTGGTCTAGGACCAGGACCAGGGCTTGGGTAAGTGAGTTTACTGCGCCACCAGTGGATCCCCAGAAGAAAACATGGAGCTCTGGAACCAAGAAGGGCAAATAAATAGACAGAAAAATGCAAATAATTCACTGAGTGATGGTGCCTGCATCCTATGGAAAACTACTCAGGCACTGACTTTTTTTTAATTTTAAGTGATCACATGATAGAACAATATATACATTATGCCTTGATTTTGTAAAAAAGTGCATTTCCATATATTAAATTATCATTATTTGATAAAACAGCTGGCAAGAGCAGAGGTATAACAGAGGCTGCTAGTCTGTAGCATTCATTTCCTCTCTTTGTTCTTCATCAGAAGACAAAATGTGAGACAAGCAGAAAAGGATTTATTCATTCATTTGAAAGGTAGAGTTACAGGGAGGCAGAGGCAGAGAGAGAGAGAGAGGGCTCTTCCATCTGCTGGTTCACTCCCCAGATGGCCGCAGTGGCCAGAGTTGAGCTGATCTGAAGCCAGGAGCCAGGAGCTTCTTCTGGGTCTCCCATCAGGTGCCATCTTCTACTGCTTTCTAAGGCCATAGCAGAGAGCTAGATCAGAAGGGCAGCAGCCAGGACCCGAACCAGAGTCCATATGGGATGCCTTTATGGCAGGCAGTGGGTAGCTTTACCTGCTACACCACAGTGCTGGCCCCCAATACAGATTGAATACTTCCTATCTGCAGTGTTTAGGAACAGAAGTGTTTCAGATTTTTTTTCAGATTGCAAAAGATTTGCATCCACATAATGAGATCTTTTTGGGAGGGGACCCAAGTCTATACATGAAATTCATTTATGTTTTATGTACATCTTATAAACACAGCCTGCAGGTAATCTTATATTATAGTCAATAATTCTGTACATGAACAAGAATCTCAGTGTGAAATTTTCAATTTATGATGTCATATTGGTGTCCAGATATTTTTCAGTTTTGCAGCATCTCAGATTTCTGATTTTCACATTAACCTGGCTAAACCTATATGTACTTGTCAAGACCATTTCTTCATCTCGCTGGTTGCCACACACAGCCTTGAAATCAAATTCCAGCCAATGGGATGCATGTAGCAGCCCTGTGATATAGCAAGAAGTCTACTTTTTTAAAAAAATATATTTTATTTATTTGAAAGACAGAGTTACACAGAAAGGTGGAGCCAGAGAGACAGAGAGAGAGAGAGAGAAAGAAAGAGAGGTCTTCCATTCACTAGTTCACTCCTCAAATGGCCGCAGTGGCCAAAGCTGAGCTGATCTGAAGCCAGGAGCCAGGAGTTTCTTCTGGGTCTCCCACGTGGGTGCAGGGGCCCAAGGACTTGGGCCATCTTCTACTGCTTCCTCAGGCCATAGCAGAGAGCTGGATCAGAAGTGGAGCAGCCAGGTCTTGGACCAGCACCCATATGGGATGCCAGGCTGCAGGCAGGGACTTTAACCTGTTGTGCCACAGCTCTGGCCCCTAAGAAGTCTTCTTAAAATAGAAATTGCGGCCTCTTCCTCTCCTGTTTCTTTACCTTATTCTTGCTAACAAAAAGAACACAGAAGTGTCCCAAGTCTGTAAAAGATGTGTGCTATCATTTCCAGCCTTCAATGACCGTCTCCACATTAATTTTGTGTCCATTTCACTTAAGCCAGTGTACTTTTGAAAGTTTTGCATGGTGCTGGTGGCATAGCAGTTAAAGTAATCATTTGAGATGCTTGCATTGCATATTAGAGTGCCTAGTTCAAGACCCAGTTATTCTACTTCCAATCCAACTTGCCCTGAGAAGCAGCAGGTGATGTCTGTGCATGGGCTTTGGGTTCCCAACCTGAAAGAGATACAAATTGAGAAATTGCTTTGAGTAACAATATTGTGAGGCCAGATTCAGTTTTACATTTGCTATCATAGCAGGGATTTGCTTCTCCTGGGACAGGGCTTGCCTGTTCTGTGGTGGAGGTTCAAGGATCTGGATATTTTAGTGTAAATCAAATGTCCTTGCATCCTCTTGATAATCCACCAGCGAGGTGCACATACTAAACTAATGGAATGATTTCTGCATTTAACCTTCCCTTCGCTCTCTTTTTCTCCTCTTTCTTGGCCCTCCATGTTTCTCCCAAGAGGACATCATGTCCTCTAGGAAGGTTCTCTGAACCCTCATCTGGAATAACAGTTGTCAAATTATTTGATAAGGGTTGCTTTCCCATCAGTATTCAACTGGCACAGGGACTCCTACAGGAAGGGACTTTACCTGAGGTGTCCAATTTTATACATCCAGGATCTTGCTTTGATGACATCTCAAACATTTCTATCAGAGATCTCTGAACTTAAAATTTTAAAATCAGGTCAAATTTATCCATTGTTTTGCTATATAAGTCCACAATAGGGAATAGATAAAATAATTATCAATTTGAACCTCCACTGTAGAACAGACAAGCTCTGTCCCAGGAGAAGCAAATCCCTGCTATGATAGCAAATGTAAAACTGAATCTGGCCTCACAGCATTGTTGCCCAAAGCAATTTCTCAATTTGTATCTCTTTCAGATTGGGAACCCAAAGCCCATGCCAAATGTAATTTGGCAGGAGTGCATAAAAAAAATCACATGCCTTCTCTCTTCATGGACACCTCAACTCTATGATTTAATCTGTTTTGCAGCTCAAAGGTTTACAGATTCTCCAAATGAACATTGTTGAGATTTTGTTGGAACAATCTTTGGAACACAGACCTAAGGAGAAGCCCTTATTTTTGAAAAACGCTATAAATCCCCTAATGTAAGGTATTATTACTAAGTGAGCCACTCACTGAAGAATAACCTGTACTGTCACATACATAACCTTGTTACAGATAAGATTCAGAGCAAAGAGCCTCACACAGAAAGTGGAATATCACCATTTTGATAGCAAACACTTCCCTTCCTGCAGTGCAGTGACACAGAGGTTGTAAAACTCAGAACTCTTCAGGGCTGGGCAGGTGTCACACATAACAGAGCTGGGAATGAGACAAGCACAGGTGGTGGGCAGACTGAAAACTCAGGTCAGGAGATCTGACCATGCAGGAAGGCAGCCCAATTCCCAGATGCAGTCTTTTTTTAAGAATTAAAAATGAGATTTTTGTATGGCTTCTCCTGCTGTTTATATTAAATAAACCTAATCAGACCACATACAGGTTGAACACTCCTAATCCAAAAATCCAAAATCCAAAATGCTCTAAATCCAGTACTTTTTGGTATCAAGTAGAAAATTCCATAACTGATCTCAGGTGAGGGGTCACAGTCAAAATGCAGGTGCACTAACAATATTCTATAAAATTACCTTTGTCTTTGTGTGTAGGGTGTATATGAAGCATGTTATGTTTAGACTTTGGTTCCATCCACAAGATATCTCATTATATATCCACAAATATTCCAGAATCCCAAACCCAAAGCTCTTCTCTTCCCGAGCATTTTGGATGAGGATTTCTCAGTCTATATTGCTTTTGACAGTCTCTGCAAGGAGCCACAGCATCAAATTGTAATCCCTTGCATCATAAAAGAAGCAGACAGGAAATTGGAAAAGGATAAGAGTTTTCTCTCAATGTGTACCTTAAAGTGAGAGCATCAATTTGCTGAAACCTATTCTACCTGATTACAAAGAAAAATTATGTTAACTATATTATCTCAAAGCCATTATGCTCTATTAAACCCTACTTTCCATTATCTTTATAGAAATACTCTATAATAGTCAGAATTTTATCTAAAATCAGACAAGTAGAAATTCATTTTTTACAATGGTTTCCCAGTCAGTTTCTTCTTGGACCATAGACAGGATCAGATGAAGAGAATGAACAAATCTCCCTATTGTGACAACTCCCAATACCTTCTTAAACTGGTATCAGGCATACTGATCTCTTGAGCAGGACAGGAAAGAAAAGCAAGTCAAATTATAGTGCCCTCCCCATTCCACCCTAATCCCTGCTGGCTACATCATCAGGACTTGTGTTAATTCACTAATACAACATGGAATTTTGGAAAAGCGATTCTAAACTTTCTGTCACTTTCAATTTATAAATAGAAACAATTTATGGATTCTAACAAGATGAAAAAAATCTCCTTTTTAGAGATTCTATCAAGTGCACCATCCCAAGTTTGTTTGCCTTTTTTTTTTTAAGATTTCTTTCCATCTGCAGGTTCACTCCCTAAACAGTTGTAACAGCTGGGGCTCAGCTAGGCTGAAACCAGGAGCTTGGAACTTCATCTGGGTTTCCCATGTGGGTGGCAGCGACCCAAGCACTTGAGCCATCTTCCACTGCCTTCCCAGTCACATTAGCAGAAGGTTTGATCAGAGGTAGGATACCCAGTACCTGAACCAGTGCTCACATGGAATGCTTCCATTGCAGATGGCAGCTTAACCCACTGCACCACAACACCGACCCCATCCCAATATTAAGAAAATATGTCATTTTGTTTAAAATAGCTTAAAATAGTAAAGGAATTGTTAACGTGATGAAATTTCATAAACTTACTAAAGTTGCACATCTGAAGTGTGCCGAAACTTTAGGGACCATGCATGGAGCTGGTATCTTGGAGCAGCTGGTGCACCTGAGGCTGCATTTCTCACAATATGGATGGCAAAGTTCAGGTGCATAGATCAGAGGTTCACTTTTTGTTGTGCACCAAGCATTGTCCAAGTTCTTCAGGTCAGGAGATAAATAACATGTGGCTCCTGCCTTTAGGAAGTATATGGAACCACCTTACCACAGGCTGGAAGACAGACAGGAGCCTTAGATACTTGCTTCCCAGAAACATCCCAGCCACCAGCTAAGTCAGTACAAACCCCTCCTTCCCACCATCCAAACCAAGAAGACAGAAGCAGATCATTCTAGATTCTGGCAAATTCCCTGCTGTTTTATGAATTCCAACAATGTTACAGTGTTACAGTCTCCATTTTAATATTTACCTGAGACAGATAGATGAGTAAGGGAATTCCATTCTTTAGAATTTGACTCCTTGGAAAACTCCACTGTTTTGCTCTTAGTGAGTAAACATTGCATTAGCAACTCAAACCTGTGAGCTTGGGAGGGGGGGACAAAAGTGTGTGACCAAAGATATTTTTATTTGTTTTATTTAGTCATTTATTCACTGGTCGTTGATCCAACACATACCTGTGGAGCAATCACATGTGCTTCTGGAAGCTCTCCACGGGCTTAAAGGGCATCTCTTATTCTTCCCTTGCCTCTTCTGGGTCTCTTGTTGATCTTCCCTCGTTTATCCCCCACATGTAGATATCCTTGGCTGACCAGTCCTTCATCTTGCAGTTCTCTTGGTAGCCTCCATGGGGAAGCTCACCAAACTGAAAACTATGTGGATCCATCAATAACTCCAAGAACCATGGTTCAGCTCTGGCTTCTCTCCAAATATCTAGCCCCTCATTTCCAATTCATGTCAGATATTTCTTCCTGCATATTTTGTGGGGAACCTCAATTTTGATGTGTTTGAATAACGGCACTTTTTAAAACTTCTAGGATGCAGCAACATGCCACCCAGATTCCCCTTCTTATTCTTCCAGCTGCCAGCTGGTTGCCTGCTGGTAGCAAAGAGTCAAGTTCATTCCTGGGAGATGGGCTAGGCTGAATGGAATTGCTCCTTCCTGGGACAACTCACATTCAATGACTCATCACTGCCAGCTACACAGGCCCCATCCCTGCCTCAACGAAGACATCTAAGAGTGGCCATCTCAGCTTTCAAGAGTTCCTCTCGGCTTCAGCTGTGCCTTCTGTCATAGCTGTGTCATGTTCAACTACTCCCTCTCCCCAGTTGGCCTTTCCCACTCCCTTTTTCCCAGACACCTTTCCTAGCAAGCAAACCCTCACAGATGTAACATAAAGCTCCTAAGTCTCCCAATTCAAGGTCTGTTTCCAGGAGACTCCCACCTGTTACAAAAGTATAACCACAAATTCATGAGCCCAGTTATTCCTTCTTCCCAAATGTAGATTCAACTTTACTTTTTTAAAAAAAAGATTTATTTCATTTATTTGAAAGATAGAGTTACAGAGAGAGGTAGAGACACAGAGAGAGGTCTTCCATCCGCTGGTTCATTCCCCAGATGGCCACAATGGCCGGAGCTGTGCTGATCTGAAGCCAGGAACCAGGAGTTTCTTCCAGGTCTCCCATGTGGGTGCAGGGGCCCAAGCACTTGGGCCATCTTCTACTGCTATCCCAGGCCATAGCAGAGAGCTGGTTTTGAAGAGGAACAGCCAGGACTAGAACCGGCGCCCATATGGGATGCCAGCACTTCAGGCCAGGGATTTAACCCGCTGAGCCACAATTCCAGCCCCCAACTTTACTTTTTAAAAATCAAAATCCATCTTACACATAGATTCCTCCTAGGGACTGTCCCAGCTGGAGGTATCTAGCTTCTCATGAACTGTGGGCTGCTTCACTACCACTTTTATGATGTTTTCCACTTCTTTATTTATGTATGTTTATATATATGTCTCATCTATTTTATTACAATTAATATGTTTTGAGGTCAATATATTTGTTTCATTCTTAAATTTCTAAAGCCTGTGGTACCAAGCCTATGGCTGTCAGAGTGGGAGAAGATGAAATCTAAAGCTAACATCTCTTTTTTGATATAAGTGGCCACCTTTAATCCTTGCTCCTGCTACCATCATTCATTTACATGTATTGAGATAAGAAACTCAGGACAGGAGAAAGCTAGAGTTGGACTATATATTATAATTATAGTTGAAATGTTATAATCAAGTAAGCCAAGAAAACTTCCATGGTGCCAAGTCACTCATATGAAACTAATGATTAATAATGATACTAGCACTGGTAGTTGATAATATCAATGCCTATTGTTTAGAAATTTTCAACCACTTGTTCTATAAGATACTGTCTTGTGTGGAGTATATATTTTTATCTTCACAATAGCCTTTAGCCATAAATATTGATAATGTCATCTTAAAGATTTCATCTATTTGAAAGACATTTTATTTATTTGAATGACAGAGTGATGCAGAGAAGGAAAGACAGAGAGAGAAAGACATCTTCCATTCTCTAGTTCATTCCCACAGTGATCACAAGGCTAGGAACCTGGAACTCCATCCAGGTCTCCCATTTGGGTGGCAGGGGCACATGTACTTGGACCATTTTCTGATGCCTTCCCATGGCATTAACAGGGAGCTGCAATGGAAGCAGAGCAGCCAGGACTTGAACCAGCACTATAACACAGGATGCTGGAGTCCGAAGCAGTGGCTTAAACCACTGCACCAAAAATTCAGGCCCCTGTTAATGACATCTTTGAAAAAGGTAACTCAAGGGCTGATGTTGTGGTACAGTGAATTAAGCTGCCATTTGCAATACCACCACTGCATATCAGAGTAATGGTTCAAGTCCTGGCTATTCCTGTTCTAATCCAGCTCCCTGCTAATTTGCCTGGGAAGACAGAAGAGGATGATCCAAATACTTGGGACCCTGAGATCTATGCAGGAGATCTGAATGGAGCTCCAGCCTCCTGGATATAGCCTAGACCACCTCTGTATTTTGCAGCAAATTTTTTTAAGTGAAGTAGTGGATGGAAGATTCTCTCTCTCTCTCTCTCTCTCTCCCTCCTTTCCTCCCTCCTTCCTCCCTACTCTCTATCAATCTTCCCTTCAATTAAATAAATAATAAACATATCTTAACAAATAGGAAACTGAGGCCAGCGCCACGGCTCACTTGGCTAATCCTCCGCCTGCAGCACCAGTACCCTGGGTTTTAGTCCAGGTTGGGGCGCTGGGTTCTGTCCCGGTTGCTCCTCTTCTAGTCCAGCTATCTGCTGTGGCCTGGGAAGGCAATGGAGGATGGCCCACGTGCTTGGGCCCTGCACCCGCATGGGAGACCAGGAGGAGGCACCTGGCTCCTGGCTTCGGATAAGTGCAGCACCGGCCATAGCTGCGATTAGGGGAGTGAACCAATGGAAGTAAGACCTTTCTCTCTGTCTCTCTCTCTCACTGTCTATAACTCTCTGTCTCTGTCTCTCTCTCACTGTCTAACTCTGCCTGTCAAAAACAAAGCAAAACAAAACAAAGAGGAAACTGAGGCAAAATTTAAAAATTTGCCTATGGTCACATAACTAATGAATCCATACAACTCTATCCAGTCCTTAAGAACATGTTCTTAGCTATTAGCCTTGTAGTAGATACACACAATCAGTGTTAAATTGATTTGAGCAGTTATTTCCATGGAAACATATGCACACGATGTGTTATTGGTTTTATCAGGATCACCCACTCAGACATCACTTCCATGCCAGTGTTGTCTTACCTCAGCCTCTGCTGACCTCTGTCTCCATTGCACTGCAGCTCCAGGAAAGGATTAGATCTGGAGATAAGTCTTGGCTCCAGCGGAGTAAATATAAGGAGCTCATGTAGCTTAATGGCTTGACATTGCCAGCAAACCATACTCTACTCTGGGTCTCAATGGGGATACCATGATTTTGCCACCACATTGTCTCAGTTCATACTATGTACCCTTTCATTCAATAAGAAATTATTTGTTTAGCATTTGAATCCCTCAAATAAGGTCCAGAACTATTCTTGGCATTAGAAATACAATGATGAACAAAATACTCTTTACCATTTTCACCCCAACACCTAAACCACTGCTTAGCAGTACTCATTATGTATTTGCCTGATGAGGAATGTGCATGAACCAGGTGTTCGCATCAGTCCCTTGGCTAGCTTTTTCCTTTGCTTATCCAATTTGTTCATCTCTTCAGTTTCCAAAGTTTGGACCAGTGCTCTTTCAGCTCTCTCCACCTCCACCTTCATCTCTGACCAGCCCAATGGTTGGACTGATTTCAACTTTATGTTTCCTACTGGAAAGTGCCAGCCAGCTTCGAATGACTGTACCAATTGCTTTAGGCTACATAATGCTGTGTTAGCAACTGCCTTCACTATCTCAGTGGCTTAGGGCAAAAAGGGTTGGATTCTTTTCTACTGACAGGACTGTGACTCAGATGCAGCTGTCCTCCAGAAACAACTCCTCACAGACAGGATCAGATAAGCCAGTCAGCAAACTGAGTGACAGAGATGCACGGTGCTCCTGGAGCTTCTGCTTAGAAGGAGCATCCCGTTACTTTCATTTGTATGCAAGTGACCAAAAGAGTCCTGTGGCCAAATCTCAATTCAGGGCTTAAGGACAATCTTCTTACAGGCAGAAGTACTACAGTCATTTGGCCAAGTCCATTGCCAAGGAGGCAAGGGCATGTGAGACTTCCACATAGAAGAGCAGTGGATCACACTATATCAAGCTGGTCCTTGCAAACCTAAACGTTATTCTGCCCCTCAATTCAGTAGAGCTCAGGTTGAATTGGAAACTGAAGAGGCCTTAAAACAAAGGAAGGTTTTGTTGGTTTGATACACCTAGCGGCTGTAAGTACCTCAAAGGGATCTTTAAAGAGCATTGTCTTATCACCTCAAGTTTGAACTTCATTATCCCCATATTCTTTTAAACCCACATTCTATGTAAAGGAAAGCAGTTCTGAGAAAGTCTTTGGCAAACACTCCACAGTGGAGGTCATTTTACTTTGTACCTATTATTTAACATATCTTATAGCATGAATGTGAAATCTGGAGAAAGGAGAAGTAGGACCTTTAGAACAACTCTGAAACCAGAAGAGACAACATTCAACAGAGAAGTATCCACACACCACAACACGTGACTGTCTGCTTATTGCCAATCTTCCTGGCAATGAGTGCTCTATGTGCTGTGCATATTTTTTTTGGCCAACAAGACACATGTAAAACCAGCCACCTCTATATCCTTATTCACTAGTTGACATCATCCTTGAGTGTGCTGCTAATTGAAAATCTTGTCATTTTCAAGACTGGCCTTCCTTCATAAGGTCTGGCTCATGGCTACTTAAAACTGGCTATCGGGCCAGCACCGTGGCCCAATAGGCTAATCCTCCTCCTTGTGGTGCCAGCACACCCGATTCTAGGCCCAGTTGGGGCTCCGGATTCTGTCCCAGTTCCCCTCTTCCAGGCCAGCTCTCTGCTGTGGCCAGGGAGTGCAGTGGAGGATGGCCCAAGTACTTGGGCCCTGCACCCCATGGGAGACCAGGAGAAGCACCTGGCTCCTGTCTGCGGATCAGCGTGGTGCGCCAACCGTAGCGCGCCAGCCGCGGCGGCCATTGGAGGGTGAACCAATGGCAAAGGAAGACCTTTATCTCTGTCTGTCTCTCTCACTGTCCACTCTGCCTGTCAAAATTAAAAAAAAAAAAAAAACTGGCTATCCATTTCTCTTAAAACCAAAGAATGTCTTTCAAAAGAAGTTTAAATGGATTTCTGTTTTTGTGGTGTTAAAAATTAGAATTCAAGCCATTCTCAACCAACAGACAGAAAGTATAAAAAGACAAAAGAAGCCAATCGTAAGGTTCACAAAAACAGCTAAAAGCTGAAGCAAAATGGACAAAAGGTGCTGCTGTATTTGTCCAGGCTTCCTTTTTTAAGAAGAATCCTAGAAATTTTAACCTTCATGAGAATAAACATCCAAATGCAGTTCCTGGCCCTCCATCAACCTCATGTATCAGTCATGGCCAAGTTAGCATCCTCAAGCAATCATGTGACATTGTATCACGGAACTTATAGGTGTGGCCTGGCAGAACAAGAGTCCATGTGTCTACCTTTCTCTCAGGCACAGAAGAATTTCTTGAACAGAGCTTACCATGCTGTGACAGAAGCAGCCTGAGCTCAACATGTCAGAAAAACCAATAATCAGTGTAGGGGAGAAGTGAACTGACCACTTTGTAGATTAATCTCATACTATATTTCCATTAGAAGAAACTGAGTTGGACAGTACAGTTATAGGAACAGGGAGGTTTATTTGTGAGAAAATTTGCTGATGAATCCCTCAGACCATTTGGCAGACCACAAATCAAATCCTTGCCTTGGGCTTCCTTGTTTTCAAGATTCCCAGCAAACATTCAGTAAAATAATGGTTTTACGTCATGTGCAAGCTATTAGTGTAAATTACAGGTATTGAGTTTAAAATATAAAAAGCACAGGTATAAAATTTGATACCTCCAAATGATTCTCATCTCTTTTAAAGTAGCTGTCATCACTACTCTTACTCTATATGTATTCTACCAAGGATAAAACTAGGAAGAGTCTCATTTACTGGTCACAGCCAGTTAATGGGAAATAATTAAAATTCTCCAAGCTTTTTATGGCCTACAAGGTGACATAAACTTTCTCAATCATGCCCCATTATGCTGTATATTAAAACCTCACCAAAACCCAGTGGGAAACATACACTGATCTAAAAGGTGATAATTATATATTGATCTCACACCCAGTGGGAATATATACAGATCTCAGATATGGAAGGAAGTATATACTAATCTCAGATTCAGTGGAAATACATACTGACCTCAGACCTAGCAGGAATATATTCTGATTTTAGACCAGGTAGGAACATATACAGATCTTATACTCAGTGGGAATAAATGCAGATCTCAGCCTCAGTGGGAAGTATTTACTGAGCCACAGAGGGAGATGAAATTGAAGCAGACTTCAGGTAAGTGCCAGAGGCTTTGTGGTCAATGGAGATATTCTAATAAATACCTCCATTTTATCACTTGCCAACTATCTGGATCTTTGTTTAAGGGGTAAAATTCAGATTATCATTCCTACCAATTTATTTTAATTTTGTCCTGGCTTCATGAAAGAAAATAAATGGGTTTTTCTTATACTAAACAAAAAAATTGGGAAGTTTGCCATCACAATTTACTATTACCCAAAATCCTCTTACCCAGCTCACTCACTCTCTCATTCACTCAGTAAACATTGGTTGAGCCTGCCTGTTGGAAGTGTGTTGTGAATTGAAATGAGCAGTTACTGTATGGTTCTTCTCTTATAGATCCTATACTGCAGGACAGGATGGATAAGGAAAGTGGTCATGAAACATTTTGGGACATGGAGTTCTGTCTTGGCTCTCAAATGTTAGATGTTTCCAAAATCCAAACTCACCCTCCAAAGCTTAAAGTCTCTTTGCCAATGAGCAGGTTTAAAAGGATGTGCAAAAGCATGTTCATTCAGATACCTAGCATGGTTATCCTTAATCCTCTAGTAGCCTTTCCATTTTGTGAATTGGTCTTCATGCCTGTGTTTTTCTATTCTGGCCACATCCTTAAGTATTTTCACTTGTTCTCATTTCTATTGCCTCTACTTGAGTTCAGGATAATACAGTTTCTTGTTTGGAATCCTACTCCTATGGTCCTTCCTCTCTCCTTCCCACTACACCTCCTTCCTCCCTACCAAACAGTCTCTACTCCATATCCAGAGAACTTGTTGAAATCTACATGCTACTATTTCCCTAGCCAAGAATCCTCTAGTGACATCATCATCTTTCAGAATACACCTATATACAATGCTTAGCTGAGGAATATCTTGAGGAATGAGCCCATGTTTATTTCTCTAACTTGATTCCCTAAAGCATACTCTGTACAATATCAGTTCCTAGGAAGTTAATGAAGAATACTTTTATGATGAAGCAAAGATTAGGGACCCTGGGAAAAACAGTTACACAGGTTTCCTTGAGACAATCTTCAATACGTGGTTGTATTTTCTTATCTCCAAGTAAGAGATACATTATTGAGTGATTACAAAATTTGACTAAAGAATACTGCTGTGCACATGGCACACACACATACAAACATGCACTCACACACACACACACACACACACACACTCCCCTCTTGGACACTTAATGAGAGTATCTTTCAGGACTAGAATTCCACATCAAGACAGGAAGAATCTTGGCCCTCAAAAAAGCCACAGTCCTAATCCTCATAGAAAAGGGGACTTCGCAAACTTGGCTAAGGTGAAAGGCTTTGAGATGGGAAGATCATCCAAAACACCAGAAGGGCCCAATCTAAGCAGACAAACCCTTGAAGCAGAGACCTGAATCAGTCTGGAAGCAGAAGAGGAAGACAGAAGATGTGAAGCAGAAGGAAAAGTCATACAGATTTGATGCACAAGAAGAATTGGATGCTTCATTGCTGGTTCCTGGAGGTAAAGGGTCATTGTGCAGGGCCTCTGGGAGGCCTCTTGGAGTTGAAGGTGGCCCTAGACTAGCAGCCAACAAGGGAACAGTGACCTCGGGCCTACACATGAGGAGCCGGATTCTGCCAACCACCTGAATAAGCTTGAAAGCAGATCCCTCCCCAGAGCCCTCAGAAGGGAACTCAGTCCAGCCAACCCCTTAGTATCAGCCTCAGGAGACCTTAAGCAAAGAATACAGCTGAGTCGCACTGCATCAGACTTTTGACAAATACCACCACTGGGAGATGAGGAGCTTGTGTTGTTGGAAAACACACTGTGTTTGTGGTAATTTCTTATGACAGCAATAAAAACGAATGCACACATACAACATTCACCTTCATCCCTCATCCCTGCCTGTCGATATTGTGCACACTGTTTATCTTGCACTGCCAGTTGCCTCCCTAGAAACAGATGTTCTCTCAAGCATCTTGTGTTTGATCACTATGCTTGGAAAGCTGCTTCCTTTCCTTCCAAGACTCAGACACCAATATGCACCTCTTACCCCCAGCTCCTCACCTCCATCTAATTCATCAAGTCTTGACTTAAGAGCCATCAATTCCAGTATTCCCTGGCCTTTGCATGTGATCATGTGGCCTTCTGTTGGCCGCTTTCTCCAGAAGGCCTTGAGAATGAGGACAATGTCCTAGTAATCTTTTAATCTCCAGTGTCAGCCTGACATGAAAAAGTGATCAGTAAGGTACAGAATCAAGGGACCTAGTTACAGATAAGTACTTAACAATCTGTATTGGAGCACTGAACCTCAAAAGAGAGATAAAACTGGAGAAAGAGATCTAGGATCCTTGGGTCTGGGAGGTGCCTAGATGTGGGTGAGTGGCACAGCTCACCAGGCACCAAGGAGGGACATGGTTATTTGTGTTTGTCTGCTTTGTGCCATGCTAACAGAATACGTGAAATTGAGTCACTTATAAAGAATAAGAGATTAGTTTGTATTAGCTTGCAGTTATAGAAGCCTGCAGTTCTAGAAGCTGGGAAGTCCAGTGTTGAAGGGCTTGCTTCTGGCAAGTGTCTTCTTGCTGCATCATTCCAAGGTAGAAGGTAGATGGGCAATGGAGCTAGAGAGGACCATATTGGATTTTATAATGAACTCACTCTCACATCAACAAACTCATCCCATGATGACAGCAGTACTCCAAACATGAGGACAGCATCTTCAACTCCAATCACCTCGAGAAGGCCCTTCCCCCAAACTAAAGCATTGGGGATTAAGTTTTCAACACATGAACTTGGGGACAAACATTCAAACCATAGCAATATTCTTGAAAAGTATATTGAAAAATATTTTATTTTTTGGTCCTGATAAACACTAATATCTCAGTCTCCTATCCTATTAACTAAAAGTCATTCATTTATTCAGGGAAAGGACAATACAACCTACAACAAAGTGTCCATACCTGGCTCTGAATTCCTTTTTTAGGCTTTTTGTGATCTACAGTGATACAATAGATTTAAAAGTCCAGATGCATAGAGAAAAGCTGGATTCTCTAAATTCCAAAAGCTTTTCATATCAAGAGTCAGGCTCTATATCTGAGCACAAAGGTTTTTTTAGAGATTTATTTATCTATCTATCTATTTATTTATTTGAAAATCAGAATGGCAGAGGAGAGAAACAGAGACAGATACAGAGAGAAACGGAGACATCTGGTTCACTCTTCAAATAGCCACAAGGTTGGGATGGTTCAGGCTGAAGCCAGGAGCCAGGAACTCCATCCTGGTCTCTCTCAAGGATGGCAGGGGCCCAAGTATGCGCTCATGTTCCATTGCCTCCCCAGACACATTAGCAGGGAGCTGGATTGGAAGTGGTACAGCTGAGCTCAAACAGTGATTCAATACAGGATGGCAAGTGATGGCTTGGCCCACTGCACTGATGCCCAGAGAACACAATTTTAATATAAGCCACTATATAGCAAGTAGAGAGACATTTTAGTAACTTGTCTAATATATATATATATTATATATAACTTGTCTAATATATATGTATATATAACTTGCCTAATATATATATATATATATATAGAGAGAGAGAGAGAGAGAGAGAGAGAGATTTAAAAGAAGGGAGTTGTAGATGATGTCCAGATGTTACTTTTTCTCTCTATACAGCATATTGTCTCAGAAGAATCTCCTGCTTCTGGAAATAATGATTTTTGTCATTTCACATGTAAGCTTAGGTTTACGAATCTCATGATTATAAAGACACAGGGATGAGCTACATTCCTGCATTTTTTTAAAGATTATTTGAAAGGCAGAGTTACAGAGAGGCAGAGGCAGAGAGATAGAGGGAGAAAGAGAAAGAGAGAGAGAGAGAGAGGAGAGAGAGAGAGAGAGAGAGAGAGAGAAAGGTCTTACATCCACTGGTTCACTCCCCAGATGGCTACAATATCCAGAGCTGTGCCAATCCAAAGCTAGTAGCCAAGAGCTTCCTCTGGGTCTCCCATGTGGGTGCAGGATCCCAAGGATTTGGGTCATCTTCCATTGCTTTCCCAGGCCATAGCAAAGAGCTGGATCAGAAGTGAAACAGCCAGGACTCAAACCAGCACCTGTATGGGATGCTGGCACTGCAGGCAGTGACTTTACCTGCTAAGCAACAGAGTTGGCCCTTGGGATACCTTTCATGCCAGGTCCAAGTCTTGGACTCTAGAATGCTGTTACAATGTCGATGTCCTAATTTAAACATTAGTTTCATATTTATAACTGCCTCATATTTACATTCAAATCTAACTCTACTTTCTTCCATATGCCTCAGTTGATCTCAAGATTACTTAAAATGCCCAAACTGTACTAATTATATGTAAGTTATTGTTATGTATTGTCAGGGAGTAGTGGCAAGAAAAATATTTGTACATGTTCAGTATAGATGCACTATTTACTTTTTTGTATTAATTGTTTCAGATGCATACACAGAATGGGAGAGATAGAACTCTCATCCATTTAATCCACTCTCCAAATACATACAACAGCCAGGGTTGGGCCAGACTAAAACCAGGAGAGTAGAGAACTCAATCCATGTCTCCATGTTAAACCTTGGTTAAAACAGTGTTTAAGTCATCACCACTGCTTCCAACGTCCAAATTAGCAGGAAGCCAGGACTCAAACCCAGGCACTTAATATGGGACATAGACCTCTTTTTTTTTTTTTTTTTTTTTTTTTTTGACAGGCAGAGTGGACAGTGAGAAAGAGAGACAGAGAGAAAGGTCTTCCTTTGCCATTGGTTCACCCTCCAATGGCCGCTGCAGCCAGTGCACCGCGCTGATCCGAAGCCAGGAGCCAGGTGCTTCTCCTGGTCTCCCATGCGGGTGCAGGGCCCAAGGACTTGGGCCATCCTCCACTGCACTCCCTGGCCACAGCAGAGAGCTGGCCTGGAAGAGGGGCAACCGGGACAGAATCCTGCGCCCCGACCAGGACTAGAACCCGCTGTGCTGGCGCCTCTAGGCGGAGGATTAGCCTATTGAGCTGTGGTGCTGGCCTCCAGCCGTGTTCTTATCCTCAGCTTTCTGAATCTCTCTGTTGCCTTTCTGGGTATTGACCACTCCTTTCTCCTTGAGGGCACAGACTCAAGACATACTGCCCAAGTTCAACTCTAGTTCCACAATTTTATAGCCAGGTGATGTTGAGAAGTTTGCTTATGGATTCTGTGCCTCAGTTCCCACAGCTGCAAAGTGTGGCAAGCTTATTATGAAAATTCAGTACAAATGTTGGAAGGACCTGAAGAGAAAGGTCTTCCTTTGCTGTTGGTTAACTCTCTAATGGCCGCCGCAGCTCCCATGGGGTGCAGGGCCCAAGCACTTGGGCCATCCTCCACTGCACTCCCTGGCCACAGCAGAGAGCTGGCCTGGAAGAGGGGCAACCGGGACAGAATACAGCGCCCCGACCGGGACTAGAACCTGGTGTGCCGGCGCTGCAGGCGGAGGATTACGTCTTAACTACTAAGCCTGCCTCACGATTTTCTTTGTAATATGTTCTGTCTGTATTTGATTTAATCCTTGATGCAGAACTGGCTGATACAGAGGGCCGACTGTATATATTTGCATGGTGAACTATCCGTGCTCGACACAAGAGTGAAAAGTGGTGTAAGAGAAGTGATTTTGATTTTATTCAACGTTCTCTCTCATTATATAGAAAATCCTGGAAGTACCTGTATGTGCTCACACGTCTGTCTTCACTCAACAAGTGCTGAGCTAAAGTGCTAATTTCAAAAAAGTGGCTCAAGAGTGAGAATGTATCCTGATTGTTAAGGTTTTAGCCATGAACTCTTGATGGTTTCACTCTTTATATAAAAACGTGCATCCTCAGCTCACAGGGCAATGGCTCCCTGGAGAAGCAAAGGTTATGACCAAAGTCTCCTGCATGTGGGCACTGCAGGCCCTGGAGGGAAAGCTGGAGGGATCATGTGCAGTGGTCCACAATTCAGCCAGGAGCAGAGAAGCCCAGACCTGAGCATTGGCTGCCGTCTGTTGTGGAAGAGCTTGTGGCTGTGCTGAAGAGGGTTTGTCTGAATAAAAGAGTTGCAGGCTGCAGGCAAAGTATTTGGAGTAACAGGAGCAGTCAAAGGCACTGGGCAGTGAAACCGGGTGTAGCAGTTGCTGTTGTTTTGATTGCTATTTTTCCCTTTGCAGACTGGAAAATGGAGGGTGTCAGGGAGGGATAGGCCAGGAGCACAGTAAACAGAAAACTGAGACGTGTGAAGGCAGATACTACGGTGGAGTGCAAAGGTCTCGGGAGAGCAGAAAATACTCGCAGGGAGCCGCGTTCACCGCTCACAAGGGAAGCAGAAAAGCAGAGTGAATGGAAGCAAGCTTGGAAAGATGTCAGAGAAAGACCGAAGAACACTAAGCTTCCATCTTCTTGAATGACACAAAAAGACATGCAATCATTAATTAAAAAAGTCTCAGCTGATCTCCAGGAAATCAAAAGCAACATTTCCAAGGAAATCAAATGATGGCCCTCAGACTCATTTACCCTATTATGTCTTTATACAAGTGGGTGCTTTTTCATGGTGGACTCCATTGTCATTCTCTGTATTTTGTATCCCAGAAAAACACTTGTCAGGATACTGAAGGTGATCGGGAAACCCTCAACAGTGCTTCCTTTTATACTGACTGAAATTGCTTTCAGCCTGCTTTCTTCGTCTTTGGTGACCTATCCAGAGATAATGCGGCTGGCTTCTCCAGGAAATCAGGAAGAATTCATTGTAGCTATCTGCAATCTGACAGCACGTGGAACGTGATGCAGTGTGGCCTGACAGCACCCCTCCTTCAGAGCCCCTTGCAACAAAGAGCTGTCTTGCTTCTTAACCCAAACCATCTCCTTTCTTCTCTTTCCAATCTCAAAAACACGTAGAATGAACTAACTAAATAAATAACTATATTTCAAACATGTGTAAGTCTTGTTTGGGAGTTTATATTAATTAGCTATAAAATATTTTTATGGTTAAGAATTTTATTATCAAAATTATTACATCTCTTGTGAAAGTGCAAATGTTATCGCAAGGTGTAAACACTCCACTAGAGAAAAAGTGACACTTCTTCCCTTCCAAGAGTTATAAGTGCAATTGTAATAGTACTGTACATCTTGTTAGTAATTATCCAGCAAAATAGACTATATTTCTGAGCAACAATGCTTTTTAAATTTTGTTTATTATTTGAAAGAAAGAGAGAAAGAGAAATAGATGGATGCTAGATGATAGATAGATAGACAGACAGACAGAGAGACGGACAGACAGTTCTCATCCACTGGTTCACTTCCCAGATCCTGTCTGGTGCTGAAGCCAGGAATCATGCATTTAATCCAAGTCTCCATATGGGTAGTAGGAATCCAATTATTTGAGCCATCATACAAGGAAGTTGAAGTCAGGAGCCAGAAAAAGAAATTGAACCCTCCTGCTACAATACGGAGCATAGGTGTCTTTTTTTTTTTTTTTTTAATTTTTTGACAGGCAGAGTGGACAGTGAGAGAGAGAGAGACAGAGAGAAAGGTCTTCCTTTGCCGTTGGTTCACCCTCCAATGGCCACCGGGGCCCATGCATTGCGGCCGGCGCACTGCGCTGATCTGATGGCAGGAGCCAGGTACTTATCCTGGTCTCCCATGGGGTGCAGGGCCCAAGGACCTGGGCCATCCTCCACTGCACACTCCCTGGCCACAGCAGAGAGCTGGCCTGGAAGAGGGGCAACTGGGACAGAATCCGGAGCCCCGACCAGGACTAGAACCTGGTGTGCTGGCGCCGCTAGGCGGAGTATTAGCCTAGTGAGCCGCGGCGCCGGAGCATAGGTGTCTTAACCATTTAGTCAAACACCCATTCCAAGCAACTAGGCTTTGAAAGGGAAATAATGATTAATGAATCCAGAAGGGTATTTTTAACAGATCTTTATAAGCAGAGTTCCACTCATTCTTTCATTCATTCATCCAGCAACAAATGGTGATACAGCTTGGGTTAGCCAAACAGCACTCCTCGCCAGGTGAACAACAGAAGGACAATACCCAGATAAGAAAGAAAATTTCAGTAATCAAGCATTAAGAATTACCAGAGACCAACACGATAGACAACAATGAGACATCCCCCTTAGACAGCTCAGGAAAGATCTCTTTGGGTGGTAAGAGGGGATACTTTTCTAAGGATCACAGAAAGGATCCAGACTGAGAGAACAACTGAGGTTAGCCCCGGGTGGATAGCAGCATAGGTGAGTGTCAGGAATATGAAAGAAGGTTAAGGTGAGAAGAATAGATGGAAAAGTGGCCAGCAGGAGCAGGTCAAGGTGGCATCATGAATAGGTGCATGGTTTTGGGATGTTTTCTGAGGTGAGACAGCTGGCCTTGGAAACAATTTAAGCATGTGAGTGAATTATATGTACTTTGTGAGTTTACGAGAACAAAACAATATTCATACACAGCAATGGATTTTTGTTCATTGCCCTACTACTAGCTATTTGGCATGTATCCAGTTTTTCATTATTATGAACAGCGCTGTCATGAATGTTCATTTTCTTGCTTCCTATGCACTTGTCAAAGGGTTTTTGTGAGATCTACACATAGGTTAGAACTGTTTGAGGATGGCTTTTTAGTTTGACTAGTTATTGCCAAACTGTTCCATAAGTGTATGTACCTATTTACAATCTCACCAGCCAGGAATACATGAGAATTCTGTTTCCTGACAGCTTCCCTAAAATTTGCTACTGTGATCCTTTTAATTTTTGCTAATCTGGTGTGTGTAAAATGATATCCTGCTATTTTTAAATTGCACCTCCCTGAATAATGAGGCACTCTTCTCTGTTGCTCCTCTTACAAAATCCATTCATTTCTTTAAAAAAGAGAATTTTTTCCTCTATCTCTTCTCTATCCTCACCTTGGTTCCTATCATAATTTGCAGGAATCTTCCATGTAACACCTGCCACTTTCCACATTCGGTTATTTGCTGATTTGTCTGATCCCCTGGACCCAGGACCCAATAATTCATGAAAGCCTCTGAAATAGCAACCAAAGTGAATTCATTCCACCCACACCATCACTGAAGTTCAGGAAACATCTATTGAATTTCAGTGCATACTACATATTTCCTTTGCTTTTTTGAAGGTTTTTATTTAATGAATACAAATTTTCATAGGTACAGCTTTTAGGGATATCTTCCCCCCATTCCCTCCCTCCCACCTGCACTCCCATCTCACCTCCCACTCCCTCTCCCATTCCATTTTCCATTAATCCTTTGCTTTTAAACTTTTTACACAACTTGATTATTTTCCAAAAAATTCACTTTCAGCTCCTCTTTTGCTGTATTGGTTTTCTTATTTTTGAAGTGAAAGAATAATTTCCTATTTCTTAGGACACAATCCCTACCTTTGTATATCTGTTCATCAAAATCGTCATCTTCCACGATAGACAGCTGGAGAGGAAGATTCACATTCTATGTAGTCAGAAATGAACATAACTACAAGGGGTTATTCAATGTGATGAATGTAATGATATTGAGAGTTCATAATTCAACTGGAAATCAATAAAACACAGCACAAAACATTGGTAAAAACAAATTAAGCCCTCTAGACTTGAAACACTGAATTTTCTGTAAAATATGTTCAAGGTTTTTATTACATTAAGATTGGATCATGGGAAATTACATCTTTAAAAAATGTGTTTAATGAAAATAGCCAATGTTTATTGAGAGCATATGTACTCACAACAGCAAACTTCCTAATGTTTTACATGCATTACAGCTTTATAATAACCTTGATCTTAGTACTATGAAGTCACTTTAAAAACTTCATGAAACAAAGGAAATTGAAAGATTGGTTTAGGGGTGAGTGTTATGGTACAGCAGGTTAAGCCACCACTTGGGACACCCACATCCCATATTAAAGTACCAGCACTTACTCTTCCCACATAGCCTCCTGCTGATGCATCCTGGGAAGCAGAAGATAATGTAATGACTCAAGTACTTGGAGCCCTGCTCCACTGTGTGGAGACCAAGATGGGCTTACTGACCCCTGACTTCAGCCTGGCCCAGCCCTGGATATTGCAGGCATTTGGAGAGTGAACTAGTGGATGGAGTATCTCTTTGTCCCTGTCTCTGTCCCTCTGTCTTTCAAGTAAATGAAAAATAAATAAATAAACATTTTAAAAGGATACATTTATTCCCATGCAAAATAATTTTAAAATATACATAGTGTTTTCTTCACAATACATATTTTCAGTGAAGATTTTGAAGACATCTCCAGAGAGCTCACTCCTACCCACTGTGTAACACATGTCCATAGGGATGGAATGTCCAGCCACTGACTAATTACTCTTTTTGTCATTGCATAAGATATGAAGGTACCAAATCATTACACTGCAGACCATAATATGTACAATTATTATATATTAGTTTTTAAAAAGACGAAATTATTAACTCAATGCAAAATCTTAGTGGTTGCCTTCAAATCAATTAACCCATTTGACTCTATGCCAAGGATTTGAGTGTAAATACACACCCACACATACACCCCCCCACACACATACACACCACTTCTATAAAAGTGAGGTCTTCCAGAACATGTGGAAATCTAAAATGGTCTCCCAGATTCCAAGATTTGCCGCTGGCTCACATGATAGTGTTTCAGGGTGCATTTGTTCAGAACAGGCAGATGGAATCAGCATTGACTGAGCTCTGACAAACAACCTGCCAGATTCTTTACAAATTCAATTTTTTTGTATCTTCTCAGAAAACAGGTAAGAAGATTTTATTATCTCCATTTTACTGGTTAAAAAAATACCAAAAATCTCATTTATATGTTCCTCTGATCTTAACTTCTCTTTTGTTATTTTTGAATTCTAAATGACACATAATAAGTGCCTATGTATATCATATATATGGGGTGCAGTATGACATTTCAATACCCCTGATGAGATGCGCCTACCATTTGCTACTGTGATCCTTTTAATTTGAGGCTGTCCAGTGGGTTGGGGGTCTGTAGGCCCCTCAGACATAAGTAGAATGTCCTTTACAAGCAGGCTGCCAGCTCTTGCTGGAAAGCTTGTTTCCAGACCGACCAGCACCTCTCCCATTAATAACTTCTTGTGCTGCATGTGTAACCTTGCGGTTTTAAAGCATGCCTTCAAGTTAGTTGCAATCTTCCAAGCAGAGCTAGCAGGGGAGGGGGCTAAGCCCCTGGGGAGAGTCCGACTGTCTCCAAGAGACCCGCACTATCTCCATGAGCTCCAAGCCAATCAACACACAGTATATGAACACCCCCCATCCAATGGGCATCCCCAAAGAATATCTTAAAAACTCTGGGCACACCTGAATGCCAGTGTCCTGTTCGGGCATCCACCTGGTCTCCTCTCAGACCAGATGCTATTTCTGTGGCTTGCCAATCATATAAAAGTTTCTGCTTTATTGCAAATTGTTTCCCAGCTTTTCCTTTCTATACTGAGCTGGGGAAAAGAACCCAAGAAACTGGCTCCTGCAACCACCCTTCCCTCCTTGACCAGTAACACCTTCCCTACATCCTCCCGAGATCACATATCCTCACACTGAGGAGCAGATATCTCAGGGAAGAAAAAGCATTTTAGGGGCAGGATTGTAAAGTTGTATTTATTTATTTGAAAGATATCCACTGGTTCACTCCCCAAATGCCCACAGTGGCCATTTCTGGGTAGGGCTGCATCAGAGAGCTGGAAACTCAATCCAGGTCCCCCTCATGGTAGGAGGAACCCAACTACCTGAGTTATCACCACTGCTTCTCAGGGTCTGCATGAATAGGAAGCTGAAGTTAAACTCCAGTATGCTGAAGAGGCACAGACCATCTTAACTGCTGGGCTAAATGCTTTACCACTGGAAGGAGATTTTCAAAGAGCAATGCTCATATTTGTCAAGAATTTTCACTTATGGATAAATTGTTAAATAGAATGTGACTGTAAAATTAAAAATTAACGCTGCCCCTAATCAGTGTTTCCTAGACTCACATCTTTATTAAAATGCTATTAGTTGTGTTGTTCCATATAAAATAATTTATTGTACTTACCCAGATTTCTGAGTATTTAAGATTCCTGCTCATAATTCTTACAATTCATCTACTGAAATTGATTATCTATAAATAATTATCTTTTAAAAGTGTGAAGCAAGTAAAATCCATTTGCAAAACATAAAAGCAAAAACAGATGAAGTTCTCCAGAAAGTTATGCAATACTATTGAGGGTAGGAGGGAAGTGTGAAGAAAGTGAAAAACTTTTAATGATTAGTATGCATTGTGGAATTATTTTTAACCAAATAGAGATAAGAAATAAAGGGACAAAACATGTTTTTATAAAGTAAATGTGTGTGATGTTTTCTTAGGAAAAATTGACAGGGTGATTCATAATCTTAATCATTTCATATCTATCTATCTATATATATATGATATTTATCTGACTATGAATTATAACTAAAATGTCTCTTTGAGAAAACATCACATGGAGCCCAAGTATAAAGTTATGAAACATTAAAACTAACAGCTGCTGAGAAATGTGCCATGGTGACAATGAAAAATACATTATTTTTGAGGTTAAACAAATATAAAATATACATAATTTAATTGATTCATTTCCTAATATTTAGTATTTGGGGTCAGAATGTTGGTTAAAACAGATGACAGGGCACATTACAATTAATTTAAAAAGTACAGTAAGGAGAGGTAAAAGAGTGTGAGTAGGTGTTTAGCATTGTGGTTATGATGCCACATCCATGTCAGAGAGCCTGAGCTCAAGCCCCGCTCTGGCTCCTGACTGGCTTCCTGCAAGTGCAGACCTGGAGAGGCAGCAGAGAATGACTCAAGATACCCAAAATAAGTTGTGCCTCCCAGTTTTGGCCTGGCCAAGCACTGGTCGTTGTGCATATTTGGGGAGTAAATCGACCTATGGGAACTTGTTCCTGTCTGTCTGCCCTCCTCTCTGTCTCTCAGATAATAAAGGGATAAAGATAAAGTTCAAGAAATGGAAGGGTGAGTACAGACTCGCAGAGGAGAAACACGAGGCACAGTGGAAGCACTCACATGGAGCAAGCTTCTGCAAAACACACACTGCGGCTCCCTGTCCGCCTGAGATAATACCTAGGGAGGTTTCTGGATGGTGCTCACAGAGTCACAGTCATGACATGTTTCTTCCAGCTGATGTAGAGACCCTGCTTTGAGAGCCATCAATAATGAAGGGTTTGCAATATTTCTGCAAAATTACTGTCTACTTCTTGTGACATTTGGGAAACTGCCTCCTCTGCTTCTCTGGCTATAAACGCATTCCCTGAGTAAAATATTTAATTCCTGATAAGCCAGAATTACTTTCACATTGTTTCTTTTTCAAGCAATCCACTTGGCTGTTTGTTATTTGCTATTACTCTCTCACAAAGTCCTCCCTACATAATTCGTACACTGCAATTAGTCTCAACTCACAACTAACTGTCCTAAGTTCCCTCTGGATGAACTTGGGTCAAAGTTAGAATGATTGCTTCTCAATGTCTTTGGCTCCCATTTTCATGTAACTATATGTACTGGTTACTTTTCTCTTTTGGTCACTACATGTATTTGTACAATGAATTTCTATTTATGTGCCATTGGCCTGATTGAGTCCATTCTTGGGCTAACCCCGATTCTGGATTACTCCAGGGTAATGCTAGATAGTGATTGTCTTCGGTGTCCTTTCTCCTAAATCAATGATTATGGTAGGAGTGATAGATTCCTGATTTTTCCCAACCATGCAACTGCTACAAAATAAGAGAGGTTTTCAAAGGACAGTAGGGGCTATCTCCTGTTGGGTTCTCCAGATGCAATCTGAGACAAGGATTTGAGGATAGGGAAGGGGAAGAAGTTAACCTGGTTGACTTGAAGCCAAGATTCCAGTACAGCAGAGTTAGTATAATCCCCAGAGTCATCCCTGACTGGGGTCAGAGAGCGAGGACTTCCTGTTTCTCTGTAAGCCTTCTGCTCCAGGAGTAGTCCACCATGCAGGATGGAGGCTGGGGAGTTCTGGCAAGCTGAGTGCAGCCCTACGGAAATGGTCGGAGTTTGTGAACTCAAGAGGTTTCCATAGCCTTGGCAGCTCATGGCAAGAGCCTCAGGTGATTACTGACGTCATAAATAAGAGTGTCAATTGTTAAATCAACAACGGGAGTTGCTGTGCACTTACTCCCCATGTAGGATCTCTGTTCTTAATGTGTTGTACTATACGAATTAACGGTAAAACTAGTCTTCAAACAGTACTTTATACTTTGTGTATCTGTGTGGGTATAAACTGTTGAAATCTTTACTTAATATATACTAAGTTTATCTTCTATATATAAAGATAATTGAAAATGAATCTTGATGAAGAATGGGATGGCAGAGGGAGTGGGAGATGGGATGGTTGCAGGTGGGAGGAAGGTTATGGAGGGAAAAGCCACTATAATCCAAAAGTTGTACTTTCAAAATTTATATTTACTAAATAAAAGTTTTTAAAAAAAGATCCATAGAGATAGAAGTGCCAGTTGTGTGGCAGTGTGACAACCAGTGGCCACCATGCCAAGCTAAAATGATTTTACCTTATATGTCAGCATTTTCAAATATATTCAAAGAAGGAAAGGTGGAATAGGAGGCATATAGTTTTTGAATAGTAAAAATGCTGGACTAAATAAAATTAAACAGAGGACATTTCTGCAGGTTCTTTCTGAGCCTTTACTACATGTGGACAATGCAAGTCAAACCACAAAACCCTTTCTATAGGCTTTTAGGGTAACACAATCAAATGAGGATTCAAGGCACAAAGTGGAAAGCTATGGCCAGAGAAGATGAGCTCAGAAATGTCAAGAATACTTTGTTTTGACCACAAATGTATAAGTAAAAGGTAATAGAGTCATGAAATTAGCAAATGGTATAGGAAATAAAGGAGGAGATGAATTTGAATACCTTGCAGTTGGAAATGAAAAGACCCCATAGGATACTAAAGTTGAAATCGGAGTTCCCAAAGTCTGTGGCTCAGGTGACTCCACATGTAGCAAGGCCACAGAGGCTGATAGAAAATTTATGAGGAGAATGACAGCTTCAGGAGATAAGGCTAGAGTTTCTTTTTTTATGATGTTATTTATTTATTTGAGAGGTAGAGTTACAGACAGTGAGAGGGAGAGCCAGAGAGAAAGGCCTTCCATCCACTGGTTCACTTCTCAAATGGCCGCAATGGCCGGAGCTGCACCAACCTGAAGCCAGGAGCCAGGAGTTTCTTCCCAATCTCCCATTCTGGTGTAGGGACCCAAGGACTTGGGCCATCTTCTACTGCTTTCCCAGGCCATAGCAGAGAGCTAGATTGGAAGTGGAGCAGCCAGGTCTGGAACTCATGCCCATATGGGATGATGGCACTGCAGGCAGAAAATTAACATACTGCACCAAAGTGCTGGCCCCAAGGCTAGAGTTTTCAAACTACATGGAGATGTGGACAAACTGAGGGTGAGGTGTGGATTTGAGTCTAGATAGCTTTGAGGTGTGTCTTAGCTAGGGCTGACATAACAACCACAGACAGGGCAAATTAAATAGCAAACACTTGTTTCTTCACAGGTCTAGAAGGCGGAATCCAAGGTCAATGATTTTGGCACAATCAGTGCTTGGCCAGGCCTCACTGACTTGCAAAAGGCCATCTTCTCCCTGTGCCCCCATAGGGGCTTTTCGCTACATGTGTGTGAAGACACTGATCTCTGATATCTCGTTTACTTCATATAAAAATTTCATTCCTATCAAATTAGGGCCCTACCCAAGGACCTCATTAACCTTCATTATATCTCTAAAGACATTTTCTCCAAATTTGATCACATTGAAGTTGAGGCTCCCAAATATTATACTTAAAGGGGGAAACAATTCAGTTCATAACAGGTGCTAGTTGGAGCCTAAAGAATGGTGAATTGAGGACTGAATGAGAATGGAACTCAGTAGATCTGCAACCTTTGTAAGATAAAAGTAATAAGAGATCCAGTCCTATCAACTGACAAAAGTGGCATTTTAAAATATTGTTCCTTTTCTGTTCCTTTATTAAAAGTATCTAATGGGGGGCGGCACTGTGGTACAGTAGGTTAATACTCCGCCTGTGGTGCTGGCAGCCCATATGGGCGCGGGTTCTAGTCCCAGCTGCCCCTTTTCCAATCCAACAAACCCATTGTATGCTAGTTAGGATCCAGGAAGGAGATGGAACATGAAGTGTTGTGCAAACACAAAGTTCAATACAAAGAATTATTAAAAGAGGAGAGGTCTGGTGAGCATGGACTATTGAGAATGTGAGGGAATGCTAAAGACACAGGGAGCACCCATAATACATGGGGCAGAGATAGGGTATCCAGGCATGAGTTCCCCTTGACGGCCCAGCTGAGATCCAACTGATAGAGAAGACACAGATGTCACTCACTGATGGCAAAGAAGTTATTCAAATGACTCAGGATTGGAACTTGCTAGAAATTCCTTCTCTGGGATGCTGGTGAGACTTCCTGTAGAGAGATGCATAAGCCTCAGAACTGGCTGGATGCTGGGGGAAGCTGGTGTCCACTGGGAGTGGCTGTAAGATATAAGCCATCATTCCCTGGCAGTTCAGTTCTGGGTGGTTCCATACCATCTAGGAGGAAGATAGGTATCTACTACTACTATTACTTAAGTTGGTAGTACTGCTAATGTTACTGTTTCAGTGCTGTAGCGCAGTAGGTTAATTTTCCACCTGTGGTGCTGGCATCTCATATGGGCGCCAGTTCTAATCCCAACGGCTTTTCTTCCAATCCAGCTCTCTGCTATGGCCTGGGAAAGCAGTAGAAGATGGCTCAAGTCCTTGGGCCCTGCACCTGTACAGGAGACAGGAGGAAGCTCCTGGCTCCTGGCTTAGGATCAGCACAGCTCCAGCCGTTGCAGCCATTTGCGGAGTGAACCAATGGAAGGAAGACCTCTCTGTCTCTCCCTCTCACTGTCTGTGACTCTACCTCTCAAATAAATAAATAAAATCTTTAAAAAAAAGAGCTACAGCTTCAGAGACAGGCAAATCTGGTCTCATATTGCTTATCAGCCACTCATTAGCTATGGGATACTGAGCAAGTGACTAAATCACTTTAAGTCTCTGTTTCATTGCCTGTGAAATGGAAGTAATGATAGTTTTCATCCTCCAGATTTTCCAGGAGCAATAAATATCAACATAAAGGTAAACTGCTTTGCACAGTAGCTAATGCAAAGTAATGGATTTTATAAATGGATTTAAATTTTTTAAAATAAATATTACATCACTTTCCTTCCAATGAAGATTCCTTGACAAAAAGTATAAAACTAAAGCAAAGACTATTAGCAAGAAAGTAAATAAATAAACTGAATGAATGAAAGCTAAGTGCTTTTAAAGTGATTGATTACTCCATTGTATCTGTTTCTTGAGTCTGCATTTAGCAGATTAATTCTCATCTGATACCTCACTTATCTACTGGCCACTCTGGAGAGAAGGTCTAAACTCAATTCTGAGCTTCTGAGATAGTAAATTGGTCAAGGATCTTACAAATATATAGCAAATGTATTGATCTTTCTGACCTTCCAACTCCCACATAAACACTGCTATGTAAGCTTCTAGAGTTCTGTGCAGAAGAAATGGCCTTACAATGTCATCATGAATAAACTAAGCATCTGTTCTGCATGCAGATTTGGCAATAGAACCTTCTGAAGAAGTCCATGAAGACCTTAATGAAAATATAATATCTGCTTTAGCCTTACTGATTGCATTTTCAATTACCGTAGATTTTCAGGCACAGTATGAAATTTGAGGATCTCTAGACCTAGTAAATTCTGCTACTACTACTACTACTACAACTGTGTGTGGGGATTCAGTTCTAATTCATATAGCAGTATATTACTTGCTTGATGTATTACAGATATCTACTACAACTGATAAGCCCTCTAAGATTAGCTCCACTCAGCATGATATTGAGAAGTCCACAAAAGAAAAGCTCATCAATGTCAAAAACAATCAGTTTAGGTGAAAACCACAGTGGGCTAATCACCAGAGTCTGCCTCTTATGCAGGGCAGGGAAGGAACTCTGGGAGCAATGCTGACTTTGCCTCGCTCAATTATCATTCTCTAGCTTAGTGACAGGGTAGTGCAGTTCACAATCACAGTGTGTTATGACCCTGAGAGAGCAGTTCCTTCAGTTCCTTATTCACCATGCTTTCTTTCCATTCTCTGTAGCTAGCCCTTATAAATAATTGACTCCCATATCAGAATGATTTCATCTTACTTATTCAAATATCTGTTAAAAATTTAAATGGAAAGAAGATGCCCAAGATTATGTATGTTTCTGGTTCTTGCAGATTGTTTATAAATAAATAACACTCTACTTTGCTAAATACTTATCCAAACAACGTTTGAAGTCACCGGCAGAACCTCTATGACAAAACAATTTCTAAAACAGAAGCCTAGATGGAAATCAAATAAGGAGTTATAACGCTTTTATTATAACTACAAAAAAGTACAACAGAGCACCCAACTGCTTTGGTGGAATAAGAAAATGATGTTATTTATTTTCTTTTCAAAATCATGTTGCTTTAAGGTATTAAAAAATAATATGAAATAATAATATTAATATAAAACAAACTACATCTTAGACAAGTTCTCTTTCCTAAAAGTATATATTACCTAAAAATCAATAATAAATTAATATATAAGGGTTAATGTTCTAGGGTCTACAAAATATGTGTGACTGTTGCTTAACTTCTATTATTCCATGTATCTCAATAGCCTAAAAATGTATGTAAATGACTTTTAAAAGGTGAAGTTTTGTTGTATTATGCTTTCACTTGTGTTAATATGGTTTTCTGGCATAGCAAAGACAGAGGCAAATTCTGATTATCATTCCATTGAAAGGAAGATCCTTCAACTTGGATCTGGGCTGAGCTGTGAGTGCTTTGCTGAATCTGTCACAGAAGAAATGATGCCATGATCATTCAGGGCTGACACACCACAGTTTCTTGGAGCTCTGAATTATCTCATAAAAAGGCTCACTGTTCCTGGGGAGAGAGCACATGGGAAATTCTGAGACTACCTGGAAGACAAGAGAGGCTCAATGAGCCCAGTTTTCTACCTGACTACAGCAGGATTGCAAATACAAGAGTGAAGGTTCTAGTAACCTATGCTGCCTAGTATCATCAGCTACAGATGGCTATGATCGCTCAAAATGTGTGAAGTCCAAATTCAAATATATTGTGAGAATAAAATACATTTGATTTTCAAATATATGAAAAAAACCACTGAATTTGTACATTGATTATATGTTTAAATGATAATAATTTGATATGCTAAAACTAATTCCAGTTGAAAATGTCAAAACATGAGTCTTAGAAAATTTTAAATGTATGTAAACACATGCATACAAGGACTCTGCAAAAGCTAATGGAAAAATTAATATTATGAAAAAACTATGCACGGATTTCAATAATTTTGCAACAAAATAAAGGTACATTTCAATTTCATATTTCCAATATTTTAAAGTATTCTCATGCTCATGTGTGTGTGTGAGTGTGTGTGTGTGCTTAGTTAGGAGGCAGCTGGGTGACAGTGTGCTGAGAATCAAAGAAACTCCAGGGGCTACAGGAATACCCCAGACCCCTTTCACTACCAACATTAACTATTTTGAAAGAAGATGTAGGGAGACTATGCAATGGCATCCAATTGAAAGTAAAGCCAAATTAACCTACCAATATGACCCCCAAAGCCACTGCTTCAGGAAAAAACCTTCAACCCATGAACTACTCTTTAAAAGCAATAGGGATAGCTGATCTGGCAAATGCACAAATATCCTTGTAGGGACACAGAAACATGAATAAAGCAAGGCAATGTGATGCCCCATGAGGAACATAATAACACTATAGTACCAGACTCCAAAGGAAGAAATATTGACAAAATGCCAGGTAAAGAATTCAAAAGAATTACTGTTAAGATATTCAAGCAGATACAAAAAAAAAACCACAGAAAGACAGTTAAAAGCAACTGAGAAATCAATGCATGATGTGAATGAGAAATTCAGTGAAGAAATAGAGGTCTTGAAAAAGAACCAAATGAAATTAAATTGGCAAACAAAAAAGCAGTCTGCACGTTAATGTTTATTGCAGCTCAATTCACAATAGCTAAGACCTGGGACCAACCCAAATGCCCATCAACAGTAGACTGGATAAAGAAATTATGGGACATGTACTCTATAGAATACTATACAGCAGTCAAAAACAACGAAACCCAGTCCTTTGCAACAAGATGGAGGAATTTGGAAAACATCATGCTGAGTGAAGTAAGCCAGTCCCAAAGGGTCAAATATCATATGTTCTCCCTGATAGGTGACAACTAACTGAGCACCAAAAAGGAAACTTGTTGAAATGAAATGGACACTATGAGAAACAGTGACTTGATCAGCTCTTGTCCTGACGGTTGATGTACAATGTAATACTTTATCCATTTTAGTATTTTTTTTTGTTCTAGTACCATTGGTTGAACTCTGTAATTAACACACAATTATTCTTAGGTGTTCAAATTTTAACTGAAAAGTGATCCCTGTTAGGAATTTGGAAAACATTATGTTGAGTGAAATAAGCCAATCCCAAAGGGACAAATACCACTTGTTCTCCTTGATAGGTGACAACTGAGCACCAAAAAGGAAACCTGTTAAAGTGAAATGAGCACTATGAGAAACGGTGACTTGATCAGCCCTCACCCTGACTGTTGATGATCAACTTAATATGTTATCCCTCTTAGTATTTTTTTTGTTTGTTCTACTTAATACTTTTGGTTGAATACTGTAATCAATACACAATTCTTCTTAAGTGCTGAAACTTAACTGAAAAGTGATCGCTGTTAAATATAAGAGTGGGAATAAGAGAGGGAAGAGATGTGCAATTTGGGACATGCTCAAGCTGACTTACCTCAAACAGTAGAGTTAGAAACATACCAGGGGATTCCAATTCAATCCCATCAAGGTGGCATGTACCAATGCCATCTCACTAGTCCCAGTGATCAATTTCTGTTAACAATTGATCATAATGATAGGACTAAGAACCAAAGGGATCACATAAACAAGAATAGTGTCTGCAAATACTAGCTGATAGAATTAAAAAGGGGAGAGAATGATCCAACATGGGAAGTGAGATACACAGCAGACCCATAGAATGGCAAATGTCCTAACAGCACTCTGGCCTCAGAATCAGCCCTTAAGGCATGCGGATCTGGCTGAAATGCCCATGAGAGTATTTCAGGCATGGAAAGCCAAGACACTCTGGGGGAAAAAAAAACCTAAATGAAAGATCTCCGTGAGTGAGATCCCAGTGGAAAGAATGGGTCATCAAAGAAGGAGGTACCTTTCTCTGAAGGGAGGAGAGAACTTCCACTTTGACCATGGCCTTGTCTAAAAATTATCAGAGTCAGTGAACTCAGGGGGCTTCCATAGCCTTGGCAGCTCATGAAAAGAGCCTAGGGTGATTACTGAGGCCATAAACAAGAGTGTCAATTTGTTAAGTCAACAACAGGAGTCACTGTGCACTTACTCCTCATGTAGGATCTTTGTCCTTAGTGTGCTGTACATTGAGATTTAATGCTATAACTAGTACTCAAACAGTATTTTTCACTTTATGTTTCTGTGTGGGAGCAAACTGTTGAAATCTTTACTTAATGTATGCTAAACTGACCTTCTGTATATAAAGAGAATTGAAAATGAATCTTGATGTGAATGGAAGGGGAGAGGGGGTGGATAAGGGGAGGGTTGTGGGTTGGAGGGACGTTATGGGGGGGAAGCCATTGTAATCCATATGCTGTACTTTGGAAATTTATATTCATTAAATAAAAGTTAAAAAAAAAAGAAAAAGAACCAAATGGAAGACTTAGGTTTAAGTACTCAATAAGTCAAATAGGTCGGTGATGCAGCTCACTTGGCTAATCCTCCGCTTGCAGCTCTGGCACCCTGAGTTCTAGTCCCGGTTGGGGCACCGGTTTCTGTCCCGGTTGCTCTACTTCCAGTCCAGCTCTCTGCTGTGGCCCGGGAGTGCAGTGGAGGATGGCCCAAGTGCTTGGGCCCTGCACCCACATGGGAGACCAGGAGGAAGCACCTGGCTCCTGGCTTTGGATCGGTGCAGCATGCTGGCCATGGCGGCCATTTGGGGGGTGGACCAATGGAAGGAAGACCTTTTTCTCTGTCTCTCTCTTTCTCACTGTCTAACTCTGCCTGTCAAAAAAAAGAGAAAAGAATAAGTCAAATAAGAAATACAGTTGAAAGCCTCAACAACACACTAAATCAACAGACCAGATCACAAAGTTCAATACCTGAACTTGAAGACAGGTATTTTGAAAATTCCCAATCAGAAAAAAAAAAGTAAATTAAAAAGACTCAAGACAGCTGCCCAGAGTTTTGGAATACCATTAAATGAACTAATATTTAAATTCTGGGAATTCTGAAAAGACAGGAGAAAAGTAAAGACAAAGAAAATTAACTTATTAAATAATAGCTGGAAACTTCCACAAACTAGAAAAAGATACGGGTGTCCAATTATAAGAGGTCCATAGGACCCCAAATAGACATGACCAGAAAAGATCCTCATCATGACACGTTATAGTCAAACGCTCAAAAGTACAACACAAAAAGACAATTAAACTTTGCAAAAGAAAATTCCATCTGACTTTTAAGGGAATCCACAGTGGAAACCTTCTAGGCAAGGAATGATGGAATGATATATCCCAAATTCTGAGAAACAAAACCTGCCAGCTTAGATGACTTTACCCAGAGGAACTACCTTTCATAAATGAGAAATAAAGACATGCCAAGACAATGAAAAAACTGAGGAATTCATCACCACCAGCCCTGCCTAACGTGTAAAGGGTGCAGGTTTTGTAACATGCAAAGAAAGATAACTGTTATCTCTGAAATATGTGAAAGGATAAAACACACCAGAAGATGAACAAACAATATGGAAAACAGAAGAAATTTTAAAGAAAAAGTGACAGCACTAAATCATTTGTAAGAAAAAAAATGTGTTCTGTTTTTCAAGCAGCCATGCATCTCTTGAAATAACTTTGTTATGTTTATAATAATGTACCTTATTGGCAACAAATTAATATTTTGATGTTTAACAATAGTACCATTAGTAAATTATTTTACATCCAAAACCATAAATACATAGAGTGGGTGTTGTAGCACAGTGAAGTTAAGCAGCTGTTTGGGATGCCAGCATCCCATAATATAGTGATTGTTTCAAGTACTGGTGCTTCTGATTCAGCTTCCTCTCTCTCTCTCTCTCTCTCTCTCTCTCTCTCTCCCTCTCTCCTTTTCTCCCTCTCTCCCTCCCTTTCAAATAAACATGTTTTTAAAAATATAGACTAGATGAATGGATTTAAAAAATAAGACCAAACAAGTTTGGCCCAAAACAAACTTCATCAGTAAAGACACACATGCAAACTGAAATGGAAAGGGTTGTAAAAGGATATTCTGTGCAAAGAGAAACCAAAATTGAGCAGAAGTAACCATACTTATATTGGAAACTGTAAGACAAAAATTGTAAAGAGATACAAATAAGGCCACTAAATAATGACCAAAGTTTCAATTAAACAGGTAGATGGTGCTGTTTGTAAACTTACATGTACCTAATTCTGGAACACTCAATTATATATGGGTGTTTATATATCTATATAAAATTAGACCTAAAGGGCAAGAAAAGTTCCAGTACAACACTTCAACACCATACTTTTGCCAATCAAGACAAAAAAATCCACCAAAACTGTAGGAGTTAAACTATATTATGTACCAAATGGACCTAATAAACATGTACTGGACATTCCATCCAACAGCTGCACAGCACACATTCTTTCCATCAACACATGGGGCATTCTCTAGGATAAACTATACGTCAGGCCATAAAACAAGTCTCAGCAAATTCAGCATCATATCATGTAACTTTTCTGACCAGAATGGAAAAAACTGTAAATCAACACCAATAGAAACTTGAGAAATTATGTGAGTGGACACCAACAATAAGCTTCTGAATGAACACTGGGTCATTGAACAAATCAAAAGGGAAGTTTTAAAAATTCCTTGAAACTAACATGTGAAAAAAACAATATATCAAAACTTACGGGAAACAACAAGAGCAGTACTGAGGAAGAAGTATGTACTCAAAAGCATCTACATCATAAATGGAAAGATAGCAGTAAACAGTCTAAAACTACATGTCATATACTTAAAAAAAATAAATCAACCTCAAAGTTAGTAGCAGCAAGGAAATAATAAAGATTAGAGCAAAAATAAAAGACAGAAAACTCTTTAAAAAAGCAAAAATTAGCAAACTGAGGAGTTGCTTCTTTGAAAAGATTAAAAAAAAGATAAACTTTTAGCTAGACTAAAAAAGGGGGGGAATATTCAAATAAATAAGAGTAGAAAATGAGATGTAATAAATAATATAACAGAAATACAATGATCATTAGAATCTATTATGAACAACTATATGCCAACAAATTGAAAACATATAGAGAAATGCATAAACTTACGGATGTAGCTACCCTACCAAAATTAAACCAAAAAGACAGAAAATTTGAGCCTAGTTAAAGTTTTATCGAAAATCTTTCCTTTGCTTTTTTATCCCTTGCTTTTTTTTAAGTTTCTATTTCATTCATTTCTGTTCTAATGAGTAATGAGATTTCTTTTTGTCTCCCAACAAAGTAAAACTCAGGACCAGATGGTTTCACTGCTGAATTCTAACAGTTCTCAGGAAAGCTAGTATCAATTCTTCTCAAGCTCTTCCAAAAGTGTTGAAAGGAAGGAAATTGTTCTAAACTCTTTCTACAAGAACAGCAATACCTTGATTCCAAAACCAGTTAAGGATACAACAACAACCTATAGACCAATATCCTTGATGAACTGAGATACAAAAATTCTGAACAGCTTACTAGCAAATTGAAACCAACAATGCATTGAAAAGACTGTTCACCCTGAATAACTGGCATGTATCCCAGGAAATGCATGGACAGTTTAACATACAGAAATCAACAATCCTAATGCCTTATGTCAACAGATTAAATTATAGAAATCATATAATCACCTCAATAGATACAGAGAAAGTAGCTGATAAAATTCAACATCCATTTCTAATAGAAATCTGGAGCATATTAGGTATAGAAGGAATATACTTCAATATAATAAATATAGGTTTGTTATATCTGACAAGCCCACAGTCAATATCATATTAAATGGAGAAAAGCTGAAAGTGTTTCCTCCAAAATTCAGAACCAGAAAAGGATATACATTCTCACCACCCTTATTCAGTATAGCGCCGATAGTGCTGCAAGTTTTAGACTAAGCAATTAGACAAAGAAAGAAATAAGGCCTGCGCCGCGGCTCACTAGGCTAATCCTCCACCTTGCAGCGCCAGCAATCCAGGTTCTAGTCCCAGTCGGGGTGCCGGATTCTGTCCCAGTTGCCCCTCTTCCAGGCCAGCTCTCTGCTATGGCCCAGGAGTGCAGTGGAGGATGGCCCGAGTCCTTGGGCCCTGCACCCCATGGGAGACCAGGAGAAGCACCTGGCTCCTGGCTTAGGATCAGTGCGGTGCGCCATCCACGGCCATTGGAGGGTGAACCAATGGCAAAAGGAAGACCTTTCTCTCTGTCTCTCTCTCTCACTGTCCACTCTGCCTGTCAAAAAATAAAAAAATTAAAAAAATTTAAAAAAAGAAATAAAAGGCAGACAAACAGAAAGCAGAAAACTGCATACCCATGATATGATTCTATAGAGCTTAGAAATGAATTCAGTATACTTACAAGATATTAAAATCAACATACAAAAATTATTGGAATTTTTATATATGAATAATAAATTCACACAGAAATAATATTAAAGGGCTATTTCATTCAAGTAGTCATAAAAAATAAATGAAAATACCTTGGGATAAAAGTAACCAAGGATGCAAAAAATATTTGATGAAAATTATTAGACTTTAATAAAGGAAATTGAAGGAGACTTCGCATATTCATAGATAAGAAGAAGTAATATTAGTAGGTGTGAGCATTTAGTCTAGCAGTTAAAATGCTGATTAAGATGTTTGCATATCCTATTGCATTACCTGGATTTGATACCGGGCTCCAGTTCCTGACTCTCTCTCTCTTCTCTGGTTCACAGATTTTTTAATTTAAATATGTTATTAAAATGTCTACACTACCAGAAGTAATTATGGATTCAACACAATACTTATTAAAATAACAATGAAATGCATTACAGGACTAGGAAAAATACTAATATTCATATGGAAGCACAAAAGACACCAAATAGCCAAAGCAATCTTGCACAAAAACAACAAAACTGGAGACATCCCAATACCAGATTTTGATAAATACTACAAAGCTATTATAACCAAAAGAGCATGATATTGGCACAAAAAAAAAAAACAGACATATCCACCAATGGAAGAGAATAGAAACCCCATACATAAATCCATGCATCTACAGACTACTTATTTTTTCACAAAACTTCTGAAAACATATCCTGGAGCAAGAACAGCTTCTTCAATAAACTGGATATTCATAGGCAGAAGAGTAAGACAAAACACTTCCCCTACCCAGTTTTCATTCAATAAAAAAAATCAAAGACCTGAATGTAAGACCTGAAACTATGTAACCAATAGACAAAACCATAGGAGATAACACTTCAAGACATTTGCATTGGTAATAATTTTTTAATGAGACAACAGCCCAAGTAACAGAAGCGAAAATAGATAAACGTTATTATACCAAAATAAGATACTTCAACACAGCAAAGGAAACAATCCATTGCCTAAAGAGAAAACCCATATAATGGGAAAATATATTACCTAAGAATTAATATACAAAACACATAAGGAACTCAAAACACTCAACAAAAAATAAACAATCCAATAGAGAAATGTTAAAATGATCTAAATAGACACTTTCCGGAAGAATAACTATAAATGGCCAACAATTACATGAAAAAATTCCCCATACCACTAGTCCTTAGGAAAATGCCCATCAAAACCACAATGAGTATCATTTAATTCTAGTTACTATGCCTATTCACAAAGATGAAATTGTAACACGCACTGTCAAAGATGTGGGGAAAGGGGAACCCTTAAACGCTATTGGTAGGAGTGCAAATTAATACAGCCATGATGGAGAACAGGAAGGCAACTCCTCAAAAATTAAAAATAGATCTGCCATAAGACCTAGATATCTCACTTCTGAGTATATACTTAACAGAAACAAAATCAGCATATGAAAGAAATACTTGCACTTCCACTTTTGTGGCGGCTCTATTCATAATAATAAAGATATCAAATCAGTCTTTGTAACATTTGGTGGGTGAATGGATAAAGAAAATGTGGTATATATGTACAATGTGATATAATGAACCATAAAAAAGAATAAAATCATGTCATTTGCAACAAAATGGCTAGAACTGGAGGTCAGTAAAGAGAAATAAGCCAGGCACACAAAGATAAATACTGCGTATTCTGTCTCCTATGTCAAAGTTAATATATATAGAGAGAGTAGATCTGAATTTAAGACAGGATTACTAGAAACTGGAAAGGGGAGTGTGAAGACAGTGGGAGACTGGATATTGGCCGCTAAAATGCAGTTGAGTATTAGTAAAGAGTTTTGGTATTCCACAGAACGGTAGGGTAACCATAGTTCACAATAGAAGAATTGGAAGAACAAATTGCCTGTAGGATAGATTTATGCTGTGTATATGTGATGAAATATTGCACTAGAGCTCCTAAAAATGTATAGGCATTACGTGTTAATCTAAAATTTCAAAGACAGAAAGAATTTAAAATTAAACAGATAACTGAATGGTTTATACATAAAAATGCTGAGCACTTGACACAATGATCCTCAAACTGTTAGAATTTAGGAAAAGAAGTGTGGTTTTACTCAAGCAACATATCGCAATGAAAGTCCATGCTGTTTATATTAATGTTCATTTTTCCTCTAAACTAATTTGTAGCAAGCATGGCATCTTGACCTCATTTAATGATTTAAAATTCATTCTTTGTGAAAACCAGCTCAAATTCCATTCTTAAATGACTGAAGAAGCAGAGAAATAAAGTGCAAAAAAATTGAATGCAATATTTTCATTAAACATCCTAAAATGAACTGAATGTGAGAGCCCACTGACATTTGCAGGTAGGTAGCTAATGAATGAGGAGAAGCTGAGGACTGGCAGCAGCACCTGAACACATGGCACTCCCAGCCCCACCCCCTTCCATGCACACAGAGTAGAAATATCCAACACATCTGCACACTGGGCACACCCATTCCCCATCATGCATCTGAGACTCACTTCCCATCATGCACAGAGGTCAGGATGCCATCCTAGAGATGACCATGTGTGTGCTCCAGCCATATATGGAGAGACCATGATTCCAAAAAGGAGCAGAGAAGTGAGCAGAATTTAAGTACCCCCCAAACTCCACCTCCTTTGAATATTCAGCTGGGCTCTGCCACAGATACCACCCTGTACCCTATAAAAGGACAACCCTAACTCTGGTCGGGGCAGCAACCCTCCCTTAGAAATGAAGAGAAGTTGCCTGCATTCACGTCTGAGTGTGTACTAATCCTTTCAGCAAATCTTACTTTCCTGTACGCTTTCAGTCTCCTCCTTGAATTCTTTTCTTGCATGGAGGCAAGAACTTGGAACAAGCTCAGCTAGGGTCAAGTTTCCCACACCACCAATGTTTCATTTATTCGTTTCGTAATTTATATTATTATTTGCAATTGTCAACTGAAATGTCAAAAATAATCATTATCCAGGGTTTTTAATTCTCAGATTGAACATTAGGAACACTGTTTTCTAGCTAGGTGATACTAAGCAAGTAAGGTAGCTTCTATTAACCTCAGTTTTCTTTCCTACACAACAGGAGCAATATCATTAAATATCTGTTAAAATTATTGTCAGGGACTGGCCTTGTGGGTAAAGCTGCTGCCTGCTGGCTCAAGTTCCATTTGCCCCACTTCAGATCCAACTCCCTGCTAATGAGCCTAGGAAGGCAGTGGAAGATGGCCCAAGTGCTTGGGTCCTTGCACCCATGTAGGAGTCACAGATGAAGCTCCTGGCTTCGGACCAGCCCAGCTGTGACCATTGCAGCCACCTGGGGAGTGAACAAGCTGGTGGACAATCTGTCTTTGTCTTTGCCTCCCTCTTTCTAACTCTACCTTTCAAATAAAAAAAAAAAGAATTATTGTCAGCATTAAATGAGCTGATATATGGAAAGTGCTTATTTGAGGGCCTGTAGCAAAGTACAGTTGTGGGTTTCAATTAGGACACATACAGCTCTTATGCAAAAGAGTAAATGTTACCTATTTGGTTGAGGCAGATTTATTATAACCTGAGTTATTGTGAAAATATTGTAAACTTAGGAATGACCTTTCATTCATCCCTAATTAGAGGTGGAACTCATAGCTGACTCTCACAATGTTCGGCAGGTGCCTGGCACATGGACAGGTATCTGAACCCTCAAGCCCATGGAGATAATTTCTCTTTAACACATACAATTCAGCTACTCAGCCATGGAAGTTCATTCTCTTGCTCTCCCTCTCTCTCTCTCTCTCTCTCACACACACACACACACACACACACACAACACACACCCCAGATGTTTGGCATCTTGCCTACATCCTTTAAGACCTTCTGGACTGGGAACAAAATGAGCATAGTGAAAGAGGAAGCAGTTTTAGTGAAAGCACCACAGGGAACAGACCAATAAAAAGGGCAGGAAACTCAGCACAAGCTGGATTTATTTCCGTACTCTCAGCTGTATTCTCCAAACTCCTGAAGTGCACATCCGCACAGAGATGCGCACACAGGTACAGATGTGCACGCACACGCACATGCACACACTCACCTTCTATCATCAATTTTATTTTTCCCTCCCGTTTTTCTTTTCAGGTGCTGGCATTTTGTAGCATCCTCATTTTAGTCCATTCTCCTTCCCCTGTCTCTCTGAACAGATTCAGAAGAGGACGTGGAGGGAGCCCCTGGGTACTCAGAGGCCCAGGAGGGTGAAGGTGGCACCTGAGCCACTTCACCTGAAGGCCACTGTTCCTAACAGTCAAGGAGGAGCTAGCTGGGCTAACCTCTGCGGTGCTCTGTTTCTAGACAGCAAGGAGGAAGGAACACCAACATAACAACAAACGTTTTAGGGACTTTCCTTTGTCCACAACTGGGGGCTATCCTAGTGGTCTGATTTTCTGAGTTCTGTTTCTGTCAGGAGGGGGAGCCAGGTAGAAGAGACCACTCCCTGGGTGGGAACGCAGATGAAGCAAGTGTGGAAGGGGCAGGCAGGTCTAGGAGCCACCAACAGATTTTTATTAGAAATAGAATTTCTTGGGCCGGCGCCGCGGCTCACTAGGCTAATCCTCCGCCTTGCGGCGCCGGCACACCGGGTTCTAGTCCCGGTCAGGGCGCCGGATTCTGTCCCGGTTGCCCCTCTTCCAGGCCAGCTCTCTGCTGTGGCCAGGGAGTGCAGTGGAGGATGGCCCAAGTGCTTGGGCCCTGCACCCCATGGGAGACCAGGAGAAGCACCTGGCTCCTGCCTTCGGATCAGCGCGGTGCACTGGCCGCGGCGGCCATTGGAGGGTGAACCAACGGCTAAGGAAGACCTTTCTCTCTGTCTGTCTCTCTCACTGTCCACTCTGCCTGTCAAAAAAAAAAAAAAAAAAAAGAAATAGAATTTCTTCCCAAAAATTACTTCCTCATTATATTTTCATGACAATGTAAAAATGGAACAAATGTATTGAAAAGAAAGGACAGATTGTTCAAATCAAATGGTTTCTTTCAGACAACTCCCTGCTCTGGCCTCCCCGAGGGCCAAAGGATGAAGGACACATGTGAGCAGCAGACCGTGTGCGTGCCTGCTTCCCTCTGCCTGGCCCCGGAGCTGCGTGATGACAGCTGAAGTCAACAGCATGTGTCCTAGCAGGGCACCCAGCTCAGATAACAGCGAGTGCTCACACCCATGGGGAAATGGAGCTGTCTCTGCAGAGCGAATCCAGGGCCCTTAATGCCAGTGATGGCTCATTCATGTGTACTCAGCGCATGCTCAATAAATCCCATGAACCGGATCTCATGGGAGACTCTGTGACCACAGCAGATAAAGTAGGATTTTTTACAAGAGTGGCATCTTCATGAAGCCAAGAAAACAATACATAGAAAAATAAATCTCTCTGTACAGCTGTTCAGCTCTGCAGATCTAAAATTTGTGCTTTTAAAGTTTTGTATGCGTGCACATCTGTGGGTCACAGTTACCAAGCTTTACATTATATTTTGACTGCATGTCAGATGTTAGTTATGTCACCATTAAAGAACAATAGTAAACTGTAATTTTCTAGAGGTTGAGCATCCCTAATCCTAAAACCCAAAAGCCATAATGCTCCAAACTCTGACCATTTTTGAGCATCAATATGATGCATACATGGAAATTCTATATCTCACCTCATGGAAAAGGTCTCAGTCAAACCACAAGTGTAATACAAAATATATAAAATAACCTTCAGGCTATGTGTACAAAGTGTATATGAACCTTCAATACAACGTGTTTAAACTTGGGTCCCATCTCCAAGATATCCAAATATTCAAAATATAAATATCCAAATATTCCAAAACCCAAGAACATCGGAGAGCCACAACACTTCTTGTCTGCAGCATGTCAGATAAGGAATGCTCAGCTTTCGTGGTTCAAGTATGTTTTAGAAAAGCATTTCCAGCTGGCGCCGCAGCTCACTAGGCTAATCCTCCGCCTTGCGGGGCCGGCACACAGGGTTCTAGTCCCGGTCGGGGCGCCGGATTCTGTCCTGGTCGCCCCTCTTCCAGGCCAGCTCTCTGCTGTGTCCCGGGAGTGCAGTGGAGGATGGCCCAAGTACTTGGGCCCTGCACCCCATGGGAGACCAGGAGAAGTACCCGGCTCTTGGCTTCGGATCAGCGCGGTGTGCCGGCCGCAGCGCACCGGCCGAGGCGGCCATTGGAGGGTGAACCAACGGCAAAGGAAGATCTTTCTCTCTGTCTCTCTCTCTCACTGTCCACTCTGCCTGTCAAAAATAAAAAAAAAGAAAAAGGAAAGAAAAGCATTTCCAGACTGATGTACAGCATGCAAAAGTGTCAGGAACAGTGCCTTCTACCTTAAGACAAATCAACACTAAATTAATATCTGCCTTATGTGGCTATGAGTAAATCATAGGTACCCAGCAAAAGGTTATTGGACAAATGGACAGATTGGACTCATTCCTATTGTAGCATCCATTTCACCACAGACAGGAAGGGATTTTTCTCTGATATTTTCCATGTCTCCCTTGGTGAGAAATGCCCTGCTTTTATGTTCCATAGTGAAGCAGCCAGATAGTTGCTTCCCTAGGGCCTGCAAGGTTGTCTGAGATTCAAACTAGAAGCCCCATGTAAGACGGTGCTGTTAAAATACTTTAGCAACTTCAAGAAGAAGATTGGCCATTGGATGACTTGAATTTTCAATGCAATACTCAAAAAAGGTTGAAATTCACTTGCCCACTGAAGAGTCGTAGTATATTTAAAATGCATGTCATCACTTGAGTGGGTGGAGTTCTGGGAAGGAAGAGACTCATGAGCCAACACTGGTAGAACTTGGGCTAAGGGAGCCCTGAGCTGAGGACCTGATTTGCTGGTTAGACAGGGGCAGATGTATCCTCAGTTAGAAACCCTTTGTAATATCCTGTTGTCAGCTCATCCAAGCCCCATACTGATATGGGTCCAGAAGTACACTTCCTATTAGATGTGGATGTTCCTTGAATTCCTTTATAGCTGCAGACCTTTTTAAAGTGGAGAATCTGACCATGCAGTCTCCTTGGCAATTAGCCTTGCTGTCCTCTGAGCTTGGGTGATGCAAATCTGTTTGGGACAGTGGATCCATTGTCTGATGCTGATAAAAATGAAACCAGAGTGTGGAGGAGAGGGAGCTCATCAACGCAGACAGCACCTTGCCTGAGTTAGCAGCAAGCATGCAACATCCAGCAGTATTCCAGCAGGTATCTATTCACAAGCCAAACTGAAACAAAATTATCACAATCATTAGCTCTGCACTTAAAAATGAATACTGACATAGTGCCACCCAATGGAGTGTGGTAGTGAAATGCAACTTCAGCTCTGGAGTGTGGTAGTGAAATGCAACGACTTCAGCTCTAGAGTGCCTGAAAATTGTGCCTCGGTTTCCTTACCTCTAAAATGGGCATACCAAAAGGTTGTGCTAATTTAGCTGTGTGGATCGACTGATTTAATTTGTACAAAACATATAGAATAGGAAATGCACAAAATAAGCATGATGGGGTCAGCACTGAAACTTGGTGAGTTAAGCTGCTGCCTTCAAAAACAGCATCCTATATGGGCATTGGTTCCTATCCAGATCCTTGCTAATGCATCTGGGAAAGTGTGGAAGATGACCCAAATGCTTAGGCCCTGACCACTCAGGTGGCAGATCCGGATGAAGGATGCTCACTTAGACCTGGCCCAGCCCCAGTCATTACAGCCCTTTGGGGAAAGATGGAAAATCAATCTCTCTCTCTCTCTCTCTCCTTCTGTCTGTCTGTAAGACTGCATTTTAAATAAATCTTTAAAAAGCAAGCCTTATCTGTTTGCTATTAACATTGTTTTATTTAGTCAATTTTGGAAGAGTAAGTAACACATGAAAAATGAAATAAAAGGTTGTAAAGAAAACTTTATGGATATAGAATTCAGAACAAGTGATGCTCCAGAAGAAATAGCTTGTATTATAAAGACAATTGAAAGTATGTCATTGTAAAAATTCCAAGAAGAAGGAGGGTGGGTGGGAATGAGGAATGCAAGGAGGGTACAGTGGGAAGTAGCATTATGTTCTTAAAACTGCATATATGAAATGCATGAAATTTGTTCCCTTTATATAAATAAAAAGTTTTAAAAAATAGTGTTAAAAATAAAGTGTTGAAGCTTTTATTCTTGTAATTCAAAAATCAATTTTAAAAACATTCAACAGATTCTGTGATATATGGAGGCTCATCTAATTAATAATATGCTTGCCAAAATAGGGATTTCTTAGTTTAGTTCTTGAATTATAGATTAACCTCAAATTAAACCATTTCAAATACATTTAAGATTTAAAATCTTAGCATTTTTCTCACAATCAGATTTATTTGCTATGGAAGAAAATATCTCTTTTTACTGTGAATCCTCAGTCTAAGGCAGACTTAAAAAAAGAAAAAAAGAAGAAGAAGCAGCATAATTGCAAGCTAGGCTGCTTTGAGACCCTTCCATTTGAAGGGCTTGAAAAGGTCCATTGCTGAGAATAAAATCAAAATAACCTACATGAAATGTTCCTAATGAGATTATTTTTTCCCACACTGAGATTCCAAAGGAAAAAATCACATTTAGATTTAAGTAGTTTATTGAGAGAAATGATGTGTGTAAGAGAAAGGAAAATGGACTCAATTGTTACTTGATAATGAATTAAAATGAACGCAACAGAAATTGCATGTATGTTCTCCTGGAGCCTGTGGTGGGTGAGTTCCGGGGGGTGAGGCAGGGTGGGGAGAGATTAGTGTTGGATTAGCAGAGACATGCAGGATTGCTAAAAGCTTTACAGCAGCAACAGGAGAAAAATAACCCAACATAGGAGTCAACCAAATTTTTTTTAATTGATGATTTCTAATTTATATAAATGCATGGAGTATAAAGTGACATTATGATGAGTGAATACAATGTGGAATATCTAGCCCAGCCTGGTGATAGCCATCAGCTCAAAGGTTTACATGTTTGTGTTGAGAATATGTGAAATAGACTCTCTTAGCAATTTTGGACTTGAGCCACAGGAACAGCAATCACCATGCTGTGGGGTGGAATTCAGAAAAGCAACAGCTTCCTGCCTGACTGGGCTTCGGCACCCTCTGACCATCACCGCTTCAGTTTTCCTGCCTCGCAGCCTCTGCATTCAGCATTCTACTCTCTGCTTCTACGCTTTTGATTGCTCTGGATTCCACAGAGAGTTAGAATACAAAATTTAGCAGGAGAAGGTATCATGGTACTGTACAGTGGAAGAACTCAAATGTTTTGCACCCATATCCCTTCCTGTGTGTGTGTGATTTGTGTGCAAACTAAAACAACATTGGTAAAAGGAAATATTTTCTATTTGAAACTGTTACACACTGTTCCTTCTGGCCAACATTTTTTATAACCTACAAGTCTGAGACCTGCCGCAGAGTATAAATAAGTAATGATAAAGGTCATGGTTTAAATGCAGTATCTTGATTCAATCACTGAAGAATAGAGAAGCTATTTCTCTTAACATCCTTTTTGTTTCCTGTGAACTTTCCCTTAATTTCAGATTTAGGCTAATAATACATTCAAGAGCAGTTTTTCACCTTCCCGTGATTTGTGACATTCCGCTTCATGCTATATTGAGCATCACTCAGTAGATTGGGGAAATGCTTTTTACTATAACCACCGAGGACACATTATGTCTCCTGGAAACCACAAAACTTTCTAGCTGCTAAAAGCTGTTCCCGTGTTGCTATGCATCCCTCCTGCATGGTCTACTGCTCTTTGCCCCTGTCTTTGGGGAACTCCTTATGATTTGCAATGGGGTTCTCCACTACATGCAAATCTCTCTCTCCCGCTCATTTCCTAATTTCTCTGGTGGAGACAGAATTGTCCCAGAAGAGCTCCAACAATCCACTCACCTGCTGGTTATCTAAGGTCTCCTTGCTACGTGGCTGCCGTAAGGGTAGCCCAGGCACCCCATCTTATGCTCAGGCAAGTCAGTGAGTGCTCCTCGGAGAATATTCCACACTCCATGCAAACCCAAGAAGCTCTGAGCATGGGCCTCAGCACAGCTCCATACATGCTGAGAAAGCCAGAGAAGACAGCAGCCAGAGCAAGCATGAGGTCATTGTCAGCCTTCTAAAAGAGGAAGTATCTCTTTTCCTTTCTTTAAACTTGCTGTGTACAAAATGCTGCTATCTATAGTGCTCTACTATTTGTTTTTAACAACACATAAAAATATTTCCCAGATCTAAATATACATCTTGCCAAACACTTAAAAAATTGAGCTAAAGTTTCCTTTTAGTAAATTACAGCCTCTGGCTTTTTATGACTAAGTCTAGGCAGACCGTGCGGCCGGGTCACCAGGCAGCTTTCACCTTTTGCATGCTAGCACACAGGACAGCATGTGCTGTGTGTGTAGAGGGAGACCCTGCAAGGCCACGAATGCTCATCTCTCTGCTCCAGCTCAGTGTTGCTCTCTCGCGTTGGTAGAGTGCCAGGCTGCATGGGATGCGCCCCCTGGGCTCTGCGCATGAGGTTGTGGTTATGACAAGGGAGCATGTTAACAAGCATTGCAAGGTGAGGACAAGGGTACAGAAGCAGAGAGCCTTGAATGTGGTGGTGACAGATGGCTGTCTGAGCGACCCTGAAGGAAACAAAGGAGATCCCTATACCCCAGGCTCCCTAAGGTCTTCCCCGAGGGCCTTTGTAGGGCCCTGTTTTTCTCACTCTTTCACTACCCATGGTAAATCTGACACCATTTCTCACCAATCTCCTTTCCTAGAAAAGCTCTGTCCAATACAGCAGCCATTTGCCACATGTGACTATTTTAATTGAAATTCAAATTAATTAAAATTCAATACAATTTCATTTCGGTCCAACCACACCAACCATATTTCAAGTGTTTAAAATCTGCCTGTGACTGCTAGCAGCCATATGGGAAAGCAGAGACTACTGATGTTCTAGAATATGACTCCTTATCACCACAACTCACTCATAGTGCACGCTGGAGTCATCAGAGCTAAGCATCTTATCATGGCATTCTCAATCTGCCTTCTGCAACCTCTGTCTTCATTCCCAGCCACACCCTCCACCATATCTTACATTAGCAAACCTAGTTCCATGCCTTTTCTTCATGTGGAATTGTTACTTTTCAAAGAATTTCCTTTGTCAAAACACTGCAGTACCACCCAAAACCAAGTTCTCGGGCAGAGGTTCAAAAAGCTTTATCTATTGCTTCCAAGACCATGATAAGGAGCTGCATAACCCAGAAACTTAAGAGGCGTTCTTAGGACAGGTGAGAGCGATCACAGTCAGTATTTAACAAAGAACCCACCAGATTTAGTTTCTGTCACGTGTGCTTAAACTCTGTTATCATTACTCTCAAAAACACATAAGTGACTATAGGAAATAGCATTAGGTACTACCCTAGAGATGTTCTCCTACCATCAGTAAGGATTTCTGGCTCCAGAGAAGACTGAAAGCTTGCATGAGCCCATGCTTGAGAAGCCACAAAAGGGAAGAGGTCAATCAATCTCTGAACATCACATAAAATTCATGAGGGATGCGCAGAGAAGGAGAGATGTTTTCCTGTTTGGAAGAGAATCATTTGCTAAAGATGGAGGCGGGCTCGGAGGCAGCACCGGACTTGCATCCTGCACAAGATCATGGACCTGGTCCACCTGCTCCTTCCGTGCAGCCTCTGTGCCAGCAGGAGACAGGGTACTGGGGGCAGGCACTAGAGCCTGCCCAGGTAAAGCTCCAAAAGTCAGAAAGCTCAAGATAGGGTCACCTTGGGGGATCTCCTCCCATCTCCTCTCCTCCAAATGGCCCTGCACAGGGTGCATGACTCAGAGATCACATCATGGAGAGGAGCAGCAGGTAGGAGAAGGGAACTGGATCCAGACTTCCAGCTGTCACCCAGCTCTGTGGAACAGACTCTGGGCAAGTGACTTCCAGGCTTTGTGCGTCTGTCCCACTAACTGTGAAAAGAAGCACGATGGGAGCACCCAAGTGGCAGCATCTTGGAGAGGAGAGAATGAGTTCACATTTGTAAGGCAGTTAGAATAGTTGCTGGCATAGAGGGTTGGATTTGAGAATCACATTGTAGGGTACAAAGTTGCAGTTAGATAGTAGGGAAAAATTGTGATGTTCCCTTGCTCAGTACGGTGACTATAGTTTACAACAGTATTCTGTACATTTGCAAAACATTAGAAGAGAAGATTTTGAAAGCTCTTACCAGGAAGGAAGATAAATGTAGATGTGTATATTCTTAATTACCCTGATTTGGTCATTATATAATGTACACATATATCAAACCTTAACACTATTCCCTAAAATATTCACAATTTTTATGTAAAATAAAACAAAAATGCACAGCTGTGGCTGGCACTGTGATGTAAGCCTTGTCCTGTAGTGCCAGCATCCCATATGAGTGCCAGTTCATGTCCCAGCTGCTTGTCTTCCAATTCAGCTCTGCACCTACATTGGAGATCCAGAAGATCCGGACTCCTGGCTCTGGATAAGCTCAGCTCCAGCTGTTGCAGCCATTTGGGAAGTGAACCAATGGATAGGAGATTTTCTTCTCTGTAACTCTACCTCTCAAATAAATAATTTTTTTAAAAAATGCATAGCAACTTTTGTTATCTTTCTTTTCAAAATTTATGTGAAAAGCAGAGGGTGTGTGTGTGTGTGAGAGAGAGAGAGAGAGAGAGAGAGAGAGGACAGATCTCTCCTATTGCATCACTCCAGAAAAGCATTGAATAGATGCAGCTGGTCCAGGCCAAAGGCAAGAGTCCAGAACTCAATCTTGGTCTCCCACATGGTTGGCAGGGACCCAAGCATTTGAGCCACCATTGCTGCCACCATTGTTGCACATTAGCAAGAAATTGGAATGAGAATTGAGCCAGAACTCAAGCCCAGGTGCTCTGATATGGGATGCAGACCTCCCAAGAGTCGGCTTGGCTTATCCAGTCTTTGTTAATCAAGTCACTAGTAGTACTTGACAGTGATTTAAAGCAGATATGCAGAACTGACATCACAGTGGAGTGGTTTAAGCTGCCGCTTGTGATACCTACACCCCTTATCAGCATGCTGGTTCCAGTTCCAGCTACTCCACTTCACATCCAGCTTCCTACTAGTGTGGAAAAGAAGTGGAAGATAGTCCAAGCACTTGGATCCCTGCCACCCATGTGGGAGGCCTGGAAGGAGTTCCTGGCTCTCCACTTTGGCCTGGATCAGCTCTGGCCATCAGTGCCACTTGAGGAGTAAACCTGTGGATCAGTGGATGGAACAGTGATCTCTCTCTCTCTCTCTCTCTCTGTCTGCATTTCAAATAAACAAATAAATCCATTTTCATAAAAGCAGACGTACAAAGAGCTCTTGGCAATGTTTGCCATTTGAGAGCGGTGAAAGTACACATATTCAACAAATGAGTTACACAATGACCTGAAAATTCAAGATAAAGGAACTCTAAATTTGAGAAAGAAACTGGCAGTGTTTCATCATGAATCATCATGTTACATGTGTTTGTCCTTTCTTTATAACTGTTTCTAAGGAAAAAAATATGTTAAAAATATTGCCTAAATGAATCATGAACTGAGATGCCTGTAGTTTATTGCTTCTGAAAGAACAAGTCTGATCTTATAGCTTATTATTAAACTCTATATTTACTAAAAATGTCCCCTTCACCCTTCAATTTTAAATTTTAAGTGATTCTTAAAGACCACTTGCTTTGCATCTTTCTTTGGAGGTTTGCCTCACTGGTTCTACATTTGTTTTTCACTGAACCATCTTTCTACACTTCCAATAAACCTGAAAATCTTGGCTCTGTATTGTCTTCACCTGATTGTCCCCTAGCAAAGAAAGGAATTAGAAAACGATTTAATTATTTCCCTCCCAAGTGATAACTGGGGTAAAATAACTTCCTGGTACGTAAAAATACTTGGCAGATTTGGAATGGCCAAGTTCAATTCCTCAGCAAAAGCCAATACAATGTTAATGGCACTGGAGAAGTCCTTCCCTATCCATGGAGAATATGTCCTAAGAATGGTTGTGTTAAACCCAGATAACACCTTACCCCGTAAGAATGCCCATGATAAAATATGATTCAGAAATTAGACCCACTAAGAGATTAGCAGCAACCACAATAAACCAAAAGTTACAACAACATACTATCCTAAATGTTTTTTTTAACTGAAGAATTGTTCATTTTTGGAAATTTCCTTTTAATATTTTCAGGACACAGTTGACTGCAGGTCATGAAGTCATGAAAGGTGCAATGCTGGTTAGAGGGGCTACTGCATAAGCTCATGTTGTGCTTTGAGAGACTCAAAGATCCTTTGAGACCTCAAATTCATGTGTTTTTTATTATTATTATTATTTTTTGACAGGCAGAGTGGACAGTAAGAGAGAAAGAGACAGAGAGAAAGGTCTTCCTTTGCCATTGGTTCACCCTCCAGTGGCCGCCACGGCTGGCGTGCTGCAGCCGGCGCACCGCACTGATCCTAAGCCAGGAGCCAGGTCCTTATCCTGGTCTCCCATGGGGTGCAGGGCCCAAGGACTTGAGCCATCCTCCACTGCACTCCCTGGCCACAGCAGAGAGCTGGCCTGGAAGAGAGGCAACCGGGACAGAATCCGGTGCCCTGACCGGGACTAGAACCCGGTGTGCCGGCGCCGCAAGGTGGAGGATTAGCCTAGTGAGCCTTGGCACCAGCTATGTGTTTTTATCTTCTATCTTCAGTACTGCTTGGGCTAATTGGAAAATGAATTTAAGCCACACTTGCTGTTTTATGCTATAATCCTGTACCAAGTGACATTTTAAAACAGACAATAATCAATAATCATTAAGTTTTTCTATCTATGAGCCAGGAACAAAAAGAAAGACTTTAAGTCATTGCTGTTGAATTTTGTAACAATAATGAAAAAGAGGCATGTATACTATCATTTCAAGTGGAGAAGAAGAGACCGAACATCAGAAAAGTTAAACATCTCACCCCAAGCCACTCAAAAGAGAGAGTTTATGACTCCAATTTCACAGATCTTTCCAGCTCATTCTTGTCTCCATCTGTATAACAAGGAACCTGAGTGGGCCTGAGGCCCCAGTCTGCTAGCAGCATGACCGGCACCTGCTGACCCTGGGTCTCTGTGGACATATTGGTTGGCTTAGAGCAGAAGGCAGTAAGCTTCTGTTCTGGCGTAAAAGCTTCTCGTTTTTTCTAGTGGGGTGACCCTGCCTGTTTAACCTCACACAATATGCCCAGTCTCTAACTGTCTTGCTCTTCAGCACTTTCACTGCAGTTAGAAGCCTGCCTGGGGAGACTTCTTAATACCAAGATGGGACACTAAAATATGTTTAGCTGGCCAATACCCCCAGAGAAATGCCCAGCTCCCAGCCTCCCTTGTCTCGCCTCTGCCCATGCCTTTGCCTCACCTGGACACTTGCTCCTTGTCCTGTCAATTGTCACATTGAACTTGGCTCTACATTTGGCTTCTCCTTGGGTGCTACTCAGCTCCCTCTGCTGATCTCACCCTGTGGCAGCCATGCCTGCTGCTCATTACCAGGTATTTGTTCGAGAGATTTTCCAGGGGGCCTGGCACGGTGGTATAGCAAGTAAAGCCACTGCCTGCACTGTCAGCATCCCATATAGGTGCCAGTTCATGTCCCGGCTGCTCCACTTCCAATCCATCTCTCTACTATGGCCTGGGAAAGCAGTAGAAGATGGTCCAAGTGTTTGGCCCCTGCACCCACATGGGAAACATGGAAGACATTCCAGGTTCCTGGCTTTGGCCTGGCCCAACCCTGGCCATTGTGGCCATATGTGGATGAACCAGTGGATAGAAGACTTTTCCCTTTATCTCTCTCTCTCACTCTCTCTCTCTCTCTCTTCCTCTTGCCTCTGAGTCTCTGTAAATCTGCCCTTAAAATAAATAAATAACTCTTTTAAAAAAGGAGTTTTTCCAAGGCTGTTATGGGTTATATTACCCCCTCTGCCTTTGTGTTCGTTACTTGAGGAAGGCCTGTTGACAAGAGAACCATAGAGGTGAAGATGTTCTATGAAGCTGCACATATCCTAGTGCACAGTCTTGTCTAACTGTTCCAATTAAGAATTCTCAGCTCACCCATTCCCACAGATGATGCTGTGGACAATCTGAGGGACGAAATTCAAAGCATTTGTCAAATGTTTTAAACTAAGAAGGCATTGCAATATTTTATCAATTCACAAATATAATTTTTGAAATATCAATTGAAAATACTAGAATTGAAAGTAACGAAACATTTGACATTTTCACGCTCTGCAGAACTGCTTCTCCCTGGGTATATTGAGCCTAGGCGTGTAAGCAATCCAAGGGAGACCATTAAAAAGACAGAATCTCAGGCCCCATATCTGACCTGAGTCAGAATCTGTGCGTCACAGATGATTCGTGAGTATATAACCGTATTTGAGACCAACTGCTCTTCTTTTCCATTATTCCTTCCTAACAGTGCTCAAATGCAAACATGAACTTCAAATGTTGGTGTAAGTGGAATCTAGATAGGATTTCAGATTCATAAACATTGTGTTACAGCAAGTGGTATCTGGGAGTCTTCTCTGCCCCCCCACCCAATCCAGACCCTTAGCCTCTCTGCCCTCTTGCCCTTAGGAGATTTCTGTCTTTGCTAGTCTGGTTCCTTGGTTTTGGAATGCAGAATTGACAGAACGATGCTCAGAAGATACGAACAAAGGCCGGGAAAGAGAAGATGAAGACAGAACAGCCTCACAGGATGGGAATCTGAACAGAGCTAGAGATACAGAGTTGAGGGCGAAGGGCTGAGATCACTCAGGGGTATATATGTTCCAGTCTTGGCTGCACCTGGACCAGACAAGATGCAACCAAGTTCAGCTGCTCAGCGAGTGTGTGTATTTGAGGGTGCCGGGGAGGGCAGATTGTCAAAGTAGAAGCCGTGCCAGAGAGGAAAATGGCAGGTCCATACACAGAGCAAGAAGGTTGGACTGGGGACCTTGGCAGAGAGAGAAGCAGAGCTTAGCTAACAGGATCCAGGACTTCAGGCTGTGTCTGATATGCTTGGACAAGCTCTGAGGACTTCCTGTGTAGGGGGGGCCAGCATTCACACCAGGACAGTAAGTTGTGCCATAGACCTCATTCAGCATGAACTCTGAGGCTATTAATAGCATCTGTGGGGCAGAGCAGAGTCAAAGAAATTTTCTTCTATCATTCTAATGCTACTCTAAGTCCCCCTGGGGATACGTTGCTAACATTACAGAGCAATGACTCTTAGGGGCCAGTGTTGAGGCAAAGAGGTAAAGCTGCCACCTGCAGTGCCAGCATCCCATATGGGTGATGGTTTGAGTCTCGGCTGCTCCACTTTCAATCCAGCTCTCTGCTATGGCCTGGGAAAGCAGTAGAAGATGGCCCAAATTGTGGACCCCCGCACCCACGTGGGAGACCCGGAAGAAGTTCCTGGCTCCTGGCTTCAGATAGGTGCAGCTCAAGCCGTTGTGCCCATCTAGGGAGTGAACCAGTGGGTGGAAGACTCTCTCTCTCTCTCTCTCTCTCTCTCTCTCTCTCTCTCTGCCTCTGCCTTTCTCTAACCATGCCTTTCAAATAAATAAATAAATAAATCTTAAAAAAAGGCAATGATGCTTAAATTGGTTTAGTTCTGGCCAGTGAAGTTGACCAAAATCTAATAATTCTTATAATACCTATAGTGTATTATGATGTCCCCTAAAGTTCATGGAATGTATGGTGTAAAAAACTGTGTATGGGTTTCAAGAACTTTTGCACCAACATAAAGTTCCCTTAATTCTATTTTCCATGAACTTTTTGAAGTGTCTGCTTGTGAACATGTAAATCCCTGTGTATCTGTATACATCCACTCTATACAACACTTCATATGACACATGATACCTATTAATAATATAATCATATATTTTTATATGTGTACTTATTACATGTCTCTTCACAAATGTATAGGAGCACATATATGCATATATGTGCATGTTCTATCAAATTCGGGTGCTCTGAAAAAGAATGTAGACATCTTAACCATTAGGCCAAATGGCCATCCCTACTCCCTTCTTATATTTTTACCATCTTTTTGTCTCAAAAGTTTCCAGAATTTATAAAATACCAAATCCCTGGCACAGTCTATCTATTCATATAACATGCCCAAATGTGAACCTTCCCCACCACTTTTAGGCTCCTGAGTGAGAATTCTAACTATGTTAGAGGATTACCAATCCTACAACCAGGAAGATTTTTTTTCAAATAAATCTAAGCAATACTATTACCCCCAAGTTACAGATAAACGAAACACTAAGGTAATTAATTGCAATAAAATTAAGGACCATACACAGGATGATCTCTGAGAAAGTCACATTTTACTGACTCATTTGTTTCAAATTGAGGATCTCATATTAAAATTCAACTGACTTTCTGTAGGCTTACATTTGTATTCTACTACATCTGAACACAGAAGTCATTGGGACCATGTAAATCACTGCTCAGTAATCAGTTTCAAAGTCAATTCAACTTGAAGCTAGATACTCTCCATTTCAAGGAAACAAAGAGTCCTCTTGCAGATCTTCATACTATCCTGTAGAGCCATAAGTAAGCTGATTGGCATGTGGTTGCTACAGGTGACCAAAAGGGTTTTCTTCTTAATGCCATATGGGCTTATCGATTTTTATCCTAAATGTTGACACTATTGCTTTCAGGGGTAGTTCCTTGGCTTGATCCTTCCTTCTGCACCAGAGAAGGGTATTCTAAAGATAAGTGAGAACATCTGCACCATGCTCCCCCTTTCATCTTAAAGTTCAAGGGGATTAATTCCCAGGTTAGAAGGAAATTGATCCATGACATCTAAAAGCTACATTTCTCACACTCTCACTTGATCTGGCACTGAACCCACACAGGCATGCACACTTGTTACTTTGCTATTATACTGTGATACCCTATCATTTGACTCCCACATTGCAGTGGGTTTCTTACATAACCTTTATGAATTACATAATGTATCAAAAGCTATTACTGCCAAGGTTGCAAAATGGACAGTGTGGCTTTCCATTACCACCTGTGATTCTAATGTGGGGGTGGGGGGGTTGAAACAGTCAAATGTTTATCTCATAGTTTTCAGCAATGCTTCCACAAGATTCATTATTGTTGCTGTTCAGTTATTGCATTTTAAAATGCATTTTCTTAGACAAATTTTACCCCAGCATTATCCTTATGAATTCTCTAAATGTCTGAAAATTATCATGAAAAGGTAAAGAATGAAATACTTAAAACACAAAAATATTAAATCGACTAAACTGAGAGCCAATGCCATTCCTTGATGAGATGGCACAGGAGTCGTTGATGCTTTCCCAGGGTCACATGGTATCCTCTGACTCCTAATCAGGATGCACACCAGATCCACATAGCATCCTCCCTGGCCTGCTGGATCCCAGTGTACCTTACACACCATGCATGGTGACTTGAAAGATGCACAAGAAATGCTCTCAGATATCCCACAGCTGATAGCCTCCATCCTTCTGCTCTCCTGACCCTCTCCAGGTATTTGTGGTCTGTGTGCCTATTGCCAGTAGCCTGTGCAGGCTTCACAACTCAGGGCCCCTGTCAATGAGAACTCAGATTTGAGAACTATTTTTAATGGTTAACATCACTTCCTAGACATCTAAAATCTCTTCCTTTTCATATTTCTATCCAAAGATTTACTTCTAATCTAGCCATGATAATTGATAAAAACAACTCTTCTGTGAGTAGGTAATGGTGAGACAAAAAGGAAGCAATATTTCATCAAAAGATGAAAAATATATAAGGAAACATTTTCAACAGGGCCTATAAAACTGGACAAATATTTTGGCATGAATTTATGAGTAAAAGAATTTAATTGCAGAATGATATCTGTATCAAGAAACTGCAGCCTAGAAATGCATGAACAGAAGGGGAAAATGATTAGAGAAAAAGCAAGAGATGTGAACTTGCAGAGTTCAGTCACTCAGTAAATGAAACACTAACACCATTAAATAAATGAAGTAAATACAGGAAAAGGTGAATAGACACCATGGGTAACAAAACTACACTAATTATATGTGTACCTATGACAAAGAAAATCAAACTATATTCCACATATGAAAACTAATACAAATTAATGGAATAAAAACATAAAATATAGTGTAAGAAATGTTTTTGAGATAAAAATTAGATCTGAAAATTAAACTGACATAGCATGTAAGATAACGTTAACATAAAGGGACATCTACAAAATACTTTAAAGGGACATAAAACACAAAGAGGATAAACCAGTTCCTTTTTCAGGTTTAAATGCTAGCTTTTTAAAAAATTTTATTTAAGGTATACAAAGTTCATGTATTTCCTATATATAGATTCAGGAACATAGTGATAACTCCTACCAAACCCTCCCTCCTGAACAACTCTATTTTCAAGTATTGAAGTTAGGAATAGTTTCGAGCAATCAGAAACTCAGGAACACTTGTTCCCAAGACACCACTAGGGGAAGAACATCAGCGATGTGATGATTAAGGTAGCCATGTTAGAGAGACTTGTGGGACTCATTAACCACAGTTGACAGTAAAACTAACACTAAAGTAAGCCTGAATATTTGAGTGACAGAATATAATGGATATATTTTATGCCTTGACACTATAAAAATGATAAAATAAAGTTTAGGACACAGTGTTGGAAACAGAAAGAATCTGAACGTTCATTGTCTATTTTTTTTCTTTTTTTGATACCTGGGATTCTAACATCTCACAAATCAAGTAAGAGCACTGAAATCATACTGAGTGGTTTAAGAAAACTAAAAGGTTTGTTGTTACAATAGTGAAATACATGATTGTAGAACAACTCTACCATGAGAAGCTGGAAAAGATATGTGTGGGGAGCAACCCGGACTAGACTAAGTTACTGGAATTAAGACTTATTCTATGCATCTGCTCTCCCACAATATGGCGCTGGGAGAGAAAACAGCTTCTACACAGCTGCCTCCAGTTCAGCCAATAAACTGTAGGACTTGCTCCTGATTGGAGGAGAGCAGCGTGCTCGGCGTGTGGGCAGCCGAGTTGGGATTGGCGGAGGAGGACTATAAAGGAGGAGAGAGACAACATGCACCAGGAACATCTAAGGGAACACCTGTGCAGCCCCCGAGAGAGCCGGCCGGCGGTGTGCCGCTCCCCTGCGGAAGTGGGGAATGTGGCAGGGGGAACCGCCCTTCCACGGAGGTGGAAGGGACAGTAGCCAACCCGGGAAGAACCAGCAGCAAACCCGGGGAGGGCCGAGCAGACAAAAGAACAGCGCAGGGTCCTGTGTCGTTCCTCCACGAAGAGGGGGAGCGACAATATGAACAAACAAAATAATTTTTTTAAACATAAAGGATTGGAGCAGCCAACATCCAGAGGAAAGAGGAGCAGTGAGAAGTGGCTGATCCAACTTTTTCTCGCGAGGAAAGTGCTGACTCCATGTGACAGAGAAGAGGCAGAGTCTCCAGCAGCCTTGCAGGTTTAGTGTAGAAAAAATAGATCTGAGAGTTCTAGACTTGCTCAGAATAATAAATTCTAAATAATTCAAGATGTCAGCTGAACTCACCACAGAGTCCTACGTTAACACTAGGGGTGATCAAGATACAGGCCTATATTAGTCAGCTTTATGTTACTATAATGAAATAGCTGAGGCAGGCTACTTTATAAAGAAAAGAGGTTTATTTCAGTACACATTACTGGAAATTTACTACCCAAGGCATTCTACCTCTGATGACGATGTTCTTCCTGAAGAGTTCTAAGGAGGCACAGACCATTGCCTGGCAAGAGACAGGAAAGGAGCATGTCTGTCTGGCTTCTCTATTCTCTGTTTAAAGCCATCAAGAATCAATCATGGGGCTCTACTCCAGCAACCTAATCAATCTAATCTTTTCCCAAAGGCCCAACTATAATCACCTTAATTCTGTTAGAGGTCCACTCACCTATACCAATAGCATATGACTTCGGGAATCAAACTCCTGCATGAGTTTGGGAATGGTGTGGGAGAGAATGTCAGCTGTTCAAACCATAGGACGAACTAAAGCCCTTGTTGATATATATATATATTTATTTATTTATTTAATATTTAATATATATTATATATTAAAGATTTATTTATTTGAAAGGCAGAGTTACAGAGAGGCAGACGTAACAAGAAAGAGGTCTTCCACCTGCTGGTTCACTCCCCAAATGGCCACAATGGCAACAGCCATCCAAAGCCAGGAGCCAGGAAATTCTTCTGTGTCTCCCACACTGATGCAAGGGGCCCATGGACTTAGCCATCTTCTACTGCTTTCCCAGGCCATAGAAAAGATCTGGACTGGAAGTGGAGCAATCTGGACCCAAATCAGTGCCCCTATGGGATGCTGGCACTACAGGAGGTGGCTTTAACCGCCAAGCCCTGGTTATATTTAGGTGATCTTCCTTTGATCTAAGTATCTACAATTGCAAAAATAAATACTCCCTAGAAGAAAGGGACAATATTCAGAGTCTCAAATTTTCCTTCTAATTCATTGATTATAAAGGTGGGCACTCAATAAAAATCAACAAGCAAATTGGGGGATAAGACCATGTAACCAAACATCAAAAGATGTCACAGACAGTAAAAGAGAGCCAATGAGGATCTAGATGATAGTGTAATATAAGACAGGTTCTTAAAAATAATTAAGTCATATATTCAGAAAATTAGGTAACAATATGGAGAAATTAGCAGAATAACTGAAACTAAAAACAGATTAAATGAAAATGATTACAATGGAAAAACTGAAAATAAGTATCAAAAACATTGTTAATATACCCTGTAAAATATCAGGGAAACAATTATAAGAAAGGAAAGGTTATGGTCAGCGCGGCGGCTCACTAGGCTAATCCTCCACCTGTGGTGCCGGCACCCCAGGTTCTAGTCCCAGTTGGGTCGCCAGTTCTGTCCCAGTTGCTCTTCTTCCAGTCCAGCTCTCTGCTGTGGCCCGGGAGGGCAGTGGAGGATGGCCCAAGTGCTTGGGCCTTGCACCCACATGGGAGACCAGGAGGAGGCAGCTGGCTCCTGGCTTCGGATAGGCGCAGCATGTCGGCTGTGGAGGCCATTTGGGGGGTGAACCAACGGAAGGAAGACCTTTCTCTCTGTCTCTCTTTCTCACTGTCTAACTCTGCCTGTCTGAAGAAAGAAAGAAAGAAAGAAAGAAAGAAAGAAAGAAAGAAAGGGTTTTAAAATTCATTTAAATGAGATACTAGTCCATGTTAAGAACATTGAGATTAAAAATTATAGTTACATTTTTCAAGAATATAATATATATGTATCATAATTAATTTTATGGTTGTTCATTTTTAAAAAGTCCTCAACTGTCAAGGAACTGAAACTATTTTCTCTGACCACAGTGTAATTAAGCTAAAAATCAGTTTTTGGGAGATTAGATTACATACACTTTTCCTCATGTAGAATTAAGCAATATCCTCCCGTATAACTCATAAGTCCAAATCTATGCATAAATAATTATAGAAATAGAATACATTCTTCATTAATATTTATTTATTTAGTTATTTTAAAGAATACATATACCCAAATCATAATAAAGATACTTCATGATTTATGAGATGCAAAAACAAACCCATGTTTATAGAGTGATTAATAGCCAAATTTACATGAGTCAGACAAAGAGAAAGTACTAAAACCAAATGTGTAAGTATCTCTTACAAGGCTTTTGTTGGGCTGGGGAGTGGGGAGGACTTGTTGTGCAACAAATTAAGCTGTCACTTGAAACCCACATCCCATATTGGAGACGGGTTCATAACCCACCTAATCTGCTTCCCTGGGAAGCAGCAGACAATGGTTCAAGTACATGGACACACGCAGGACACCTGTTTGAAGTCCCTGGTGCTCTCTCTCTTTCTCTCTCTTTCTCCCCCCTCTATCTCTCTCCAGCCATCCCTTCTCTTTGTCACTCCACTCTTCAATAAATTAATAAATAAAACTTTTTAAAAGGTATTTTAAAAGGCACCTAATTTAATACAAAATGGAAGAAGAGAAACAATAAATAGAATTCATTAAAATAGAAAACATATAGATGCTTGTTCTTTACACATATTGAAGTATTTTCAAAAGCTTCACATATTGAATGTTGAAATATATTTCAATTATATTAATTGTATCCAATATATTTCCATCTATTGAAGTCTTTTGTATTTTGAAAGTTTTTTTTCAAAATTGACTTGATTCTATGATGACTAATCCCTTGCCCCATCCCTGCCATGAAAAAAAGAAAAAAGGCACACATAATCGATATTTGTTATAAAAAAGGAACATTGCTACAGACCTTAAAGTCACTAAAAGGAATACGTTGTATAATTACATGAACATAAAATGCTAGAATGAGGAAAAATTCTCTATGATAAAAAAGATCAAAACAATGACTGGAAACTGGTAGACTGGAAACGGGATCTTGAAAAATCAGAATCTCTCCAGATAATATGCCTAGGATATGTGCATTTTATTCTGTGTAAGTTTTATATCAAAAGAAAAAGCTTTAAAAATGAATACAAGTTGATCATAGGCATTCTCCAGTATTTGGCAGAAATTGTACTGATGTCTGCAACTTACTTTGAAGTATATTTTAAAATGGTGAATTTAAGGATGCAAAAGTGGATAGATGGATAGATCAGTATGAAATGTAGAACCTACATGATATGAGTGTGTGTGTGTGTGTGTGTGTATACTCTTTCAACTTTTTTACATATCTTAAATTCCTGGCAGAAGATGCTGTTTAAAAAGAGAATGAAATGAACAAGTTTATCCCAGAAATTGGGAATTTTAGATAAAATGCACTTTTTGATTTCTTTGAAAAGCACCTCTGCATGGCAATTGAAAAAGAAAAAAAAAAAAAACATTTTCCCAATGGATATATGTAATAGGTCTGGTAAAATGGATACATAAAACATAAGAAACTCAGTTAACCTCTACACCATAGATAAATAGGAATACTTTTTTTTTTTCTTTTTGACAGGCAGAGTGGACAGTGAGAGAGAGAAACAGAGAGAAAGGTCTTCTTTTGCCGTTGGTTCACCCTCCAATGGCTGCCGCGGCTGGCGCGCTGTGGCCGGCGCACCGCGCTGATCCGAAGGCAGGAGCCAGGTGCTTCTCCTGGTCTCCCATGGGGTGCAGGGCCCAAGGACTTGGGCCATCCTCCACTGCACTCCCTGGCCACAGCAGAGAGCTGGCCTGGAAGAGGGGCAACCGGGACAGAATCCTGCGCCCCAACCGGGACTAGAACCCGGGGTGCCGGTGCCGCAAGGCGGAGGATTAGCCTATTGAGCCGTGGCACCGGCCAAATAGGAATACTTTTAAACAATAACAGAATCAACTAAACTAAAAACCCAATTCCAAGAAGATTTCAGATCTAAATGTAAATGGTAAAATAAGCTTCTCAAATATGACATGGGATAATGTTCCGTAACTCTGGTAGGCAGACTTTTCTTACTGAGTACATTGAACTATTCCCCATGGTTGAAAACCTGACAGCGGTATATTAAAGTAAGGAACATCTGTTTATCAAAACATAGCAATCAGATAGTACAGATCCACGCCACAGAGTTCGTGAGCACTCACTGGCTGATTTTCAGGAGTAGACTACCGAGCAAGATCATTCAATCCCTTGGCATTTGGGGCCTTATTGAGTGGTGCTGGGCTAAAACCACTTCTGTGATTCTTGTTTATAGTTTGGGATTAGGACTAAGGAACAGCCAATCTTTTCCTCACTTGTACACTAGCAGTCATCAGAGTGATGTAAAACTAAATCATTTCCACCAGAATGAATAAAATTCAAGACTGATAAAATCAGCTTTGGCAAGAGTATGGGGGCAGTTCACACTCTACATGCTGGTGAGGTTGTCAGTTAGTGCAGTAACCTGGGAAGACTTTTGCCAGCCAAGCATCAAGAAGCCCACCTTCAGATCACAAGTTCTTCTCCTGGGTATAACTCTGGCTACTTCTTGGAAAGAGTTTCCAAGCCAAGGTGCACAAGGCCCTCCTAGACAGACCATGACCTTCTCACTGAGTTGAGGACACAGAGCTGAGGGTATAATCTGAAATCCTGACATTGGGATGCAGCAGGTTAAGCTGCCGCTCGGGGCACTCACATCCCCCATTGGAGTGCCTGGGTTTGAGAACTGACTCCAGTTCCTGCTAATGCATCTCTTGAGTGGTACCAGGTGATAGTTCAAGTCCTTGGGCTCCTGCATTGTGTGAGAGACTCAGATGTAGCTCCAGGCTCCTGGCTTCAGCTTAACCCAGCCCAGTCAGTTGTGGGTATTTGGAGAGTGAACCAGCAGGTGGAGGATCTCTCTCTCTCTCTCTTTCTCTCTCTCTCCCATTCAAATTAAATGAAAACAAACATACATAAAAATAATATTGAGGTAATAACAGAAAATATTATGAAAGCTAAAGCCAGAAAGTCTGTCCTTTTATGAAAGTTGCTTTAGAACAAAAACTTTTTAAACAAATCTAAAAAACAAAATGAGAAAAGCAAGTAAAAGCTTGAGCCTGCAGTGCTGGCATCCCATATGAGTGCCAGTTGGAGTTCTGGCTGCTCCATTTTAGAGCCAGCTCTCTGCTAATGCGCTGGGACAACACAGGGGAGGATGGCCCAAGTCCTTGGGCTCCTGCACCCATGTGAGAGACCAGGGAGAAGCTCCTGGCTCCTGGCTTCAGATTGGCACAGCTCTGGCCATTGCAGCCATCTGTGGAGTGAACCAGTAGATGGAAGACCACTCTCTCTGCTTCTGCTTCTGCCTCTCTGTAACTCTGCCTTGCAAATAAGTAACTACATATTTACAAAAAATATATATTTGAAACATGTAACACTATCATGGAGCTAATTCCCATAATATATAAATAACCAACAATTTGCACACATCACAAAACCAAAATATCACATATTTGAAAACAAGAAAATTAGTGAAACTGTGCAAAAATAGGCACTCTTGTTCATTCCAGTGGCAGTTTCTATGAGGTATGATCTACAGACAGATAATTGATGTTATCTATCAAGTTAGGAATGCATACACCTTCAATATTACAATTACTCTTCCCAGAATGCATTCTGGAGTTATTTCAATACCTGAAAATAATGACAAGACAAGGTTATTCATGGCATCATCATCTGTACAAACAAAAGATTGAAAGCAACTCAAGTGTCCCTCTGCAGATAAATGCTTAGATAAATGACAGCATAGTCAGAGATTCAATATTAGTCAGATGTTAACAACAACAATGAAAGAAGAAAGGATCTCATTGTATATTCATAGAGATGGATCCTCAGGATATATTGTTCAATTGCAGAAAAGCAAATACACTGTGCTATTACTTGTGCTAAACATGAGGAAAAGAGAAGAAATATTGATATTGACTTCTACTTGTACAATTTGGAAACTAAAAGACAAATAGCAAGGGTGGGAAAAAGTCACTTATTTGTGTTTTTGTGTTCCTTTGCCTGGAAATGATAATGAATGTTTTTTTCTTTACTTTTGTTTGAGAGACAAAAACAACTCTCAGCTGCAGGTTTATTCCCCAAATACCTGCAATGGCCAGAGCTGGGTCAGGACAAAAAATGGGAGCCAAGAAATTCAACCCAGGTCTCCCACATGGGTAGCAGGCACCAAATTACCTAAGCCATCACCTCCTGCCTCCTAGGATCAATACGAACAGCTATCTGGGGCCAGAAGTCAGAGCCGGGAATCGAACCCAGGTATTCTGATATGAGATACAAACCTCTTTTTTTTTTTTTTTTTTTTTTTTTTGACAGGCAGAGTGGATAGTGAGAGAGAGAGAGACAGAGAGAAAGGGCTTCCTTTGCCGTTGGTTCACCCTTCAATGGCCGCCGCGGCTGGCGCGCTACAGCCAGTGCACCGCGCTGATCTGAAGGCGGGAGCCAGGTACTTATCCTGGTCTCCCATAGGGTGCAGGGCCCAAGCACTTGGGCCATCTTCCACTGCACTCCCTGGCCACAGCAGAGAGCTGGCCTGGAAGAGGGGCAACCGGGACAGAATCCGGCGCCCCCTGACCGGGACTAGAACCCGGTGTGCCGGCGCCACAAGGCGGAGGGTTAGCCTAGTGAGCCGTGGCGCCGGCAGAGATACAAACCTCTTAACTGGTGTCCTAACCACTGGGCAACATGCCTATCCCTAAATGAATACTTTCATCTCCTTAGCATATTGGCAAAACAAAGGCATGAGGATATAGAAGAAAGAAAACATTGAATATTTGGCTATCTCAGGACACATAAAGAAAGTATACAAGGCCCTGAAAAGTGGTTGAAGCTGTGTCATGGAGATCCCCACCTGTAAAACTTGGTGCAGACTGTGCTGTTTTCCATGTAGCTATGCATATATGGAATAACATGCTTCCTAAACAAACCAAAACTCACCTCCCCCGATGTATCATTAGTTTCCCATAAATACAGTGCTTCCACTCTCCTGATAAACTCCTTAGGGTATTATAAAATAGCTGCAAGAGTAACAAAGCACTGTAATTTTTCAGGAGCACAGCTAAGCAGTAAGTGATGTCTTGCTGAAATGTTTTGCAGCTATCTTGGTGAGAAGTCAAGGACATGAGCACACTTGAGGCACTGATGAAAGCAACAGTCATTTCTGTTCCTGGATTCTGTGTTTCCTGACGTTTAACCAGGGTTAAGTGAAATAAACAAGCATCTCAACGTACAGAAGGCCAACACAGAGCCCTTGTCTTTTGCTGTGCATTCCTGTAAAGAAGAGCTTGGATGTACCTTCGGTCACAGTGAAGAAAAGATGGTAAGAGGGTCAGGGACATTTTCTTTGGCTTGTTTGTGTAACACCTTAAGTATCTAGGTCTTTATGTAATTTTGATGCTAGTAACCACAAGAAATGGCTAAGTAGCATGAAAAGTATATTGAAAAAGGAGTTTCCAGAGAAAACACCTTCATGTAGGGGCAGGGAGGAGTTTCTGCCCAGTAGGAGATAATGAGCGAACTATAGAAGAACACACTGGGAAAGGTTGGTCCCTCTGGTTCCTGTCAAGCTAGCCTGTGTCCCTATGCCCATGGGCCAGCCACAGCCAGGGTGCTCACCTTCTCAGCACCCAGGAGGCAGAGAGGCAGGAATATGGCAACTGGTAGTATTTCAATAAGCTAAGACCCAGGGGAAAATCCACTTGCCAGCTTAATTTTACATACCCACGTGCATTTTCTCAAAGACATAAGCGCCATCATGTGCTATTTGGCGGATGTTTCTGGCTGTCTATGTGTTAGTTTCTGCTTTGGAGGAACTTGAAGCCAGAGATTAGATTTTCTAAATGGCATATGCTCAGTCACTATGCCCATACCTCCCCTACACACCTCTCTCTCTGCCTCTCCCTGCCCCCTTCAAAGTATCTAGAGCCCTCCTCTCTTACTGTACATTCTTCACATTAATGTCTTCAAATACACATAATGTACCTAAAGAATATGCACAAAAACAGGACAAAGAAAGCAATGACAAATCACTGTGATAAGTACATCACATTAAGGGTTGTATAACTTAACATGAGCTGTTTCTTTTCTTTTCTTTTTTTTTTTTTTTTTTTTTTTTTTTTTGACAGGCAGAGTGGACAGTGAGAAAGAGAGACAGAGAGAAAGGTCTTCCTTTGCCATTGGTTCACCCTCCAATGGCCGCTGCAGCCAGTGCACCGCGCTGATCCGAAGCCAGGAGCCAGGTGCTTCTCCTGGTCTCCCATGCGGGTGCAGGGCCCAAGCACTTGGGCCATCCTCCACTGCACTCCCTGGCCACAGCAGAGAGCTGGCCTGGAAGAGGGGCAACCGGGACAGAATCCGGCGCCCTGACCGGGACTAGAACCCGGTATGCCAGCGCCGCAAGGCAGAGGATTAGCCTAGTGAGCCGCAGCGCCGGCCAATAAGCTGTTTCTTTTCCTTTGCCGAGCTTCTGTAAGGAAGATGGCTGCATTGTCTGGGAAGGAGAATATCCACTGGTGGTCCTTGGTGTGCTGGGTCCCTGGTTCTGCTTGGAGCTGTCCATCAGATGCTGTCAGCCTCAGATGTCCACTGGGCAGGGAGTTTATCTGTGTAATTTATACTTGATGAGGATCACGTACATCACTCCGCCTCCTATAGCCCCCTCCTCGTTCCAAATAGAAATCAGCAAATATCTCCACTCTTGGTGATTATCCAAAGTGAACAAATTTGTGTCTTTCAGAGATAAGCCAACTTCTGAAGCTCTAATAATCTGGGAAGGAGAGGTAGACAGAAAGTGCTTCCATGGTGCTGATTTGAATCAGTCCTTGGAAAAGATGCAGCATTTCAGTGTCCTGGGATATGTCTGCTCACACTATTCACAGTATGGGGAATATCTGCATACTTTGAGAGGCAGCCTTCTGTTGTCAAGATCTGATAAAGATGACTTTATTACATTTTTATTTATTTATTTATTTCTCTATTGCAATTATAATTGGTATTCACAAAGTTCAAGGGGCAAGCATTTGGCACAGTGGTTAAGTCACCACTTGAGACACCTGCATCCTACATAGGTGGACCTGGGTTAGAGTCCCAGCTCCACTCCCAATCTCGCTTCCTGCCAATGCACATCCTGGGAAGCAGTGGATGATGGCTCCAGTACTTGGATGCCTGTTACCCATATGAGAGACCTGGACTGAATTCCAGGATCCTGGCTTTGGTTAGGCCCAGGATTGACTGTCAGTATTTGGGGACTGAGCCAATGCCAATGGCTGGGGTTGGTAGATCTTTCTCATCTACTTTTCTCCTCTCTGTTTCTCTCTCTCTCTCTCTCTCTCTCTCTCTCTCATTCTCTGCTTTTCAAATAAAATGAAAATAATTCTTTTTAAAGTTTATGGAAAGTGTGTGATATGAAAAAATTATGTATGGATTTCAAATAATCTGCAGCAAAATACACATGTTTTAGTCTATTTTTCCACAAACTATTTCAAGTCCCCCCATATTAGACTATTATTATAATTTCCTATTAGTTATTCCTGCTCATTAACAACCAGGCACTCTGCAGAATTTATTTCACTTAGGCTTCTGTCAACCCTGTGAGTTAGGCACTACCATGTTTCTCATTTTACAGATGAGAAAATGAAGTATATTATGAAATGTCACACAGAAAGGAAGTGCAAAAACTGGGATTCAAATCCAGGTACAAGGACACCAGAGCCCACCATACTGCCTCACATAGGGTGCCTCTGAGTACGGTGGGGTCAGCGAGCGGCCTGTTCCCAAGTGATAGGTCCACACATCTACAGAGACACAGCATCACAGCATGGGCGAACTCGGGATAGTGGCATCCCTGGAGGAAACGCGGGCAGAAGCACTGTACAGAATTTTAATCCAAGATGCTCGAGCGGGCTCAGCATCAGCACAGGGAGGCAAATCACAACTCCAGCAGAACGCTGCTTCAAGACATAAGCCAAAGACATTGGCCGATCTCTAGGCGCTGTCTGCTCTGCAAGTGGAGCTAACTCTTTGAACAATTTCCTGACAGGCGTCTGCAGCCGAGTCCTAGGACTCCCGCCTGGTGAATGGGTTCTTGTAGCAGTGCCATCAGCCACTGAAAGATCTTCACTGTTCCCTGGCTGCGACTCAGCCGAGGTTTTCTGGCATCGCCCGTGTCCATACGGGTTTTTGTGCACGGAAACGGATCAGGCATTTGTTCACCTATAATAGTTGTCTGAGGAGTTAATCCTTGCAAAAAGCAGTTGGCATCTTCTCTCTCTATCTTAGGATTAACTCCACAGCAACTCAGCGAGGCAAAGCTGAGGCTCTGTATAGAACCAAATGCATAATTCCTGCCATACAGGCTTCTTTGTTAATGGATACACTGGCCCAAGTATGTGGTAGAGGGAAAACTTTTCACTTGGGCTTATTCTCTCCAATAAAAAAAAAAATCTTCCCTTGGTTTCCTGACAGTTTCTCTTCTTGGCCCTCACTTCTCAACTCAAATATTTAGTGGTAAAAACAAATAGGGTGACAGTGCAGGCAGCAGAGGGAGTTTGTAGCCTCGCCGCACCACCAGATGGCCGAGTGCCCCGCTGTGGCCTCCAGTGGACACCACCACATCTCCTCAGTTGCTGACTTCAAAGGGCTCCGCAGACAGAGGACCTCGAGTCTCACCAGTAAGGTGTTCAGCAATTTTATCAGAAAGTGCTTCTTTTACTTACCTGCATGCTTTGTGCCGTAGACTTATTTCTTCCATTTCTCTCCTCCCCACCTCTTCTTTTTTTAATCAACAAGAAGCCATCAGCCCCAAGAGAGAATCTTGCAGGACTGAATGTGAATCTGGGAGGATCACATGGCTGTTGTGGCATGGAGAAGAGTTGCCAACTATCCATAAATGTAAGCAAAGGCCCAAATCAGACATCATAGTCAGTGTTTGATTGCATTTAAGAAACCAACCTTAGGCCGGTGCCATAGCTCAATAGGCTAATCCTCCGCCTTGCAGCGCCAGCACACTGGGTTCTAGCCCCGGTCGGGGCACCGGATTCTGTCCCAGCTGCCCCTCTTCCAGGCCAGCTCTCTGCTATGGCCTGGGAGTACAGTGGAGGATGGCTCAAGTGCTCGGGCCCTGCACCCCATGGGAGACCAGGAGAAGCACCTGGCTCCTGGCTTCGGATCAGCGCGATGTGCCGGCCGCAGCGGCCATTGGAGGGTGAACCAACGGCAAAGGAAGCCCTTTCTCTATGTCTCTCTCTCTCACTGTCCACTCCGCCTGTCAAAACACACACACACACACACAAAACAAAAAACAAAGAAACAAAAAAACAAAAACAAAAAACCAAACTTGTAAGCTCTGGGAAGAATAAATTCAAAGTAGAAGAGACTTAGATGTGTACTGTTTTTCGAGATCAGTTCTCTCAATTGCAGTGCTAAGATATAAAGTTTTACAGTATTTAGAAACATGACAAGAACATCTGTTGTTCTGTCACTGAGGAGTCTTTCATTAGAAACATGTTCTTGTCCTTGTAGGCTCTTGAACTTCCTATAACAGGAGATGAATAGTGAACACATCTCCATGGTAAAGACAGTCATCTCAATGCACTCTAAGCCAGATTTTGATTAACTACCTATTATCTTGCACTTATCCAGGACTAGGTCACCCAAGGACATAAGAATTGCATGCAAGCCCCACAGTTTGGGCAGCAGAGGTGAACATAGTAGCTTATGAACTCATTGGAGTTTATGAATTCTTACTTCAGCTATCTTTCTGTTAATGTGTTTCATGTTTCATGAGGTTTCATGGTGGACTTTTTTATAGTGGAAGCAAACTTCAGATGTTTACTTATATCAAGACCAAAACACAAGAGGCATTGGACATTTTAGAAAATACAAGCTATATTGTAATAAAAACACCCAAGCAATTTGGGAGAAATAGGACAATCGGAGACCTTAGATGCTATTCTAATTAATTCTACATTTTACAATAGTGGTACAAATTCCAACTGCATGCAAAACAAACGAGAAAATATAAAATCTATTATTTGTATATGGTTTGATTTATACTGGATATCCAGTAATTACAAACCACTAGTTATTTCTGTTTTCACTCCATTCTCATTTTTCCCAAATACTTGATTACGGCCAATCACAGTGCACTTTCCACACACTACTTCATAGGTTGCAAGTAAAAGTCTCTCTTCCAGTTGCTGCCTTCCAACTGTGCTATGTTGAAGGTGCTGTTCCTGTCTCTGGTGGTATCTCTGGCAGCTTCTACAGCCTTTCTGCTCATGTACAGATGTTAAGCCATTCCATTCCATCCTTAAAAATTACAACTTCAAATTCTTCCAGCTTAAAGATTCTCTCTTCCCACAGCCCAGGCTTCCCTTAGACCAAAGTCCCAGAGTAGAGAAAGGGAGATGTATCAGTCTCTTCACTCTTCCACCTTGGTAGTCCATCCTTCTCTCTGAGCTGCTACCACTGTGTCAGGATTGGAGCAGCAGGAAAAAGAAGAGGGGAGGTATGGTGGAATGAGAAGGCCATGCCAAGATGGCCACTGGCGAGCGAGTGTCACTTACTTAGGAATGGCTTTGGAACCCACCTGGCAAAGGGGCCTGCCTAAAAACAGGCAGTGATTGGTTACGGCATAAACCACCCCTCGACTGGATTAGTTTTATGATCCTGTTTTTTTCCAAATTCTGCTGAAGCTGTTCTTCAAATATGGAATACATTACACCCAGCATTCACTAGACTCTGGCTTCCATTCTTTAAATGCGCCTGTAAGTCAGTTCTAAGCGTTAGCAGTAGCCCAAACCTTTGATTCTTCTCCCTTCTCCTCCCACATGGCTGTGCCTAATAAACTGTAACACATGGGAAAACAATACAACAGCTCCAAAAAGTAGGAATTAACACTATATGTGTGATGAAATCTTCAGGTAAATATAATACATATTATATATATATAAATATATATACACACACACACACACACACACACACACATATATATACACACACACATATGGTAGAATGGGAAGGCCATGCCAAGATGGCCACTAGCAAGCAAGCATCAGTTACTCAAGAATGGCTTTGAAGCCCACCTGGCAACGGAGCCTGCCTGGCAACAGACTGTGATTGGTTAGGACATAAACCGCCCCTTGACCGGATTGGCTGCCTTGGCTATTTAAGCCACTGTACCAACTGCAATAAACGAGTCTCTGGCCTGCTTTCACCCGACTCCCAGGCCTGTGTGGTGACTCCGCGCCTCTTGCCTCCACCACACTCCTCCTCTCAGAACAAATCAACTTCAACATATATATATATATATATATGTTGTCAACATATAATATATAAAACATATAATATTTTTATATATAATATACAATATTATAATGTTATATATAATTATAATCATATATTATATATTATATATAATAATATTATATATTATACATTATATATCATTATATTATATATTGTATTACATATAATTATATTATATATCATTATATATTATATATTGTAATATATAAGATATATAAGATATAGTAATATATTAATCATATTATATATAATTATATTATATATATTATATTATATATAATTTATATATTATATTGTATTATATATTATATTATATAATCATATATTATATATTATAATACTGTATATTATATTTTATATTATATAATATGCAATATTATCATATACAATATATTATAATATATTAAATATAATATAATATAATATAATAGATAATTAATATATAAAATATAATTAATATATAATATGCATTATATAAAATATAGTATAGTATATCATATTATATAATGTATTATATAATATACATATTATATAATTATATGATATGTTATATTATAATGTATAATATATTATACTATATATTATATTATAATATAAAATATAATTATATATTATATGTATTATATATGATATAGTATATATGTAATATATAATATATATTATATGTTGTAATATTGTATATTATATAATATATATTATATATCACATATGTAATCATATATCATATATGATAATATATTATTTTATATTTTATATTATATGCATTATATATCATACATTATATAATATATTATATAATATATTATATTATGTACCATATGATTATAATTATATAATATAATATATTATATATTATATAATAACATATAATATATAATAATATACCTTAATATATAAATATATGTTATATTTTACATATATAATATATATATTTACCTGAAGGCTGTAGAGGCAATAGAAGGATGGTAGACAAAAAGCATTCCTAAGAGTGTGCCATCTGTCTCATTTGCCAACTGATACAGGTGCTGTTCCTTACCCAGTGTGAAATACCAGACTGAAGGTCACTGGTGCCCTAAGAGCAACCAGAATGGCACAGTCTGAACTCCCACCTTGACTCTCTGAAAACTAATAACAAAAATGTCCTAACAGCACATTCCAAATGCTCATTGACATTTCCTAGCGTGGTGACTCTGTTCATCACAGAAGCATCAAAGAATCTGTGGATATGGTCCAAGAGTCATTTCCGGTAAGAACAACCACACTAAATTGAAAAATAATTTTTGGAAGGGTACAAAGAGTGGCTTCTCCAACCATAATTCCCAGATCTTAGCTGCCTACAGCTTTAGCTTCTCCAGATTTCATCTAGGGCCTGGAAACAAAACACCGACTTCTAACCGAATTCAGTTCAGAAACTAGAATGCTACTATTGGGCCATTAATTTTAAAAAATTATTTGTAATTAGGAGATTAAAAATACCATAAGGCACAAGTAAAGATTTCTAAGTTCTAAGGGAGGAATTGACTTTGCACATTCATATTAGCTGCCTGTCTCTGAAATACTGACTTACATACTCAACACAATTTAAAAGGATACTGCTTTTATGACATTAGACCAGGCAGCTATGAAAAAGGAGTCATGATCCTTCTTTTCAATTCAAAATGCATCAGGAGGGCAGGCGCTGTGGTATAGCAGGTAAAGCCTCCGCCTGCAGTGCCAGCATCCCATATGGGTGCCGGTTCTAGTCCCGGCTGCTCCACTTCCAATCCAGCTCTCTGCTATGGCCTGGGAAAGCAGTAGAAGATGGCCCAAGTCCTTGGGCCCCTGCACCCACATGGGAAACCCAGAAGAAGCTCCTGGCTCCTAGCTTCGGATCCGTGCAGCTCTGGTTGTTGCGGCCAATTGGAGAGTAAACCAGAAGATGGAAGACCTGTCTCTTTACCTCTCCTTCTCTCTGTGTGTAACTCTGACTTTCAAATAAATAAATAAATTTTTGAAAGAAATGCATCAGGAATAGTTCTAGATTTAGTGAGTATTATTGGGTGCCAAGTCTACCTCCTTCTTCCTACTGAGTCCCAGAAGGCCTCAGCTACACTGATGGATCCTGACTGATTTCATCAAACATATGTCCTGTGGATGGTAGGACTAAGTGTAGGACAGGACAACTGTAACGTCAGTACACACACACACACACACACACTTTAAAGTCATCAAAATTATTTATTACAATAACATATGAATAACATCTTACTCATATAAAGTGCACCCATAGTGTATGTTATAAAGTATAAAAAAGCACTGTGCTTATAATTCATGGCAATCCTGCAGAAAGTGCACAAACTTTATATTATTAGTATAAAGTGCTGCCATTTAATGAAGGGAGAGGGAGCTATGAATATTTGTGCACATGTTGGTTTACATTTTAATAAATAGTGACTAAGCCAAGGCCAAATAAAAATGGTTTCCAAAACAGTATGAAGAACTGAGCCAGAAGGTCAGGGGTGCATGTATGACTTTTCACAATGTAGCTTCCTTTTTAGGTTTTACTTTGAGGTTATGTGAAAATTTTGCTAATATTTTAAAATAAAACAAAACCATATTGAAAAAATAATTCCTGAAAGTCAAAAACGAAAGGAAATAAATGTAGCTATCTATCAAACAGGTTAGTGAATTTAAATAAATATAGTCACCTACATATATGTTCCTAGTGGAATATAACCTAAGAAATAAACGAACTGAAAATAAATTTTAAAACTTATGAAATGTCATATTGCTGGCAATGATATAATAATTATTTTGGAACTATTAAATATATAATATACACAATGTATTTTTAAGTGAATAAGTAATAGTAAATAAGTAAATAAGTAATTATAATAATGTCAATAGAAAGCAAAATTTCCAGCCTAAAACAAAATAATCAAAGTTGGGCCAGTGCCATGGCAAAGTGGGTTAATCCTCTGCCTGCAGCACCAGCATCCCATATGGGCACCTGGTTCTAGCCCTAAGTGCTCCTCTTCCAGTCCAGCTCTCTGCTGTGGCCCAGGAGGGCAGTGGAGGATGGCCCAAGTGCTTGGCCCTGCACCTGCATGGGAGACCAGGAAGAAGCACCTGGCTCCTGGCTTCAGATTGGCACAGCGCTAGCCATATTGGCCATTTGGCGGGTGAACCAATGGAAGGAAGACCTTTCTTTTCTGTCTCTCTCTCTCTCATTGCCTATAACTCTACCTATCAAATAAAAAAAAAAAAAAAAAACCAAAGTTACTAAATAAGAAATCATAAACAAATTTAAATCAAAACTAACATAATGTGTGCATGAAGCATTTGTATTTTAAAAAATGTATTTCTTTGCTTCACATACTCAGTAACCTAGCAGTGACCAACTTTGTAACAATGTCAAAAATTATAGCCCAAATTTTGGACTTGAAGACTCATTATCCATGAAAAGAAGTCAGTTCTAATTGAAGAAATGACTGGTTTCATTTATTTTTTTATTTTTAACACAAAGGTAGCTATGTTTTTTTTAAATTTTTATTTAAATATTTAAATTTTTATTTATTAAATTTTTATTTATTTTATTTACAGGCAGAAAGATGCAGAGAGAGACAGAGAGAGCTCATCCATCTGCTGGTTCACTCCTTATATGAATGCAACATCTGGGGCTGAACCAGGCTGAAGTCAGGAGCCTAAAACTCTACCCAGCTGTCCCACATGGGTGACAGGAACTCAAGTACATGAGCCATGATCCACTGCCTGCTAAAGTCTGCTTCAGAAAAAAAAAATGGATCAAAAGCAGAGTACTCCAAACTTGAACCATGTACTTCATATGTGATGTGGATGACCCAACAGGCAACCTGAGCCATTGTCCCAACACCTGCCACTGTTTTCATTTCTGTAGCAGGAAGTGTAGTAAATCAGGTTGGAACATCTTGTAATAGCAATAATACTAGAACATTTTCAGCAGCCACTGGGTTCAGGTCAATGTAACAATAGAAGCAAACATGCTTCGCATCCTACTGGTCAAAGATAGGACAATATAGGAATCAAAATAATGACAATAATTGGTTGAAACATCAAATATATTTATCAAAAATGTGTAGGTGTACTGTTGAGGGAGAAACTTACTGGTTAGCTTTGCAAACTTCTGAGCATCCTAAAACTTGCAAATAAAAGAAAATGATTAATAATATGCCCCACTCTTTTTGTACAAATCACCAGGATCACCAGACAGATGAGGAAGAAAACTTTTCTTTAAGTCAATGGTCACAGCTTATAAAAGCAATAGGAATGACAGATTAAGAAAATTGCCATTTTGCAGTATCAATAGAAAAGTGAAATAATAGGTCTAGATAATAATAATCAATGATGGTTAATACAGTGGGAAACTAGGATGGCTTAAGTCTATAGATGTTAAGCTTAATCAATTTTCTCATGAAAAAAGAGAAATAACCTAATATTATGTGCCTCCTGACGTAATGCAACTACACTACATCACCTATAAATGCTTTAAAAATGTTTATGTATTTGAGAAGAAAAGCAGAGAGACTGAGGCACACAGAGAGAAAGAGAATTCCATCCACTGATTCACTCCCCAAATACCTGCAACAGCTGAGCTAGGTTGAGGCTGAAGCAGAAAGCCAGGAACTCAATCCAGATCTCCTGTGTGGGTGACAGGAGCCTAATTATTTTAGCCATGACCACTGTATCCCAGGTCTGCATTAGCAGAAAGCGGAATTCTGGAGTCGGAGCTGGGAACTGAACACAGGTACTCTGAGGTGTGTTGTGAATGTCTCAATGGCTGGGCTAAATGTCGGCTTCCCTGTGAAGCACTGCTGCCAAAAAACTGAGCCCCTTTAAGCCTCTGAACCCAGTCCTATGCAAAATGCAGAGGACATAGGAACATGCTAAAAGACACCAGGAGGAAGCAATCAACCAAAGACAAAGGACAATTTTACACGGCAAATTCCTTTTACTTCAATAGCAACATTCAGATGATTGGGTTTTAGGCTTTTCCTTTTTTTTTTTTTTTTTTTGCATCAATATAAATGTATATTTTAATTCCATTTTCCACTAACTTTTGGAGAAAGAGCTGGAGGGACTGGCATAAACTTAAAAAAACCCATCAGACAGAGACATTTTGGATATCTGGAAATTTATGTGAATAACGTAACTATAAAAACACTTTTTATGAGCCAACTGAAAACATGTGAGGGCCGGCGCTATGGCCTAACCGGTAAAGCCACCTCCTGAAATACTGGCATCCCATATGGGCGCTGGTTCTAGTCCCAGCTGCTCCACTTCCAATCCAGCTCTCTGCTCTAGACTGGAAAAGCAGTAGGAGAATGCCCAAGCCCTTGGGGCTCTGCACCCGTGTGGGAGACCTGGAAGAAGCTCCTGGATCCTGGCTTCAGATCATTGCCATTGCAGCCAATTGGAGAGTGAACCAGCAAATGGAAGACTCCCTCTCTCTCTCTCTCTCTCTCTCTCTCTCTCTGCTTCTCCTTCTCTCTCTGTGTAACTCTGCCTTTCAAATAAATAAATAAATCTTAAAAAAGAAAACACTTGAACATTGATCTGATCTTATAATTATATATTATAATTGGCATTATATTTTAGGTATGTTATCACTTTTTTTTAATTCTCTTAGTTATACTGTTAAGTATTTGCAGATGGAATGACATAATTTTTGGAATGTGCTTTAAATTATAAGTTGAGTATCCCTTCCCAGGAGTTTTTTGGATTTCAGATGGATTTGGACTTAAGAACATTTGCTTTGAGGGCCGGCACTGTGGTGTAGCAGGTAAAGCCATCACCTGCAGTGCTGGCACCCCATATGGGCATCTTTTGGATACCCAGCTGCTCTACTTCCGTCCACTCTCTGCTTTGGCCTGGGAAAGCAGTAGAAGATGGCCCATGTCCTTGGGCCCTGCACCCGCATGGGAGACCCAGAAGAAGCTCCTGGCTCCTGACTTCGGATCGGTATATCTCCAGCCATTGTTGCCATTTGGGGAGTGAACCAGTGGATGGAAGACCTCTCTCTCTCTCTTTCTCTCTCTGCCTATCCTTCTCCCTCTGTGTAACTTTGACTTTCAAATAAATAAATAAATAAATCTTTTTTTAAAAAAAGAATATTTGCTTTTACATAATGAAATATCTTGCTGATAGAACCCAAGTCTAAATGCAAAATTCACTTGTATTTTATATGCACCTTATTTATACCTTGAAGGTAATTTTATGCATTTTTTAAACATTTATTTACTTATTTGAAAGGAAGAGTTAGAGAGAGAGGGGGAAAGGGTGAAAGAGAGAGAGAGAGAGAATGTTCCATTTGCTTGTTCACTCCCCAAATGGCCACAAAGACCAGAGCTGGGCCAATCTAAAACCAGGAGCCAGGAGTATCATACAGGTCTCCCGCATGGATGCAAGGGCCCAAGCACTTGGACCATCCTCTGTTGACTTCCCAGGTACATTAGCAGAGTTGGATCAGAAATGCAGCTGCCTCGACTCCAACAAGCACCCATATGGGATGCCGGCACTGTAGGAGTGTGCACACTGCCAACCCCTCTAATATTTTTTTAAAATTTTGTGCATGATACAAAGTTCATAGTATAGAATTTCTAACTGCAGTGTCAGGTTGGTGGTCAAAAGTGTTGGATTTTGGAGCATATCAGATTCTGGATTTTTGTATCAGAGATACTCAACCTGTATTAAATTCTTAGGTATAATACTTATATTCTGATAAAGTTAACAATTATTTTCCCTTAAAGACACATGCTTATGTACAATAGAATGTACTTGACTCTGGAATTTGCTTTACAAAGGAAAGTTTAAGGAGTGGGGGGAAGTGTTGGGGTGAGGAAGAACATAGACGAAGGAAGAGCCAGTCATCATGGAAGTTGGAAGTTTGATTGATGATATTACTTTCTCACAGAGGTGTACAAATTGTTTAATAAAAAATGTTGAATTGAGTAAAAAAAAAGTGAAGAAAAATATCTCTAAGAATTAATTTCCTTTTAAGAATACAAATGAATTAAAATCCTTCTTTGAATAAAAACATGATTTAAAATCTGGAGTCTGCCCTAAAATTACATTTTTTCCATTTTTAAGATAACTGAATATATTTTTATCCTCTGAATCTAGCTCATTTCACATATCACCCTCTTTAGCTATGTCTGTAAAAGATCTCAAGTTTTCTTGCCCACTTCATCACTGATTTTACTCTTCCCAAATACATACACTTGAGCTCATATTTTAACCCAGAAACACAAATTCTACTTGGATATCTGTCTCATAGCACAGTATTTCACATATTTTAACAAATGAATATTTGATAATTAGATTAATTAATTAAATTGGAAATAAAGGCCTGCTTCTGTTTAGAGTGAAAGAGGAAGAAACATTTAAAGGAGAAAATTTCAAATTCAATTTATATAAAAGAATATGAGGGGTAGGCATTTGCCCTGGAGGTTAAGATGCTTTGGTGCCTGCATGCCATATTAGAGTGCCTGGGTTGGAGCCCCAGCTCCTCTCACAATTCCAGCTTCCTATTAATGCACTCTGGGAGGCAGCAGGTGGTGGCTCAACCAGCTGGGTCCCTGGTATTGACTTCCTGGCTCCTCTCTTCAGCTTGGCCCAGCCTTAGCTGTTTCACGCACTTGAGGAGTGAATCAATTTATGGGAGCTCTCTATTTCTCTGACTTCCAAAACAAATATTAAAAAAAGAAAAGAAGAAAAATCTCTCTCTCTCTCTCTCTCTCTATATATATATATATATAAAATGTATAAAGATCACAGAACTACCATAACAAATTATAAAATTTCTTCAAATTATGTGAATATGTAATGTTGAAAAGATATTGTGGCAGGAATACTCAGATCAGTGAGATACTAATGAGAGCTATTTGTCTCACTATACGTGTGAAAGTAAATGGACATGGCTGCATGTCTACATGAAAACAAGAAGAGAGCAGATAAGGCAAGATCAAGGGTGTCTTTAACCATAAAGTCTCATTGAAATTCCAGTTCCATAGAACTCGTGCTTTCCCAAGGCAAAGGAAAATTGCTCTTTAGGTGCAGAAGGGATGAAAGCTGAGCCTCTGTCAGGGACAATTTAGTGCTGCCCAGTGAATGGGGTGCTGTCTCTGAAGCAATATAATTGTCTGTTCTTTCTTCATCAGGAACACTGGCTAGCCAGGAGCCTGTTCCCTGAAGCACAGTCCGAACATGATACCATACATCCTAATTTATAAAGCTACTTGTTGGGCACTGCCAAAGTCAGAGTCAGGAAGGAGTCTCAGGACCAGTGTGATTTTGGGGAGGGGTCAGGTGTGCCTTGAACTCCTCCACTCCCACCCTCAAGGGTACCCCATTGCCATCCCTTTCCAACTTTCTTGTTTTATATATATTGGGGCCAGCACTGTGGGGTAGTGGGTAAAAGCCCCGGCCTGCAGTGCTGGCATCCCGTATGGGCACTGATTCAAGTCCTGGCTGTTCACTTCCAATCCAGCTCCTTGCTAATGCACCTGGGAAAGCAGCAGAGGATGGCCTAAATGCCTGGGCCCCTGTACCACATGGGAGACCCAGAAGCTCCTGGCTCCCGGCTTCAGATCGGCACAGCTCCGTCTGTTTTGGCCAATTGGGGAGTGAAACAGCGGATGGAAGACCTCTCTTTGTCTCTACCTCTCTCTCTGTGACTCTTTAAAATAAATAAAATAAATCTTTTAGATATAGATATAGACATAGATGATATATTCCTCTTACCTAGAGACAGATTTGCACTTTAGGGTCTACTCTTACCCTCATTTTTTCTTTGATCAATGAGACACTCTACCAAATAAGAACCTAGAGGATCCCTCAATGTAGAGAAAGAGGAGGACAGAATTTCTGTGGCTAAAGCCCACTGCTTACACTCTTCTTGCCTGCTCCAAGCAGTCACTGATTGCCACAGAGCCCTGCAGTTCCAAGTCACACAATCTGAATGCACTCTCTGAATGCAAACAAGTAACCTCGCAAGCCAGGCCGAAGGGAATGGTACTTACATGAGTGAAACTTTCAGTGTCCCTCCCACCAGGCCACATAGACATTTCCTACTTTTCTTTCTGCAAGGGCCAGCCATAAATCCAAGGAAACATTTTGTTGAGGTTCATCTATTTTTAAATGTTAAAAGATACCTCCCAATGCATCATTTTTCACTTGCTAAAATGTGTGTCTATTGTACTTTCAACAAAAAGCACTTCCTTCCTCTTAAGAGTAACAATAAATCTATTTCTGTTTCTCCCTTAAAATTGATTGATAAGTTTACTTCTTATTTTTTTTATTCTGTAGAATTACTGTAGAAGAATTAACAGAAAGCATTGAAAAACTACAAGGAAGGGAGAGAGTTACAGACAAGACTGGATGGGTGCTTGGACACACTGCTGTAAGGGAAAATTGGGTGTTCTAAAAGGGGAGATCTCATTGCCAGAGATAATAAAAGACTGATTTCAATTTGAGGTATTAAATGTTACAGGTACATGAACTGTGCAAAGAGACCCCCTTTCAAAATAATCAAAGGAAATGGAGAAATATATAGGGATGAATATGGATAGGTATGTGTGCAGTTACCTGTATCAGGTACATGGGGCAGGTGATCATGTGACTCCCTTCAGTGTTCCTGGTTCTTACAAGCAGATGAGTATCCTAGAGGGTTAGAAAGGGCCAGACAACAGGCTGAAAAATGATTCTTTTTTTTTTTTTTTTTTGAAAGGCAAAGTGTGTGTGTGTGAGGGAAGCCTTCCATCTGCTGGTTCACTTCCTCAATGGCTGCAATGCCAGGGGTTAGTCCAGGCCGAAGACAGGAGTCAGGAGGTCCATTCAAACCTCTCACATGGGTAGCAGGGACCCAAGTACTTGAAGCGTCTTCTGTTGCTTTCCCAGGTGCATTAGCAAGAAACTGGGCCAGAAGCAGAGCAGCCAGGACTTGAACCAGCGCTCCTATGGGATGCGGGCACTGCAAGCACAGACATAACCTTCCGCACCACAAAGATGCCCCTTTTTGGGTCTTTTCCTGAGCCCTTTATTCACAGCACACAAAGCAAGATGCTGGGATAGCCCAACCCCAAGAAAGAATAGAGCATCCTTCCTGGACTGTTTCTTGTGAACAATAACTTTTGTGATAGGAAAAAGTCTTTGAAACTCAGTTATCTGAGGTCCTGTGGTCTCTCTGGTCATTTATTTCAGGGATAATGGTGCCTGGTACACATCTTTTATAAAGGTCTTTAAAATGCATGGTCATACAAAAGTTCATGAACAATATATACTATGAAAAACTATGCATGGATTTCAAATTCCTGTCTTTTAATTTCCACTTTCCTTGAACCTTTTGAAGTACCTTCATACATCTGATTTCTAGATGAATACATTTCCTTTTTTCTTTTTTTCACTGTGATATTAAAGTGTGATTTATCTAACTCACATTAATGTCAGTGTGATCTCAATTTGCAAGCATTCAAGGAGGTCACACTGAGGTGCTTTCAATAAGACATAGATCTCTGATCATCACCGTCAAGTCCCCAAATACCAAGATGCTCTGGGCATCAGAACCTTCACACAGCTCTAAGACACATACCCTCTCTCCCGGGTGTTAGGGATGTCAATAAATGTCAAACTGTTCCCTTCCTCCTCATCACACCTGCATGATGACTTCCACAGAGGAAAGTGGTTTCCTTAGCTACCAAAATAAATAAATAGAATAAAAATAGAAGAGATAAAATATACATAGGGAGTAAAACCATTAAAAAATCTCTGTTAGCTAATTTTTTAAAAAAATCTTAATACAAATTTTATGGTGGCTTTCAGACACGCAGGAAAAAGGACAGGCGAAATGAAAGACAGAAGGAAAGCAAGAAGGTTTTAGGGAGAGAGAGAGGAAGGCGAGCAGACAAGAGGGAATGAGAAAAGAAAAAAAGGTTATTTGGCCAGACAAGCATGTATACCTTTAGGTAGGTATGTATGTATTTAAAAAACATATAGAGACTTACTTTGTGCACTTTAAAAAGTGAGACCGCCTACTGGGCCCTCTACTTTGGCTGACTTGATTAATCCTCTGCCTGCCTCACCGGCATCCCATATGGGCACCGGGTTCTAGTCCCGGTTGTTCCTTTTCCAGTCCAGCTCTCTGCTGTGGCCCGGGAGTGCAGCGGAGGATGGCCCAAGTGCTTGGGCCCTGCACCCCATGGGAGACCAGGAGAAGCACCTGGCTCCTGGCTTCGGATAGGCGCAGCGCCGGCCGTAGCTGCCATATGGGGAGTGAACCAATGGAAGGAAGATCTTTCTCTCTGTCTCTCTCTCTCACTATCTATAACTCTACTTGTCAAATAAAAAAAAAAGTGTTAACACTTTAAGGACCAGCATTGTGATGCAGTGGGTTAAGCTACTGCCTATGATGCCAGGATCCCATATAGGTGCTCCACCTCCAATCCAGCTCCCTGCTAATGGCTTGAGAAAAGCAGCAGAAGATGACCTTAGTGTATGGGCCCTTGTCAACTATGTAGAAGACCTGGATGATGCTCCTGGTTTTGGCTTGGCCCAGAGCAGACCATTGCAGCCATCTGGGGAGTGCGCCAGTAGACGGAATCTCTCTCTCTCTCTCTCTCTCTCTCTCTCTCTGCCTCACTTTGTCTACATAACCCTACCTTTCAAATAGCTAAATAAATTATAAAAAGCAAAAAGATAACTGTCCAAAGCGATTGTTATATAGCATAACATAAATACAAATTTTATCTGTTGTGCTTTTCTTTTTTTTTCTTTTACCATAAATACCCCACCTTTTTATTATGAACAAATGTTATTTTTTCTAAATTAACATGAAATTGGCTCATTATTGATAGCACTGGATAGCATTAGCATTCTGCTGATTAGCAATTCAAGTAGCTGACAAAGTAGTATTAGTAAAACTTAGGTGGTTTTTCTAATGTCAGAGCATTTCAAAAATATATTATTTGCTAAAATTTACAAATTTCTTTGTAATAAAAGAGTATAACCTTTGTTGCTTATAGATATTGTTCCAGATGAACTTCAAAATATGCTTATTTTGTTGGTTGTTGCTATTACAAAGAAAATGATTTCTTTTTTTATTTTGTTATACAAGTTTCATGTATTTCATATATACAGACTTAGGAATTTCTTTTCAATGAGCTGTCTGCGTTCAAGTATAAGTTCTGCCATTTGCTAGCTGTCTGTTTCCTCTGCATGTCCCAGTTTATTCATTTGTAATATGGGGATCATGATCATTCTCACATATTACAGTTCTTAGGAAGATTTGGTATGTTAATGCTTTAAAAAAAAGACTTACTTTATCATTTTCTTTTTATGCCCAAGCTCTTGCATTAGCAGGGAACTGGGTCAGAAATAGAGCAGCTGAACCAGCACATCTATGGGGTGGCAGTGTTGCAGACTGCAGCTTAACTCACAGCAATACAAAGCTGGCCCCCACTTTTTTCTTTAAGCAAAACAATAATCTTATCACCACTCAACTTGTCCAGTTCCCGTTCATTTATGCTAACTGTATTTTCATCGCCTGGAATGGATTGGACTGGAACGCAGAATGCCAGCACTCCCAAAACTGGGCTTGACCCTTGGAATCTGGACTCTCTGGACAATTAGTCTTCCAATTCCATGAGCCTGATAGACAGCACACAGCTTCACCTGGAACTGCGAACAGGCTGAGGCGTCTCCAATTGGCTCAAAGTATATTGACAAACTGAACCAGACGAAACAAAAATATTTTTAACTTTTGTCTGATCCCATCAAACATACTAGCCAAGATAGTTTCTTGATGTTAGAAACATGCTTTGAAAATCAATTTTGGTGCATTATATATTAACAAGAGATTCTCACAAAGATTTCCTCGGGCATTCTGCTGAGAAAGCAGCGAATATCAAAGAGCTATCACCGCTTATAGGAGCTGACAGGAGCTTGTGAATGAATCCTTTGGCTAAAAGACTGTAGGGATCATAGAAATCCAACAAAGTAGAAAATGAGTTATAGAATGCTTTGTACGTGTAATAACAGACATGTTCTCTAATCCACTTCAATGTGGCCGTAGACAAATTTTATGGAAGTTTATGAACAGCATCATTTAGTGAAATTGAGAACATCTAATTTGCAGGGTAGATTTGACCAGAATCACCATCTATCATGCATCCTTTGCCAGAGCTCTAGTTCCAAACACCTTGATCTTGGATCTGCCCACCTCCCAGTATTAGGCGGCAGTAGAGGATATGTATATTAAGGACAAAATTATTTTCTCTATATAATCATATTCTAACATTTAAGAAGTTTCCTGTTGCTGTCCTCTAGGTTCAGTGTCCACTTAAAATATGAGTACCAGCATCATACTGTTGAGAAAATACAGGGGGGCTGGCATTGTGGCCTAGTGGGTATGGGTGCCAATTCCGGTCCCAGTCCAGGCTGCTCCACTTTGGATCCAGCTCCCTGCTAATGTGCTTGGGAGGGTAGCGGAAAATGACCCAAGTCCCTGGGCACCTGCACCCACATGGAAGACTTAAATGAAGCTCCTGGCTTCAGGCTGGCTCAGTCCTGGCTGAAGGGGTCGTTTGGGGAGTGAACCAGCAGACAGAAGATCTCTTTCTCTCTCTCTCTTGCTCTCTCACTCTCTCGCTCTCACTCTCCCTCTCTCTATATATAACTCTACCTTTCAAATAAATAAATAAATCTTAAAGAAAAAAAGAAAAGACAGGCAAAATCTAGCTTCACCCAGAAGCAATTGTGTTCAGTTACTAAGGATGCCACCTGATTTCTCAATATGTCTGTCAGCTTGTCAGCCTATCCGTAAGTCATCCTACCACTGTGCATCTTAGTCATTTACTAATGATGACAGCTGGTCTGTAAATGTGCTAATCCAAGGGTTATAAGCAATGCCTTTGATCATTTCATTCACATGAGTCCTTCCTTAGAAGGAATGTATGTTGCCCCCACCTACAGCGCTCCTGCCTGCAACTCCCCATGCCTTCGTTAAACTGATTCGTTCCTGTTTAAAGGTGATTCATCTCCCTGACTCAAAATGGGAAACAGAATTTGCTACTCCCCAACGCTCCATACTTTGTGATCTATATTTACAACGACATCTCTAAGACAGTGTGGCATTCTGCACTTGCTTCATAATAAATGAATCAAAACTCAGACTGGGGATAGCAAACCCTGATACAGAGACTTCAACAACACTGCCAGGTTCTTCCATTCCAACAGGTAAGGGGAGCCAGGAGTCGCATCATAGTCATACAAGGCAGACAGCAGTTTTTCCTCAGAAGGACCCATCCCAAGAAGAAGGCTGGGTTCTTTATTTTTCTTCCCGTGACAAGCATGATATCACCAGGTTCAGAAACGCAATGAATGATACAGACTACAGATCTACTATTTCCTACAGGTTTTACACTTGGCGGACACAATAGAGAAATTAACTGTCAAAGTATTGATTATTTTGACATGGTTGTGAAATATTCTTACCTGCTCACAAAACAACAATAAAATCACTTGTTGAGGAATACAAAAATTCAGTATCTCACATATAAGGGGATATTTCTAGCAAAGTCTCCTTGGAAGAATAGTTGTTCCTAAATTGGTATTACTCTAAATTCATACATATTAAAGTCCTACAGTGTGACCGTCTTATTACCAAGATATCATTCCTCTTTCTAGAAGTACTAGTCCACACACTTCTTGGTAATGCCATTGAAACTACCGCTGCTAATCAAAATCAACTCACAAATGTGAAGAGATTACACTGGCTAAGAAAACAATGCACTTTGCAAACCTTTGTGATGTGGTGCTGAGATTTAATAAACATGATAGTTTCTTTTTTTTCTGGAAAAAAAAAGCTTTTATTGGTAATATGTCAGGTTTGTTAATGTGTTTCTGAATTAAGTTGGCTCCACATCTGTTAGAGTATAGAAACACGGATGTCCTGGACTACAAAAGAGGTTCATTCTCTTCTTGTAGCTTTTATCCTATAAAAAGCTGAATAGCCATTTATTCATTTTTAAATCACTACTAAATCTTCAATACAGCTGTTTCATTTTTAATAAATCTCTCACCAAAGCACACATTCCCATGCACTATTTAATAATTGAATAAATAAAAGCAGAGCATGCTATAATTTTATCACCCTTTTAATCAACACAAAGGAAATAACAAATTACTCTGTAACTTTACTTTCTAGTCTAAACATCTTAGAGTCATGTTAGATTTATAGGGATAAAGAGGGACCAGGAATCAATCATTTGTATTTGCATTTCTTTCTAGGTACATGCACTGGGAAATTGACATGCATATTGGTACTTTTCAAATATTTCTGTCCCTTCTAAAAAGGAGTGGAAAAATCCTCATATGAATTAATAAGAAATAAAAACAATACTATAGAAATAAACACAGCACTCAACATTTATTGAAAAACATGAATGCTTGCTTTAATGTCAATCAGCTTTTTTTTTTTTTCTGCTTTTGCCCTTCCTATTTTCTCAGCACAAACTCACTCTGAACATGGAATTCTCTAAGGAAAAAGCCTGAAGGTAGGCATCGACACATTGACATTACCAAGAGCTCTGTATTCTGAGAAAATGTGCAGCTGAGGGAGAGGAAGGACAACTTGGCCATAGATCACATCAAAAGAGTTTAGCCAGAGATTTATGCAACGAAATCCTACGCCAGAGTTGGCAATGCTCTACAGAGAAAGCCAAAGTGTTTGGTGTTCTATTGCCTGGGGCGTCTGGCTTCTTTCAAATGACAAAATCAGAGAAACCAAGTTTCTTTACATTTTGAGAGGAAATAGCACTCACACTGACACTGTGGACATTATTTGAGTCCAAAGTTCATTTTAAATAAATACATGTGGTTCAACTAATTGATTGAACTGAAGTCAACAGATTGATAAGTTGCACCAGGAGAGAGTAGGAAAAAAATTCAGGCAGCAGAAAAGCCCAGCGCAGGCCAGCGTGTGGCCCGGAGTGTGCCTGTGGATGCCTGGCCTTGACAGCTCGCGCAGATATGTTGCACAACCCAGAATGCAGCTTGCATGGAAAAAGGATGCTGGCAATCAATAATGGCTGAGTCATCCTGCCATTAACAGAGGGGAACATTTAATGAAACTGTAAATACTAGAGAACACAGATTTAGCTTAGCATTCAACATAGATCAAGCAGCAAATAGTTTATATTAATGAGGAAGCTTTATTTATTTGGCTCTTTCAAGTTTATTTTTCCTTAACATTTTCCTCCCTGAAGGAAAGAAACTGTACAGGATGCTAAGTGAATCTGATAATTGGAAAAATCCTATTTTACCATCAATAGTGAACTCAGAATTCTGTGAAATTTGTTTTCCTTCCAAAAAAAGGCAGATATGTATAAAAATGGCCACATATTCCACAACTATCCTGACATTTCACACATGTTCCTCCAGTCCCAAGTCCTAAAATGTTAACATTGCTCTTTTAGGAGGAACTAGTTCCATTGCCTCCTTATTAGCCATAACCAGTGACAGGAAAGGTAATGTTTCCTACTAAATTAGCTCCAATTTATTCTCTGTCTTGTGTTAGATACTGCAAACCCACATAGCACACATTTGCCTTTGTAGAGATAACCTCAACCTTCACAAACTCACTTTAAGGTTTCCCACAGTTCACGAAATTTGGGGGATGTGTTAGGGTTTGCATGAAGCGGAACCTTCCTTGGAAAGTGGTCCAGAGTAGAGGGCACACTCGGCAAAACCTCAAAAAGTTACAGGACATTTAAAAAAGAGATTTCAGCATTCACTCTTTCCATAATATAACTCATAGTCTTTTCTTTAAAGATGTATGTATTTATTTATTTATTTGACAGCAGAGTGGCAGAGAGAGGAAGTGCTGGAGAAAGATCTTCTATCCACAGGTTCATTCTCCAAATACCCACAAAATCCAGGTCTAGGCCAGGCTAAAGCTAAGAGCCAGGAATAGCATCCCAATCTTTCACATGCCTTATACTTACTCCCTCCCAGGTGCATTAGCAAGAAGCAGGATAGGAAGCATGGAGTAGGGAGGTCTAGAACCAGGCATTCCACTTTGGGATGCAAGCAACTGAAGCAGTAGCTTAACCCACTACACCACAATGCCTGCCCCCCACACTATCTTTTAATTCAATTGATTTTCACTACCCCTTTCATTTTCACAAGCCAGGGCAGTGACTCTCAGAACAGTGGTGGACTCTGGGTACTATTTGGTATACCCAGCAGGTGGCCACCCACTCCTCATAGCCACACTGAACTACTTTTCCTGATGAGCATGTGCCATATCTCAAGTGTGTCAATGTGAGCCAAGAAAATGGGAATGAATGGTAAATTCAAGGTAAAAGTGAGTAAGAAGAAGGACTTGCCAGAAACAACAGTGAGCTCGTGAATTAGAGATGTTAGAGGCTGGCCCGCGGGACACCCAAGTTGTTCAACTGGAAAAATGACATAGAGGTAGCAGGCTTTGAACTGATATACAAGAATGAAAATATGCTCGGATGGTTGGATAAGAAGTTGGATGGATGGAAGATGGTTAACATGCACAGGTGAACTGTCGGGTGGGAGGAATGACTTATTGTTGGGTGACTATGGTTAGCAACTATTATGTGTATATTCAAAATAACCAGTAGAGAGGAAAGAAATGGTAAATGTCTGAAGTGACAGTTATACTCTGATCTGACCGTTACATATTGTAGACATGTATGGCAATGTCACACTGTACCCCATAAATATGTACAGCTATTATGTGTCCAGTAAAATTTTTTAAATATTATTTAAACTGAAACATATGTTATAGTAGACAAGGAAATTGTGAGCTGAGTGGACAAGACCAAGAGCTTCAAGTCAATAGCCTGTGTTCCTGTTTCTCTCCTGCAGGTAAGTGCTTAGCACAGATAAAAAGAAATTGTTGTTCCGTCCATTCATTGTAACTGCCACTGTTTCAAAAAGAAAGATACCTTGAAAAACACAGAGGGTTGAGGAAAAAATGGAAGAGGGTGAACATAAAAATAAATTTTCCCTGATGTTTTCCTGGCTTTATGACCACATTTCCACGTCCAGATACATTTCCTTATTCTCTCTTTGGAAGGGCATTTAGCTTTCTGATGCATGCCTGCCACGCACCTTCTTCCATAGCCTCTTCCTGAAATCCTTCCTTTGCCACATCACTCTTTTTAAAATGTGCCCCCTTGAAAGGATTTTAAAACAAAATGTTAATATTTCACAAAATCATGGCAAGCATCTTATATTTTCAACGATGAGAGTTTGGATTGTAACTGTCCACAGGCAGTGTCTTAATTATTTGTTAAGACCTCCAGGCAAGAACTTGTCAGTAAATCCACAGCACAGCTCTGTTCTTTCTATTACATAAAAATAACAACTGCAGTATTTTTCCATGTGAAAGATTGTGTTTTCCTATTCTTACACTACAGAAATCTGTGTCTGAAATTGGTTTTAAAAACTGAGGTAATGAGGGTTAGAAAAATATGCATCCTAGTTTTTTTTTTTTGAGATCCCAATGTGTAAAAAATTGTCTAAGCCTCAATTTCCATTAGCAAGATATTGAGAAATCAAGAATGAGCTTGGGGAATTCATTGAGACTGTAAATTTAGGGATTTGAGAAAAGTGCTTTGAAATAAGATTTTGCTGAAAAATCACTGAACTAACATGAAATTAAAAAGAACATCAGTACGTCCAAGAGACTTAGAAAAAGATCCATCAGGACACTACTAAAGGAAAGGAATTTGAATTATGAAAAATAAAATCTCATTGAATATTTACTTAGAATCATAGTTTAAGGTTTTCATATGTTCTATGAGAAATAGCTGAGGAACAAATAATTAAATCTTAAAAGGACCAAAGTGGATGATTTTGTTAAGAATAATTTAAACCAAATTATTAGTTCAGTTTCCTCTCAGAAAAAGGAGCTTGGATGTAAGTAGTTTATAAGTAAGATATGGGGGCCGGCGCTGTGGCATAGCCAGTAAAGCCACCAGTTACAGTGCCGGCATCCCATATGGGACCCGGTTTGAGACCCAGCTGCTTCACTTGCAATCCAGCTCTCTGCTATGTCCTGGGAAAGCAGTAGAAAATGGCCCAAGTCCTTGAGCTCCTGTACCCACGTGGGAGGCCTGGAAGAAGCTCCTGGCTCTTGGCTTCAGCCACTGCAACCAAATGGGGAGTGAACCAGTGAATGGAAGATCTCTCTCTCTCTCTCTCTCTCTCTCCCCCTTCTCTCTTTGTGTAACTCTGACTTTCAAATAAATGAATAAATCTTTAAAAAATAAGTAAGATATGGAAACCACCTTAGTGTCTATCAATGGATGAATGCATAAAGAAAATGTGGTATTGACATGTACAGTGGAAGCTTATTCCACCTTAAAACAGAGAAGAGAATCCTACCATTTGCTGCATGTGGACGACTCTGGGAGACATTATGCAAAGCGAAATGTCAGACATGGAAAAACAAATGCTGCATCACCTCCATTATATGTGAAATCCCCATATTTGAATTCAAAGCAAGAGTCCAGTGGTGGCTACCAGAAGCTAGGGGGTGGGGGAAAGGGGAAATGTTGGTCAAACTGTATAAACTTGGGGTTATCAGGTGGATAAGTTGTGGAAATCTAGTCTATAGCATGGTGGCTATAGCTATGAATATTCTATCCTATTCTTGAAATTTGCCAAGACAGTAATCATGAGTGTCCTTACATGCAAATATTTTCAAAGTACCTGTGAGGTGATGAATGTGTTAATCAGTTAGATCATGGTGTCATTTCAACAACATACAAGGATCCCCAAACATCACATTGTACACCTTGACTCTATACAATTTTCGTTTGTCAATATTGCCGCCGTGAAGCTTGAGGTGGGGGAGACAAGTGAAGGAGCAAGAGACACAAGACAGAGGCGGGAGAAAACTCCAGAAAATACCCATGACGAAGGATGCCGCTGTGCGGGTGCCTCCCCAAGCTTTTCAGCTGAAGGAAAAATCCCACCAGCTGCCACCGCACACCGCCTGAGGGCTGCCCGGGAACTAGAGGCCCTGGCATTTGTCAGCTGTGCCTGAATGTGGACTGAAAAAGGCTTCTGTTTCTTACCAAAAGAAAAAGAAACAAAGAGTCTTAAGGCAGAAAGGGAAAGCAAAGAAATAAACAGAGGATGATTAAAAGCAAAGAAATAAACAGACGATGATTGAGGGGGAGCAAGCAGGGTAGGACAGCAGATTCTTCTCCGCAGCTGTAGCTACAATCCGAAGTGGGCAGAGGAGATGCCAGACATCAAAAGACGCACGTTCCCATGGCTCACGTGTGCGCATGCTCCTCAACAAACATCGTGGGCTCATCAATGTGGTGGCCAGCGCAAGGAGTAGAACAAGCAGACGCCCAGTGATGCATCTAACTCCAGAGCCAACACTTGGCTTCATCATCTCCCTCCTCCATTCTCACCCCTTCCAATTTTCCGACTCAGTCAACTCTTCCGCTGAGCACTTGAGCATGTTTTGTTGCTTTGGTTGGCTGCTACAGTTGCCTGTTGGTTGTAATTGAGCATGTGAGCACTAGCAGGTGATTCCCCTGACCTGCTGGGTTATGGAGTGATGCCTCTCTGCCCATGAAACAGTATCACCATCTCCTCGTAATAATCAAGGTGATTTCTCCTTGCCCGACTCCTTTCTTTCAGTCCGATTGCATCCAAATGATTCCAATAGTAACCAACATTACAAGTAGCTTCGTGTGCATAGATCTCTTATTCTGCCTCCTTGGAATACCTCAAAATTTAAATTGTGAACATGGAACTCCAAAATTCTGCAAGTGGACCAACATGAATGATGGTGAAGGAGCCCAATCCTATTTCCCTTCTTTATTTCAAGACTAAAGTATTTTAGCTGTTAAGGACAGAGCAATAGGGGACCACATAGTTTATATACCTATAGTGTGTGTATATATATATATATATATATTATATGTATATAATATATATATGTAAAATGGTATTCTGGAAACCAGAGCTACCCTTGGTAAGTGTGTTGCCCATATGGTATATGGTAAGAAGATGGGTCCCTTGGCATGCATCTACTATTGTACATGGATTTCAGTCTAAGGTGATATTATGCAGAATCCAAATTCAGTAAATCAGGCAGTCTCTTTTTAAAATCATTTTTATTCTATTTCATTTTATATTTAAGGTAGAAAGACACACACACACACACACACATACACACACAGAATCTCATCTGCTTTACTCCCCAAATGTACTACAACAGAGGCTGGGCAGAGACAAAGCCAGGACCTGGGGACTCAATCCTTGTCTCCATGTGCGTGACAGAAATCCAAGTACTTGAGCCATCACCACTCATCCCAGGGTGTGCATTCACAGCAAGTTGGAATCGGAAGCAAAGCCACGACTCAAATGCAGGCACTCTGAAATGGGACATGGCTGTCCCAATGGGCACCTGAACCACTCTGTAAAACACTTTCTCAAGGCATTTTGTAAGTGCTCAGATAATGGTGTTGTTTTACCAAGCATCCAGAAGATCAGGGTCGCTGTAGTCAATGTTGTGACAGAAAACAGGAGAACTAACAGACACAGGAATAGAAATGAATGTGTATCGCAGCACTTACCATTCAAATGAAAACTGCTGTTGGAATGTCTGTTCTTAGACATTGAAAATAATACTCTTGTCTGATCTGTGGCTTCACCCCAGGTGCCAGAGGTTGTGTTCCTCTACGTAAAGAATCCATTTATACAGTAAATCTGATTGGGTCTAATATTTGGTTTTCAGTCCACCTATCATTCACCAGGATGTGAAGGGTTTTTGCAAGGACCACAGAAGGGAATTAAATGAGAATAGGATGAGGATTGCTGCTTCTGTTATCTTCAGTTCTCTGAGAGTGTCCTAGTTTCTGTCATCAAACATAGAATGCAATATTGTTTTTGACTTACTATTTTGGTTCATAGAGGCAGAAATCTCCTTTTGGTTTTTCCCACTGTAAACTCATATTCTCTATGATATGGGACAAACATGAGGGTTCTGACAGCTGCTAAATTTATTCATCCTGATTATTCACAAGGGGAAGTAACTGAGAAAATGGCACAGAGTAGATCAATGTACTCATTTGACCTTCTGTGAGAGGAACTTAGGTTAGGAGTCCATTTATTACAAGATCTTCAAAAGTAAGCCCCATCCTAACTTGTGAACCCTATTGATATTTCACGTCCTCTGGTATTTGTGTCACCTTAAGACCTACATCCAGGTGGCAATGTTGTGGTTCAGCAGGTTAAGCCACCACTGTAGATCAGAGCACTGGTTCCAGTTTCTGCTACTCTGCATTTGATTCAGCTTCCTGCTAACTAGACAAAAAGTCAGAAAATGATTTAAGCTCTTGGACCCCTGCCACCCATGTGGGAGACCCAAATGGAGTTCCTGACTCCTGACATCAGCCTGGTCCAGATCTGCCTGTTACAGCAAATTGGGAGATGAACCAGCAGAGATATCTTCCTCTAGTTCTCTCTCTCTCTCTCTCTCTCTCTCTCTCTCTCTCTCTTTCTGTCCCTCACTCCCTCTGTCTGTCTCTCCCGCTCTCTCAGTTGCTCTGCCTCTCAAATAAGTCAAATAAGTAAATCTTGAAAAAGAAAGCCACACATACCCCACTTTCAAATGTCTCACATGGATGCTCTTCTTTCTCTGGTACACTGTTACTCTAGTAAATGACGGGGGGCCTTTGAGGTGGAAATGTTTACAGTAAATACCAGTGGTGGCATTGCAGCTTCTTCCTCAAAGGCAACCAGTCTCCCTTTAATCTATGGGCTCTGTGTCTGAGAGGAGTTCATGTCTAGTAAGAGCTTGCTCTTTTCCAATACAAGCACCAAGACAGCCTTCTCTTTTCTAGTCTTCATCTTTTCTGGTCCTTTCTTGTAGGAACATGGTGCTTTATGAACTGCCACCTCAGATCCCACAGGTCAAAGCTCTCTGGTTGGTCATTTAGTCTTTCTGCCTATTACAAGATTAACATCTTCAACATGCTGATTAATCACGACAACTGAATGTGTTCTTTCATGTTGAAATTAAGTGTATTATCTGAACCTGTATCCCCTAAAAGAGACCCTAAAATGAAACTTGGGTGATATAATTTTCTTTGGAATACAACCCCAGGAAACCTGAAAGAGGAAATAAAATTAATGTGAATGTGCCTGTGGACTTTTGTAGAGGGGCTAGCAATAAGCAAACTATTAAAGTCATTGCTGTAGGCAATGGGACCCCATCTCTACTAATTCCTTTGGCAAACATACAGAATGCATCCCACAATTGTTTTCCCAAAGTCATTTGTTCATCAAGGCTTGAAGTTTACAACAAGGATGCTAATGCATCCATATTTCTAAGCACTGTTTATTTTATCAGTCATAATATATCTATGTAATAAACATATATTTGCAGCAATAATGTGATAATGTAATGTCATATATTATTGAATTATGACATATATCATATTATGTGAGAAATATTATAAGATTATTATACATTATAAAATATGGAAAATCCTGAGTTGGGGGAATGGGATAAAAAAATACTTCAAATTAAGGACTACAATCCATAATCCTTATTCTCTTTCTCATTCTCATAAATATATATATATACACATACATATATATACACATTCATGTTCATGTATAGTCATATGCATATGAGTGAGTCAAGTACACCAAAAAATATTGGATTCATGTACTTTGAAATAACTTGAAGCCGGTGCCACAGCTCACTAGGCTAATCCTCTGCCTGTGGCACCGGCACTCCGGGCTCTAGTCCCGGTTGGGGCGCTGGTTCTGTCCCAGTTGCTCCTCTTCCAGGCCAGCTCTCTGCTGTGGCCCGGGAGTGCAGTGGAGGATGGCCCAGGTCCTTGGGCCTTGCACCCGCATGGGAGACCAGGAGGAAGCACCTGGCTCCTGGCTTCAGATCAGCACAGCACGCCGGCCGTAGCGGCCCTTTGCGGGGAGAACCAACGGAAGGAAGACCTTTCTCTCTGTCTCTCACTGTGTAACTCTGTCAAAAAAAAATAAAGAAAGAAATAACTAAAACACAGATTCAAGATTGGGGAGAAAAGAATATAAGGCAATGGTTGAAAGTAACAAATGAATAGCAACATTGTCACATACTGTTATATGAAATTAACAAAAATCATTAATAATAAGAAACAAGGAAAAAATGTGGCTTTTTTACTTGCATAGGAAGAAGGAAGAAAATCATTGTCTATTAAAAAAGAAACATGGTTTTCAAGATGGCAGTCTAAAGAGGGAGCTAACTGCTCTAGTCCAGGGAAAGATAGTTTTAAAAAAGCAGAGTGCAATCTCAGGAAGAGTTTGGGCAGGAACTCCATGCAAATTAGAAATACACTGTCGTCCTGTGTGGAGGGTGTGGAAGTGCACAACTAAGGACCCCAGCAGCTGAGAACCTCAGCAACAGCTTTGGAGAGTGAGGTGAGACCAGACTGCAGCAGCCCAAGCTACTGACAATAAAGCTGCCACAAGAGTATGGCATGAGACCAGCTTGGAGTCCTATGGGTACAGTGTACCTGCCAACCTAGAGGGAAAAAGGGCAGCACATTTCTTTATCCCTGACCACCTGATATGAGTGTCCTATAACTAGCTGAAAGTAGGCGGGCTCCATTTTGGACACACGAAACAGCTGCACCAGCTTGTGTCCACATGACCGGAGATCAGCTGAGAGGAGAAGCCTGAGTCTAGCTGGGAGAATTGACAAGAGTGTGAGTGCTCATAACTGTGGGAGGCTTGTGTGCTGGGACTGTGAAAACACTGTGGCTGCATAAGAGGGTGTAGGGTATGGCTAGAACGTTGGGCAATCACTTTGGGTGGCTCCAAATGTTTGGGCCTCACTGATTCCCTAGTGAGGGCCATTGCTGAAGGACCTATGCTCAAACCAAGGTTTGCACAGATTCTTTGTAGTTTCTTGTGGCAGCACAAATGAATATTGTACCCCCTGAGGCTAGCGCCCAGGCATTGGTCTTCTCTCAGGAGAGGAGGTGATCATGAGACTACACAAACAGAGTAGAGCAAACATCCGCTCTGATTAAAAAAAAGAGAGATTTACCACACCCAACTTAGATGTCACCTTGTTCACTACCCTCACCCTGGAACACTAAATAGAACTCTCTGAAAACACTCAGCACACATATCTGGGTATTCACTGAAAGAACTGACACTCCACTATACCACAGAGGTATAATCCAAAGTTAAAAACCATCACAGTGAAAAAAACAAGTATCTCCACAAATGCTTAATAATAAATGTAGCAATTCAAGAAAGAAGAATAAAGAAGATAACATGTTGCCCACAAAAGAACACATCAATTCAATTATAGAATTTGAAGATAAAAAGATTGAAGAGATGCCAGAAATAGATTTCAAAAAATTGATTGTAGGATTATTTAGAAGTAATCAGAAGCAAATCCAGAACTAAAGAAATCCATGCATGACATGAATGAAAAATTGTCCCATGAAATTGAGATTTTAAAGATTTTCATGCTATAGTTGCAGAATACACATTCTTCTCAACAGTGCATGGAACTTTCTCTAGAATTGACTACATACTAGGCCATAAAGCAAGTCTCAGCAATTAAAAAAAAAATGAAATAATACCATGCATCTTCTCTGACACAATAGAATGAAACTGGAAGTCAACAACTCAAGAATTTCTAGAACATATGCAAGCATAGGGAGAATGAAAAACATGTTCCTGGATGAACAGGGCACCAACAGGGCACCATTGAATAAATCAAAAAAGAAAATAAAAAAATTTCTGGAAATGAATGAAGGTGATAATAAGCATTTTAAAACGTATGGGATACAGCAAAAGCAGTGTTAAGAGGGAAGATAATAGCACTTTGTTCCTACATCAAGAAATTGGAAAGACACCAAGTAAATGAGTTATCAATACATCTCAAGGACCTAGACCAACAATAAACCAAACCCAAAACTAGTAGGAGAAAAGAAGTAATCAAAATTAGAGAAAAAATAAACACAATTGAAACAACAAAAAAAAAGATACAAAAGATCAGCAAAATGAAGAGTCAGTGTTTTGAAAAATAAACAAAATTGACACACCACTGGCCCAACTAACCAAAAAAAGATGGTGAAAACTCAAATCAAAATCAGAGATGAAAAAGGAAATGTAACAAGACACTACAGAAATAAAAAGAATAATCAAAAATTACCACAAAGAGCTGTACACCAAGAAATTGGGAAACCTTGAAGAAATAGATTCCTAGACAAGTACAATCTACCTAAATTGAGCTGCGATGACATAGGAAACCTGAAAAGACCAATAACCAAGAACGGAAATTGAATCATACTAAAGACTCTTCCAGAAAAAAAAAAAGCCCAGGACCAGATGGTATCATTACTAAATTATACCAGACATTTAAAGAAGAATTAACTCGAACTCTTTTCAAGCTATTCAAAACAATTGAAAGAGAGGAAATCCTCCCAAACTCTGTCTATAAAGTCAACATCACCTTAATTCCTAAACCTGAAAAAGCTATAACAGAGAAAGAGAACTACAGACCAATTTCTCTGATGAATATAGACGTGAAAACCCTCAACAAAATACTAGCAATCAAATCTAACAACACGTCAGAAAGATCATTCACCTGGACCAAGTGGGATTTGTCTCTGATATTCAGGGATGGTTCAACATTTACAGAAAAATCAACGTGATACATCACATTAACAAACTGAAGAACAAAAACCAGTATGATTATCTCAATAGATGCAGAGAAAGCATCTGATAAAATACAACACCCTTTCTGGATGAAAACTTTAAGCAACTTGGCTATAGAAGGAATATTTCTCAACACAATCAAGCTAATTTATGACAAACCCATGTCCAGCATATAATTGAATGTGGGAATGTTGGAAGCATTCCCATTGAGATCTGGAACCAGATGAAGATGCCCACTCTCACTATTGCTATTAAATATAGTCCTGTAAGTTTTGGCCAGAGCCATTAGGCAAGGAACAGAAATCAAAGGGAGACAAATTGGGAAGGAGGAAGTCAAACTTTCCCTATTTGCAAATGACATGATTCTAAATATAGGGGATCCAAAAGACTTCACTAAGAGACTATTGGAACTCATAGAAGAGTTTGGTAAAGTAGTAGGATATAAAATCAACACACAAAAATCAATAGCCTTTGTATACACAGACAATGCCATGGCTGAGAAACAAATTCTAAAATCAATTCCATTCATAATCATTCCAAAGAAAATCAAATGCCTTGAATAAATCTAAGCAAAGATGGCAAAGATCTCTACAATGAGAATTATAAAACATTAAAGAAAGAAACAGAAGAAGTTACAAAAAATGGAAAAATCTTCCATGTTTATGGATTGGAAGAATCAATAACATCAAAAGCAATTTACAGTTTCAGTGCAATACCAATCAAAGAAATTCATATGGAAACACAGGAGACTGTGAATAGCTAAAGCAATCATATACAATAAATACAAAGCCAGAGTCATCACAATACCTAAGTTCAAGACACACTACAAGGCAGTTATAATCAAAACATCCTGGTATTGGTACAGAAACAGATGGAACAGAACAGAAATTCCAGAAATCGACCCATGCATCTACAACTAACTTGTCTTTGACAAAGGATCTAAAATCAACTCCTGGAGCAAGGACAGTCTCTTCAATAAATGGTGCTGGGAGGTTGGATCTCCACTTGCAGAAGTATGAAGCAAGATTTCTACTTTATACCTTATATAAAAATCCACTCAAATGGAATAAAGACCTAAATCTAAGATCTGAGACCATCAAATAATTAGAGATTGTTGGAGAAACTCTGCAAGACATTGGCAGAGGCAAAGATTTATTGGAAAAGACCCCAGAGGCACAGGCAATCAAAGCCAAGATTGACAAATGGGATTACATCAAATTGAGACGCTTCTGCACTGCAAAAGAAACACTTAGCAAAGTGAAGAGGCAACTGATAGAATGGGAGAAATTATTTTCAAGCTATGCAACTGATAAAAGATTAACAACCAGAATATATAGAGGGATTTCAAAACTCAACAATAACAAAACAAACAACCCAGTTAAGAAATGGGCAAAGGGCTTATACAGACATTTTTTAAAAGAGGAAATGCCAAATGACCAACAGACACATGAAAAAAATGTTCAGGATCACTAGCTATCAGGGGAATGCAAATCAAAACTACAATGAGGTTTCACCTTACCCCTGTATATGACCCAGCCATCCCACTCCTGGGAATTTACCAAAGGAAAATGACATCAGCAGATGAAAGTATTATCTGTATCCCCATGTTTATTACAGCTCAATTCACAATAGCTAAGATATGGAATCAACACAAATGTCTGTTAACTGAAGACTGCACGAAGACATTATGGAATATGAATACCATGGAATCCTACACAGTGGTTAAAAAAATGAAATCCTGCCATTTGCAACAAAATGGATAAAACTGGAAAACTGCTCTTGTTGACTGTGGAGGAACAGGTTTTTTGGTCATATTATTTCTTGAACTCTTTACTTAGTATAGAGCCATTCATATGTGTATAATTTAATTGAAAATAGATTAGTTAAAAATAAGAATGGGAACATGAGAGGGAGGAGGAAGAGGAATGGAAGTGAGTGTGGAAGGGTGGGTATGGTGGGAAGAACCACTATGTTCCAAAAGTTGTACTTAGGAAACAAGTATAGTTTGTATTCCTTGAATAAAAGTTTTCTGGGGAAAAACAAAACAAAACAAAGCTGGGAGATGAAGCATGAGAAAAATTCAATCGGCCATTGCTGGCTTTGAAGATGAAGAAGCTCTGAGTGGAGGAACTGGGGAAGCTTCTAGAAGGCATTCAGGCAAGATCATAGATTTTTCCTAAAAGCCTCCAGAAGGGAACACATCTTGCCAAAACTCTGGTCGCAGCTCAATGAAATTCCTTTCAGACCATGACTCCAGAACTGTAAGGTAATAAATGTGTGTTAAACCATTAAAAAATAGGTTTTTCAAGATTTCACTTGTTTATTTAAAATGCAGAGTGATAGTGAGAGAGGAAGAGATAGAGAGAGACCTTTAATCTTCTGGTTCCATCCCTGAATTCCTACAAGAGCTGGGGCTGGGCAGGGTTAAACCATGATCCAGGAATGTCATTGTGTTTCCCAAAGGGGTGACAGGAACTATTATTTGAGCCACCTTCTGCTTACTCTCAGGCTCATTAGTAAGAGGCTGAATTGGAAGCAGAGGTGGGATTGGAACCAAGCACTCTAATTTGTGTTGTTGGCATCTCAAGTGTCAGTTTAAACTGCTGTACCACAACACCAACCCAAGATTTGTCGGTTTAAATGACTATTATTATAAGGACAAACGTTGGCATAAACACACACATATAAGGAAATTTCCAAACTATCATAGTGGAAAATAAATTTTAAGAGAACTTTATCAACCCAGCAAAAGGAAAAGGGAAATAACAATTAATAGAAATAACCATAAATGAAGATGGAAAGGTAAGACTATAGTATTAATTATAATTTATAAGAACAAATTGAGTTATATTTTTAAAAGATTTATTTATTTATTTGAAAAGCAGAGCGACAAAGAGAGGCAGATATGGAGACAGAGAAAGCTTGCATCTATTGGTTCACTTCCCCAATGACCAGAAAGCTGAGACTGGGTCTGGCCAAAGCCAAGATCCATGGACTCCACCTGTGGGTCCCATGTGGGTGGCAGGGACACTAATACTTGGATCATCTTCTACTGCTTTCCAAGACACATTAGAGGGGAACTGTTTAGGAAGAAGAGTAGCCAGAATTTAAATCATTGCTCAGATAGGCCATGACATAGTTGCAGGGAGCAGCTAAAACACTTGTGCCACAATGCAGGCCCCAAATTGAGATATTTTTAAAGAAAACTGTGCTCATATATGTTAAAAAAAAAAACCTTAGATAAATGTCATTTATAATAAACACACTTTAAAGAAAACACAAGGGTAAATATATGTTGACAGTTGTATTCAATAATAAGGCAGATATAAGCATTACAGGGCTGATACTGTGGTGTAGTGGGTAAAACTGTGGCCTGCAGTCCTGGCATCCTGGGTGCCAATTTGAGTCCTGGCTGCTCCACTTCCAATCCAGCTCTCTGCTATGGCCTGGAAAAGCAGTAGAAGATGCCTCAAAGTCCTCAGGCCCCTGTACCTGTTTGGGAGACCAGGAAGAAGCTCCTGGCTTCAGATTGGTGCAGTTCCAGCTGTTGCAGCCATCTGGGGAGTGAACCAGTGGTTGGAAGATCTCTCTCTCTCTGCCCTCCTCTACCCCATCTCTGACTCTCTGTAACTCTGCCTTTCAAATAAATAAATAAATCTTTTTTAAAAAATGTATAAGACTTACTGAAGCAAACAGGAAATCTGCAATGGGAAAAAAATTCAAGCTACCAAGGAGTGAAATTCATGCACCTTTATGCATCACATGAGAAAGTGGTGAAATATATGCAAAAACACTTGAAATATCAGGAGAATTGGGTGAAGTCATTAACAAAGGGATAGGTTTTAATATTCTTATCACAAATGTAAAAAAATTAATTAAAATACAGAAGAATACAAATGATTTGAATAGCCCCATTAACAAAAATCTATAAAGATATGCTTCCTATAATGTATTTTAATATTCATCCATGCCATTGCCTATATACACATTTTGCTTCATTTTACTGTTTACTGTAAATTCATATGATAAAATTCCATTTGTAAAAATGTTAGAATGTCAAAGTAATCATTAGTATTTTCCTAAGAGGAACTTAGGAAATATCTTGGTATTGAAAATGCTTTATATATCCTAATCTCAATGTGGTTAAACTGGTGTATATTTACGGAAGTTTATTAACTGTACACCTGAAAGATTATATTTCAAAAAATAGACCTTGAGAACTGGGGTAGGTCTGTAGTCTAGTCAACTGCATTGGGCCAGTGTCTTCACTGTAGCTATTTCTGATGTCACAGCTGGGAGACACCAAAGGTGGGCATGCAGGACCTCTGTGCGCCATTGTATGACTTCATGTGAGTTTCAAATTTCTACAAAATGAAATGTCTTTCAAAAATATTATCCTTTTGTCCACACCAAAAGAATCCATTTTATTTCTACAAGTTATACTTCGATAAAATTACTTTAAAAGATGATGACCAGAATGCAGGTAGCAACAGTCATGAGAGTATGACGTCAGATATTATAGAATAATCTTAAACATCATTACTTTAGAAATAAACACAATAAAAACATTGTACAAAACACTATTGAACAATCTAGTCACTAAAGAAAAAGTAGATATTCACAGAACAAAAAAAGCAAACAAAAAAGGAGATGGACAAGGAAGAATAAAATTAATTGTACTGGAGCCATGGCTAACTTGGCTAATCCTACGCCTATAGTGCTGGCATCCAATATGGGCGCCGGGTTCTAGTCCCGGCTGCTCCTCTTCCAGTCCAGCTCTCTGCTGTAGCTCAGGAAGGCAGTGGAGGATGGCCCAAGTGCTTGAGTCCCTGCACCCGCATGGGAGACCAGGAGGAAGCACCTTGCTCCTGGCTTCAGATTGGCGTAGCTCCGGCCATAGCAGCCATTTAGGGGGTGAACCAATGGAAGGAAGACCTTTCTCTCTGTCTCTCTCTCTCTCACTGTCTAACTCTACCTGTCAAATAAAAACAAATTAATTGTACTAATAGATACTTTTCCATGTTGACAATGACTAGATATGCTGCATAGAGGTAAAATTTGATGATAAAGAGATAAGACAACCTGTACAGAGTTTATGCAGTTTGAGTCAATGATGCTAGTTTTATTTAAATGAGCAAAATAAAATGTGATTATAAAGATTCACATAAAGGATATTCAATTGGTCATCATTGTAGCACAGCAAGTTAAGCCACTGCCTGAGACACCAGAATTCTATATCAGAGCACCAGTTCAAGTCCCAGCTGCTACACTTCTGATCCAGCTCCTTGATATTGCTACTGGGAAAGCAGCAAATGATGGCCCCAGTGAGTAGGCCTCCACCACCCATGTGGGAGTCACAGATGAATCTTCAAGCTCCTATCTTCAGACTGGCCCATCCCCGACCACCTTGGCCATTTGGAGAGTGAACCAGTGGATGGAATATCTTTCTCTCTCTCTCTCCTTCTCTGTCTATAACTCTTCCTTCCAAATAAATAAATCAATGTCTATAATAGAAACAAAATTCTAATCCAAGAGTCTGAGCAGCAGGAGACTGTATCTCCCAACATGAAATAAGGTGAAATCCATCACCTATTGAAAGTATGGTACATGAAGCCTGCAGAGATCATTTAATTTTACAGTGTCAATTTGATACCTGGGGAAGTGCATAACACCACTTCATTTTTGGTTGTTTGAGCTCTTACCCAGGTTTCTATAATATTGTAAAATTATTTCAAAAGTGAAAGAATGGAATAATAGGATTTCTAGAACTCAAGTCATGAAATCAATTTCTGGGCTTCATACCCAGTTTCATTTTTAGTGTGTTTTTCATTACTCTATATTTCATTATTTAAAAGTCTAGCAGCAATCTAAAGCTGATTGATGTCACTAATTTTATTTAAATCATTGGTAGAATTATTTTTAGAGAAAATTGCTAGAGTTGCCAATTCCAGTTTGATGGAATGTAAATGCAGTTCTTCAGCTCTGTATATGTGCTACCACTTTGTCTTTTAAGGATGACTATTCAGCCAATTGTGATTGAAGTAGTGGTGGGTATGGTTAGAAGAAATAATGGGGCAAGTTTGGCTGCCCATATGGAAATCATAAAACAATGTATTTAGCTACAAATCATTCCTTCAGCAGGGGTATCAGAGGGGATGAGAGACACCCTTCTAGAGAAACCACAGTGAGCTGCTTGGGAAAGATGTGGAAGTCACAAGTGACCACTATCTTCCACGTACCGGTAAAGTTACACATTTTGCTAAAATTAGATATGAAAAAAAGATTAGCAAAAATAAAGTGTGGAGACTAGTCACCCTACAAAAAAGTAAGATCTTCCAAAGAACTACCCTAAAATATTTTCCATATCCTGATGATAAGTTCCATCAAGATTCTGGGAACAGATATTTCTGATGCTAATTAATGTGCTCCAGCATATAAAAATCATCTAAAGCTTTCAAATTTACTTAAGATCTTGATAGTAAAATCTGACAAATACAGGCCAATAAAAATTATGGATGATTCTCTTTATAAATATGGAGATGGAAATTCTAAATAAAACACTAGTGGTTTAAATATAAACATTTAGACTGATCAAAGATAGAAACAAGGCTTTTTATTTCTACCCTTTCTTTAACTATCTCTCCTGTTGAGTTACAATGCTTCAGCCCCAGCTGGCAGGAACTGAAGCAAAGCTGTTGCTGCTTTTGTTCAAATGGGAAGTCTTCTTTAGGTGACTCAAAACGCAAGTAGTGGGATTCATGGATCATAGAGCTCTGCCACTTACCAATGCCCTGGAAAGAACTAGGTACACTGTGCATCTGCAGTGTACCTACCGAGACAAGACCACTGAGTTGATGTCCTCAACTTGCAAATGTTCTGAAGCCCTAAGAGGAACTTGGAAACAGCAGAAAGCCACCAAATCAAAAAGACTCATGGTTACAGTACGTCCTACAGTATAAACGGTGTGGACAACTGTGACTGTAGCACTTCTTTAGACTCTAGGCCTTGACACCATCCCTGGGGGAGAAGTGAGAAGCCTTCCAAATGGTCACATGCCTGGCAGGCTGAGGGTTCAGAGACAGAATTGAAACAGATTTATAGAAAATTTTAAAAACGACATCTCAGTTTATGGACTCAGATCTATACCTACTACATTAACCAATCTGCCAATATAGTTATTATTAAGTATAAAATATCCCACTAGACTAACTTTTATCCTAGGACCTGCATTCATAAATCAATAAATATAACTCTTTATATTAGTATTTAAGGGGAATATTATGACTATCTAAAAAGTCAACAGTGTAAGTTATCTTCCATTTTTTGTTAAAAATAAGATCCTTTATTATTTCTAAGAATGTTAAGATGTTTTCTTTTCATGATGAAAAATATCTAAGCCATGTTTCAGGAAAACCCTTGAGCCACACCATACGGATGAGAATGAGACATCTATTATAACTGATTATTTTTCTGCAAATTTTAGCCAATGGAAAGCAATAATAATATATGAAAGTTATAAAAATTAACAAGTCCAAGCCAAAACCATTTTTAATTGTAGTTTAGATATGCTACTTAGAAAACATGAGATGGTAAACCTCAAAATTGTTCATATTAAAAAGTTAAGTAAGTAACTAGGTATAAACGACTAATATGAATAGTACTCCATTTGAGTATTGATCATTAATACATATAAGAATTAATGTGGGAAAAGCCATTTATTTTAATAGTGATAATTAACTCATATAAGTATTAGCAAGATCTGCTTTAAGGTAATTTACCCATAACATCATTTTACTAAGGATGAAGAAGTGGAGATGAAGGGAGGTGATTTTTCAAAAGATTCATCTATTTATTTAAAAGGCAGAGTGACACAGAGAGTGAGACCCAGAGACAGAGAAAGTTCCTCCATCCATTGGTTCACTTTCCAAATAGCCACAACAGTTGGGGCTGGATCAGACTGAAGCAAGGAAGCCAAAACTCCATTCAGATCCAGAAATGCATATAGTCTATCTGCTGCTTTGCCAGGCCCATTAGCAGGGAACTGAATCAGAATTGGATTAGCAGTTTTCAAATCAGGATGCCAGTGTCCAAAACAGTGGCTTACAGGAGCCAGGAGCTTCCTCCAGGTCTCCCACGTGGATGCAGGGGCTCAAGGACTTGAGTCATCTTCTACTGCTTTGCCAGGCCATAGCAGAGAGCTGGACTGGAAGTGGAGCAGCCGGGACTCGAACCAGTGTCCATATGGGATGCCAGCACTGCAGGTGGTGGCTCTACCCACTAAGTCACAGCACCAGCCCTAAAAATCCAAGACCTTTAATGAGAAATAACAGTTCTTAGTCCTACCCTGGCCCATTGCATTCTGTAGTAGCAAACTCTTCCAATTCTGCTGGTATTTTTGGTGATATTTACCTCCAATTTTTTCAATTTACACACACACACACACACACACACATCCTCCTCACCTCTATTTCACATTTTCCCAAGTTATCTTACTTTTTTAGTTTAAGTCTGTGTAATATATTTACTATTTTGTTTAACACACTTGCTTTTGAACCAATTAATAAACGATGACTACTTTGCTTTCATTTTCAACTTTCTTTTTTCCAGATGGTGACTGATTGATCTTAAAAAAGGAAGGTTTATTTATTTTTTTATTTGAGAGTCAAAGAGAGACAGAGAGACAAATAAAGAGCTTTCTTTTGTTTGTTGTCTCCCCAAATGTGCAAGACTGGAATCAGGAGCAAAACCAAGATCAGCACCCAAGTACTTTGGTATGGATTGTGAGACACTTAACACAGGGTGTTAAACCACAGGACAAACACGAGGCTTGAACATTGCATTTATTATTGTTATTTTATAACTGATATCATTTTCCAGTGTACCTCAATAATTCCATGAAGAGATTTGTAACAACTTGTTGTACCTTGTCAGATGGCAAACTTTAAGTTCCATTTGAATGCAAATTTCAATAAATCAAAGTCGGTATTTTGCTAAAAAACAAAAACAAAACAAAACAAAACAAAAAAAAAACAGTGGCTTAGCTCACTGCACCACAACACAGATTGAGTGGTTTTCTACACAGTTACCACGTGATGGAGTCAGCACTGAAATCACAGACTGGTTGAAGAGGCTAGGTGCTGACTCACTATGTCACGTGTTATTATGTAAATATGTAAGTATATAAAGAAGTTAATAGGAAATTGTCAGATCCCACAAGAAAAAAATAGTGCTTAGAAAACTATTCCTCAAAGCATGACAATTTCTTATCTGTGGACCATGATGGACTTCTGAAAATTTATTTTCCAGAGATACTATGCAAAAAATTATGAGTTTGTGAGTAATGTAAGGTTTTGTTACTGAGAAGTGAGTGAGTGTTGTTTTCAAAAACATTGTCAGTTAGGCTTAGAGCTTGATGGTAGTTAGAAAAAATGAAAGGTGAGTAATTGAAGAAACATCTGTTCACATAGGAAGATAATAAAGATATCAGAATCCCTTCTCCCCATAAACATAAATTTAATACTTCTACAATCATAACAGTTCACATTTTGGTGGTAAAGGGGCAAAGTTGCCTAAAAACTTATAATTTTAGGCAAAGGAATAGATGTTCAGATGGGGTAGACTTTCTTGAAAAGTAAAAACAAAGTGCCCTTTAGATTATTCACACATCTTATAAAAATATTGTAACTGAAAATATTGGCACTTTGGTAGGAAGGTAAAAATTCTAGAAATGGAATTAAATACACAAAATACATGCACACATGATGCACACACACACACACACACACATATTCTACTAACTGTGCCCCATAAATAAGTAGAGACATTGGACCTCATTCAATAAATTAGAGTTGAAAACTTGGTACCATAGTACTCAAACAGTACTTTACACTTTGTGTTTCTGTGCAGGTGCAAATTGTTGAAATCTTTACTAAGTATATACTAAATTGATCTTCTGTATATAAAGGTAATTGAAAATGAATCTTGATGTGAATGGAATGGGAGAGAGTGCGGGAGATGGGAGGGAAGTTATGGGGGGAAAAGCCACTGTAATCCAAAAGCTGTACCTTGGAAATTTATATTTATTAAATAAAAGTTTAAAAAAAAAGAAATTGAAGCAGTACTTAACACTCATGCTAAAATTTAATTCCAGAAGGATTATGACTTAATTATCTAAATGGTTAATGATCTGTTTTTTTTTTTTTTTTTTTTTTTTTTTTTTTAATTTTTGACAGGCAGAGTGGACAGTGAGAGAGAGAGACAGAGAGAGAAAGGTCTTCCTTTGCCGTTGGTTCACCCTCCAATGGCCGCCGCTGCAGCCGGCGCACCGCGCTGATCCGATGGCAGGAGCCAGAATCCAGGTGCTTTTCCTGGTCTCCCATGGGGTGCAGGGCCCAAGCACCTGGGCCATCCTCCACTGCACTCCCTGGCCATAGCAGAGAGCTGGCCTGGAAGAGGGGCAACCGGGACAGAATCCGGCGCCCCGACCGGGACTAGAACCCGGTGTGCCGGCGCCGCAAGGTGGAGGATTAGCCTATTGAGCCACGGCGCCGGCAATGATCTGTTTTTAAAACACTAAATGCAGTGGAAGAAAATGGATATTTTTCAACCACCATGCAGGTGAACGAGGCTCATGAAAAATATGACAGCGAAGTCAATAATTAAAAAACAGAAATTTGACAGCATAAATCATAAGCATTTCTTATGAGAGAATAAAAATCTCAAAAACTCATTTTTCTCTCACCCTGGAGGCAAGTAGCCAGAGGATTCCCCTTTGTATATCTGCTCCACCCATCAAAGACAAGCTGCTTAGGTGAAAAAGGTTTTTAAAGCCAACCAATCAGTGAAGCCCAATATTTCTGATGCAAGCTCCCCAGGGATTCACTTTCCAGGAAATACACTCTCAAATGTAAACCAACACAGTCTCATACAAGAAACTACGTTTCTGCTAAGGATACGTCAACCTATGTTCACCACTGGGCCTCTGGGAACCCCTGACTCCTTTACAAAAGCTCTATAAAAAAGAGCATTCAAGAGTGCCTGGGCAGCTACACTGTCTTCTCCTGTAGTAAGCAATCATTTCAGCTTGGTCTTTCACATACTAGATGATGTCTCTTCATCCTTTGACATATGCACAGTGTTAATTTTTTTTAAGATTTATTCATGTATTTTATAGAATTATATATATAGAGAGAGAAGATATTTAAATCAGCTGAGTCACTCCCCAAGTGGCCACAATGACCAGGGATGAGCCAGACCAGAACCAGGAACCAGGAGCTTCATGGGGGTCTCCAACATGGGTGTCAGGAGCACAAACACTTGGACCATCTTCCACTGCTTTACCCAGGCTATTAGTAGGGAGCTGGATTCGAAGAGGAGAAGCCAGGACAGGAACTGGCGCCCATATGGGAAGCTTGCATTGCAGGTAGCAGCTTATTCCCTAGGCCACAGCAGGTTGTTCATATCTATTACAAGCCAAAGCTCCTTATAAATCGTTAACAAACATATGAAATAGGAAAACAGACAAAAGGTTGGAAGATTTACTTTACCAAAGAAGAAAATAGGGGCTGGTGCTGTGGCACAGCTGGTAAAGGTGCTGCCTGAAATGTTGGCATCCCATATGGGCGCCAGTTCGAGTCCCAGCTGTTCCACTTCCAATATAACTTTCTGCTATGTCCTGGGAAAGCAGTGGAAGATGGATGAAGTCCTTGGGCCCCTATACCTGAGTGTGCGACCAGGAAGAAGCTCCTGGCTCCTGGCTTTGGGTCAGCACAGCTCAACCCATTGTGGCCATCTAGGGAGTAAACCAGCAAGACTCTCTCTCTCGCTCTCTCTCACTCTCTCTCGCTCTCTCTCACTCTCTCTCGCTCTCTCTCTTTCTCTGTCTGCCTCTGCCTCTCTGTAACTCTGCCTTTCAAATAAATAAAAAAATCTTTAAAAAAAAGAATAATTTCATTAAGAAAAAAGAAAATAGAAAAAATTTAAGAACATAATTGAACTTATACATAATAAAATTTAAAGTAACAGGATTTCTTTTTTTTCTCACATAGAGTGGAAAAAGTAAGAATTGATAATAACTAATTTTGGCAGTAGTGTGAGAAAATGCTGCTATTGATAGACATTTAGGGGTAGATCAATCCTTGGGAATGTGCACTAAAACTGCATACTGTTTGTTCTAGAAATTCTACCCCTAATATCTTATTTCAAGGAAATAGAGAAGCATGTCCCCAAGAAGAAGGTATTTATGAACATGTGTCTATGCATATTCATTTATTCACTCAGTCATGGTGTTTATTGAGTTCTACCCCATCTGGTAATGATATCTTCAGCAAGATGAGCATCATGCGTCCTGTCCTGTTGTGCCTTCCACTCTAATGCCGCTGAACTCAAATTGAAACCTGCTTGCTTGATAAATCACAAACAACGACCATGTCCATTTGTTTAAGTACAATTATGTGTTGCTTGCCATGAGGATGCATTCTGAAAAATGCATGGTATGATTTCATTTTAGGAGCATCACACAGCGCATTCACACACAACTAGATGGAGTAGGTCAACCACTCCCCATGGCCCCTTGATGCAGTGGAGAGCTATGGTAAACACAATATGGATGGCACTGCATCCAACATAATGCAGCATTCTGCTTTACAGCACACTTTGTGCTCCTAAGTAGAAGGTGCACACTCTAAAACAGCAATTACAAATCTAATAAATACAAAAATCAGTACTATAGCCATGAGGCATGAAAGTTGTCAAGTATGATGCACTAAACATAATTGTATATAACACATTTCCATGTAATGGGCAGTAAAGTTTGTTTACACCAGCATCACCACAAACACATGAAGAATGGTTTGTGCTATGCATTTCTGGACAAAAGAAATTTTTTGGCTCTGTTATGGCACCACCAATGGCCCATTCTTGAGGGAAACATCTTATTGATGCATAGCTGTCCTACTACCATTGCCTCTTTTCTTGTTAAAATATCAAAGTTGAGTAGTTGGCAGTAGAGATCATATGGCTTATAAAAGCTAAATTAATTGTTATCTAGACTTTTCCAGAAAAGAACATGGCACACATAAGGCTGAATAGAGGTGAAAAAAACTGGAATCCAGGAAACTCTATTATGGAGAATATTATTTTTATAAGCTCTCAAAAATTACGAAAAATAATATATTATCCAACAAACAGCTATGCACTAAAACTTTAGGTGTTAAAAAGCACAAGGAATGATGAATGTAGAAACCAGGATTGTTGTGTAGGAGTGAAAAGAGTAGGGGTGATACAGGAAAGACACTCACAGTGTTGACATAACATCAGCAGCTCTTGTTTTAGCTACTGCACTAGCTGGAGGCTTCAGAAGCATTTGTTTTATTATCATTTGTAGCTTATACATACACTCATCACATATTCTTTTTGTATGAAATATCACAAAAGAAAGAAAGAAAGAAAAAAGAATCAGTCACTAAAAAATCGGTTAGAAAGTCTACTTGGACTAGACAAGTCTGCTTTCAGGTGACCAGAAATGATCCAGCCCCTCACCTAGGTGATATAAAAATGCCCGGACTTGCAAGAGACATCAGAACTTTCTAAAGAATTTCTTTGCATTCCTCTGAAGGATGGGGGTGGGGGAGGGGAGGCATGGACCTTTCCTGACCTATGTTCTCTTAGAGCAAACTGGGGTTCTGAATCAGACTCCAGTTAATGTTTTCTGTTGAAGGCCCTCTTCAATATTTTCTGTCATTTTAGCTTTTCATTGTTTTGTTATACTTTTAATGGGATTTCTGAAAGAAGGAAAATCATTACAAATGGTTAATCTACCATCTTTAATGGAATGCCTATTACAGATGATTTACCAAGTATAACTAATATCTCTCCCCTTCCAATGAAGCATGATTGCCGCTGCTTCCCAATGTTCTTCTCAAGACTACCTGAAGAGGATATTGTTTTTAGTTCTGCTAATTGCTACTTTGCAAAATGTGAACAGCACTAATGCCTTCTTGTTGTCATGAACTTGCTCACTAGGGAAGCTGATACATGTGTACCTTCCCTTACTCTTTCTTGTGACATTCTAACACACGGTGAGGGTTTTGGTTTTTATTTTGGACTTCTGTGATGATTTATTGTCCTTATTAAAAACAGAAAAATGCTTCTTAGCACACTCTCAGGGTTTCCCAGCAGAGCGGTTACGCTCAGCGTCGCTTCAGATCACCTGCTTCCTTGCATGCCTGGCTGGCCGTTCTGAGTCTTCACACTCCTGTCTCCATGGCCACTTTCCAGGTATCAGGTTATTGCTAATTTCTTGCTCCCCATAATTTTTTGACAGGCAGAGTTAGAGAGAGAGAGACAGAGAAAAAGGTCTTCCTTCTCTTCCTTCCATTGGTTCACCCCCAAAAGGGCTGCCACAGCCAGCGCGCTGCGCTGATCCGAAGCCGGGGTGAGGCGCCGCCGCACCCCGTGATCTTAAAAGCAGTGTCCTTTTTAAGTTCTTTGAAATTGTTCTCTATTATTTGCTTGATCATGTGCTCTCCATATTTTCTTTTTGTAAAGCTGGCATTAATATAAAGAGAACAGAGCTCGTGTATTTCATAGGTATAAGTCTAAGAAGATGACCATGCTTCCCTCCTTCCTTTTCTCCCTCCCTCAACTCCCCTCCTCCCTTCCTTTCTTTTTTTTTCTTTAATTTTTGCAAAAGCATAATTTCAGTCCACACTTTCTAAAACTGTCCATCCTGGGTCATTGCACCTCTTGGCTTGATGTTATAGGTCTGTTTTAAACTTTGCATTATCTTTGTACTTTTATATTTCTTTGTCATTTTATTTGTAAAAGGAATTCTATATAACATTTTTTTGCCATTATAGTTTTCTTCTTTGAAAGGCATTTCCAATTCTTTGACATTATTTTTATACTGTTATTTTATTTTTAAAAATCATGTTTTTCTGAATACTTAAAGTAGAGATTTGCTAAGTTCTATTTAATGAAACAATCCTTGCACCATGACCTCTTCTGTCTTATTAATTTTTTTATGATCATCGTTCATGATTCTCCATTTCCTCATGACATGGTGCTCCTTGGAGTCTGTTCACATTAAAGTATAATCCACTGTTTTAGATGGTACGGGATTTCTGTGCTACATCTAGGAACATCTGTATCCTCATCAAGTCTCTCCTTAGAGATGTTTCCAGAGCTCTGTGTATGATTTGGTATCTTCTCCTAGGTTTTATTTTAAAGCATGTGTGTTGGGACCAGCATTGTGGCACAGCGACTTAAGGTACCACTTATAGTGCCAGAATTCCTTATGAGAACTGATTTTAGTTCTGACTTCTCTGTTTCCCACCTAGCTCCCTGCTAACGTGCCTGGGAAACCAGCATAAGATGGCTCAAATACTTGGGCCCCTGTCACTCATATGAGAGGCCTGGATGATGTTCAGGCTCATGACTTCCACCAGGCCCAGCTATGGCTGTGGTGACCATTTGGTAGCAAACTGGAGAACGGACGATCTCTATCTGTCTGTCATCTCCTGAAATCCTGCTCTTAAGAAAATAAAATAAATCTTTAAAAAATAAACATGTTGGCCAGCACCGCAGCTCACTTGGCTAATCCTCCGCCTGCAGTGCCGGCATCCTGGGTTCTGGTCCTGGTTGGGGCGCCGGATTCTGTCCTGGTTGCTCCTCTTCCAGTCCAGCTCTCTGCTGTGGCCCGGGAAAGCAGTGGAGGATGGCCCAAGTGCTTGGGCCCTGCACCCGCATGGGAGAGCAGAAGGAAACACCTGGCTCCTGGCTTCGGATCGGTGCAGCACGCCAGCCATAGCGGCCATTTGGAGGGTGAGCCAACGGAAAAGGAAGACCTTTATCTCTGTCTCTCTCTCTCACTGTCTAACTCTGCCTGTCAAATAAGTAAATAAATAAATAAATAAACAAACAAACAAACATGTTTTGGAGTAGAGCTGATCTGTGATTAGGCCTTCAGGCCCTCCAATATCAGAACAAAAAGAGCTTCATTCTAGAAATAATCAGTACATACAGTCAGTGCTCTGCTTCTGTGGTTTCTCATCTGTGAATTCAAAACCACTGCATTGAAAATATTTGAAAAAAAAAAACTACATCTTTACAGAATACATATGAATACAGATCCTTCTTGTAATGATTTCCTAAACAACACAATACAACAACTATTTACATAGCATTTATGTTGTATCATGTGTTAAAAGTAATCTAGATATGGAATAAAACATATGGAGAAGACTGGTGTTTAACCTAATGTTTTAGATGCTATTTAAGAGGTCCATGTCCCACAGTAGAGTACCTGGATTCAACACCTGACTCTAGTTCTTGACTCCAACTTCCTGCTAATGCAGACTCCGTGAGGCAGAGGTGATGGCGCAAGTAATTGGACCTCTGACACGCAAAAGGAGACCTGGAGTGCATGAGTGCACTCTTGCATTCTATGCAAGTAGCAAGTACTGTACCACCTAAGCTAATTCCCTAGCAGCTTGGGTTGCATTCTTGACTCCTAGCTTCAGTCTGCCCCACTCTGCCCATTGTAGTCCTTTGGGAAATGGAATCAGTGGATGGGAGTGTACTCTTCCCCTCAAGCCTCCTCTGTGTGTGTGTGTGTGTGTGTGTATCTGCATCTCAAATACAAAATGTGAAGTATATGGGATATGTATGGGTGATATGAAGATGCCACATCATATTATATAAGGGACCTCAGCATATGCAAGTGTTGGTATAGAGGAGAGCCCTGGTTCCAACACTCCATGGGCACTGTATGTTTAGATCTGGACTTACCATCATTAAACACCAGTTCTCCACCTTCCCAGAAAGAAGGGTAAGGATTTGGCTCTATTTCCATCACCATTCTCTCTCTGTGCCTGGTTTCCAACCCTGCTTGTTTCTCTTTCAAATCCCAAAAACGTTGATGCTGTTCTTTTACCTCTCAGGGCCCCTGATGGAATTCAATTTCCTTAATATTCCCTACTTCTGTCTTTTTACAAAATCTTCCGCTCCTGAACAAAATCACCTTAAGGAACTATGTGAATTGAAACAAAATATGACAAACCACTCTATGTTGAAAAAATGTCTTTTATTCAGTTTCCCTACAAATATTTGTGTTTTAACCAACTTTCTGAGATCAACAGCTTCATCCCGGATGAAGCACCTCTCCGGATCCAGCATCTCACTGGATGAAGGTGGAGTCAAAGATATTAAAATCCGATCAAGCTTCATAGAAGCAGTATGTTGAGAAACTGGGGACTGAATATAAGAGGGTGAAAATTATAACCTTGTAAATTATTCATCATAAATAATAAGGAAATTGTATTTTCTTTAACAAGTTGATTTTGAGGCACCAAATGGGTGCCTCAGCTGGGGCTGGGCCAGGCTTAAGATGGGTGCCAGAAGCCCCTTCCAGTCTCCCACGTGGGTGCAGGGGTCCAAGCATTTGGGCTATCTTCCACTGCCTTCCCAGGCCATTAGCAAGGAGCTGGATCAGAAGTGGTGCAGCTGGATCTCAAATCTGCTCCAATATGGGATGTCAGCGCTGCAGATGGAGGCTTAACGTTCACCATAGTGCTGGCCTCTATTTTCTTATTTTAAAAGAAGTCCAGGTGCCCAACTGCTTCCATTTAGCTAATTCAACAGCTCAATGATGCGATTGAAGATCAGGTTCTTTACATTTCTAATCTCTGCCAATCTCAGGCCAGAAGTTTTCATGATCACAAATAGGTTACACCTTGTATGAACCCATGTTGTGCTGTTATAACAGAGTGGCTGATGCTGGGCAACGTGTGAAGAAGAGAAGCTGATTTGGCTGACAGTCCTGATGGCTGGAAAGTCCAAACATCACAGCACTGACAGCTGCCTGCACATCACACCAGAGGCAGAAAAGGAAACAGCTGCATTGACACGGGGAAGAGCAGTTGCAGGGAAAGACAAGAAGCAAAGGTGGCTCAGGGGAGGCCAGGCTCCCTTCGGACACCCTGCTGTCCAGGGACCTGCTGAGAGGACCAGAATGCACCGCTCTCAAGGAAAGCACTAATCCCTCATTAAAAAGGCCTGCTACCAGGCCCCACCTCTCTCACTCTGGGGATGAGGCTTCTAATATCTGAATCTTTGAGGTGGCAAACCATAGCACCCAAGTTCCAGCAGTGGAAGCATCGTGGTTGTTTCTATACCCATGCCTATTTTAGTGTTGTTCTTTCTTTAAAAAATATTTATGTGGGGCCAGCATTGTGTCATGGTGGGTAAAGCTGCCATCTGTGATACCAGCATCCCATATGGGTGCCGTTCATGTCCTGGTTGCTCCCCTTCCAATCCAGCTCCCTGCTAATATTAGGCCTAGGAAATCAGCAGAAGATGGTCCAAGTACTTGGGCCCCTGGTACCCATGTGGGAGACCTGGAAGAAGCTCCAGGCTCCTGGCTTCAGTTTGACTCAGAGCTGGCTGTTGTGGCCATGGGCAATGATGATCTCTCTTTCTCTCTCTCTTGCTCTCCCTCTCTTTCTCTGTCTCTCCCTTTCTCTCAGTAACTCTGACTTTCAAATAAACTTTGAAAATATTTATTTGATTTGAAAGAGTGAAAGAGACAGAGATAGAGACCTTCCATCCACTGGTTCACTCCCAACATGGTGGCAAAAGCCAGGGCTGGTTCAGGCAAAGCCAGGAACTCCATCTGGGTCTCCCACATGAGTGACAAAGCCCTAAGTAGGTGGGCCATCTTCCACTACCTCCCCAGGTCCCTTAGCAGGGAGCCGGATTGGAAGCACCTCAGCTGGGACTCAAACTGGTATTCTAATGTGAGGATGGCAATGTCCCAAGTAGCAGCTTAGCTGGCTACACCACAATGCTGGCCCCCATGTCTTCTTTTTGATCAAGATACCATGTGGAAACTTCCCAGTTGATTTCCTCCCCTTTCTCATTAACCAGAATTGGGTCATTCCATCTTCCCCTGAATCAATCACTGGCAGCAAGAATAAAACTATTATGATTAATTTGAATTAGTCAGGATTATTCCTGAGCCATGGGGTAGGGAGAGAAAGATTGAAATTTTTAATGAAACTGGAACTCTGTTGCAAGAAAGAGGGAGAAATGGCTTGGGGACAGTTGGCTGCCTGGCAGCATCTCCTCTAATCTCAAATGCTGAGCCTTTAGAGAACCTATGAGAACTGGCTTCTCTTTTTTTTTCAAAGGGCAGCTCTGGTGCCATGTAAGCTCAGATATGGATATGAGAAGACAATAAGAGTTTCACAGCATATCATCAATTGGAGTCAGAGATAGTCTTCAAAAAGTTATTCAACAGTTTGGGAAGGGAATCAACCACAGCATTTTTCCTGCAGCTTTGAACTGAATTTTTTCTCTTCCTCCCACCTCTTTTTGTTTCACTGCTGCTGAATTCCATTACCCCTGCTTATCCCATGTAGACTGTAGGCCATCTCAGATCATGCCCTCCTACCATTTCACTAGTTCAGTCCACAAGATGGTAAGAATTTGAAATGCCTTATTTAATGCAGGGTTGAAGGTACTCACTTGCAGCCTAAGCCTGGTACAGCTTGATAAGGGTTGCCAAGGAAACAGGTGGCGGGTATAATGACAGCTGATACCAGTACTTTGAAAAGCTTCATATAGTCAGGGAGGGAGAGGAAAGCAAGGTAGAAATAAGAGGGCTGAAGTGAGTCAGTCATTGAGAAGGTTTCCCTTCACCTCTCAACTTCCCCCTACTAACCCAGCACTTAATGGCATGATGGTAACATAGCGTGCATACAACCTTGGCAGGTACACAATGCTCCCTGGCCAAGCTAATTTGTGTTCTGCTAACGCTGGCCAGTGCACAATGCAATAAAAATTATATGGGTTATAAAAAAGTGAAGGTCTCGTTCAATTAGTTTCTCTACAGAACACCATTCTGTGTAAATTGACATTCGCAATGAAATGCATCCTTCTCCCAAACCCCACCTGGAGCACAGCCTGCAAAGCTGGGCGTGCAGCCTCCCATGCTCACTGATTTTCTTCTTCATAGTGTAAGAAATTTCATTTTCACGTTCTCATTTCTTTCCATGGCTTGTTATTTGTGTTTCTAAGTGCAGAAAAAGCTATTTAATTACCAAATTTTGGATGTGAACTGAGAAAAAAGAGCTAAGTTAGACAATCTGCTTACTTACACTGCAGTAAGATGAATAAGGCAAAATGAAGATTCTTGGCATGCCCATTTATGACTTAAAAAAAAAAAAAAAAAAAACAGATACCGGCCGGCACCGCGGCTCACTAGGCTAATCCTCCACCTAGCAGCGCCAACACACCAGGTTCTAGTCCCGGTCGGGGCGCCGGATTCTGTCCCAGTTGCCCCTCTTCCAGGCCAGCTCTCTGCTGTGGCCCAGGAAGGCAGTGGAGGATGGCCCAAGTGCTTGGGCCCTGCACCTGCATGGGAGACCAGGAGAAGCACCCGCTCCTGCCTTCGGATCAGCGTGGTGCTCCGGCCGCAGCGCGCCAGCCGTGGTGGCCATTGGAGGGTGAACCAACGGCAAAAAAGGAAGACCTTTCTCTCTGTTTCTCTCTCACTGTCCACTCTGCCTGTCAAAATAAAAATAAAAATAAAATAAAAAAAAAAACAGATACCAAAACTACTTCTACAGTAAGGTTTAACAGTTAACTACCTTTTTCTACTTTCAATTTGAAAAGATGAAATGGACAAGCTTCATTTTTTCATTTTTTTAAGTGAATGGCACATTTCACATTTAACTTCCTTGCTTTGCAACTATGAAACGCATTTGGTCACCCTTTGGGTCATCCAGTAATTGAACTTTCTGAATAACCTGGAATTCTTGATGTCCGCTTGAAACATAGGCATTTTCTGAATTCCCCAGAACAAGTTTGTTGACACATGCACTTGGCCTGGAGTCCCTTTTTGCTAGGTAATCACAGGATCTGGTGGTCAGTGAGAAAAAGGCTTGGGATAAATTTGTAACCCACCCACAACTTAAAATAGGAATTAGCAGTCCTAAAACTGTGAAGGGTTTCCATTCGCCTGGTTTTGCAAAAACAGAACAATGAATATAAATGTTATGGTTTGCCCCTGGTAATCAGGTTTCTGAAGAACAAAATCAAGTTTCTTTCAAAGAAACCATGCCATTTAAATGGGCATGAAAGTTTAAAAGAAGAAAATAAGCTCAATTTTTATGATAGTGTCATGAAACCATAATATAGAGAAATAGTTGGAGTAAAGAAATAAGGTCTCATCCACCCTTCTGTTTCCAAAAAGAAGGTTCTTCTTTCTTCCCCAATTATTTTTTATTCATTAAAATAAGAAGGAAGAAAAATATGCCATACCACAAATCATATTACAGCTAATTTTAAATCTCAAGTACTGATTTAGATATTCGTTATTTTGTTAACCTTTGTCGCTCCCCCATTCACGGAGGAACGACACAGGACCCTGCGCTGTTTTTTTGTCTGCTCGATCCTTCCCGGGTTGGCTGCCAACCCCTCCACCTCCGTGGAGGGGCGGCTCCCCCTGCCACTTTCCCAGCTTCCGCGGAGGAGTGGCACACCACCGGCCGGCTCTCTCGGAGGCTGCTCAGATGTTCCTCAGGTGTTCCTGGTGCATGTTGTCTCTCTCCTCCTTTATAGTCCTCTTCCACCAATCCCAACTCTGCTGCCCACACGTCGAGCATGCTGCTCTCCTCCAATCAGGAGCAGGATCAGCTCCTGCAGCTCATCAGTCAAATTGGCGAGAGGCAGCTGCGTAGAAGTTTACTCCTCCCCAGCGCCATATTGTGGGAGAGCAGATGCATAGAATAAGTCTTAATTCCAGTAACTTAGTCTAGTCTCAGTTGCTCCCCACAACCTTAAACTAATTTTCAGTGTGTGTATCTATCTGTGTCTGTTTTTATGTTTTCTTTGAACTGAAACTAGCTGCTGTGTTGCTCATGTTTATTTACTTTTCATGTGTCTCATCAGATAAAATGCTAAGTTCCAGGTTAGGCACTTGGCACAGTGGTTAAAACACTGCTGGAGATGCCCGTATCCCACATTGGAGTGCCTGGTTCAAGTTCTGACTCCACTTCCAATCCCGCTTCCAGCTAATGTGTCTGGAAAACAGAAGGTAATGGCTCAAGTATGTGAGCTCCTGCCACCAACATAGGAGGCCTGATTCGAGTTCCTGGCTTCTGGGTCTGTTCTGACCCAGCCCATGTTGTTATGGGCATTTGGGAGAATGAACCAGCAGATTGAAGATCTCTTTCTCTCTCTTGCTCTCGCTCTCTCTCTCTCTCCTCCTGTAACTTTCTACATTTCAAATAAACAAGTAATTTTTTAAATATTAAATTTCATAAAAGGTAAAGATCCGGTGCCAGTACTGTGGAGCTGTAGGTTAATCTTCTGCCTGCAGTGCCGGCACCCCATTTGGGTGCCAGTTCTAGTCCCAGCTGCTCCTCTTCTGATCCAGCTCTCTGCTATTGCCTAGGAAAGCAGTGGATGAAGACCCAAGTGCTTGGGCCCCTGCACTGGTGTGGGAGACCCATAAGAAGTTCCTGGATTGGCTCAGCTCTGCTGTTGCAGCCATCTGGGGAGACAACCAGTGGATGGAAGACCTTTCTGTCTCTCCCTCTCACTGTCTGTAACCCTACCTCTCAAATAAATAAATAAATAATCTTAAAAAAAAAAAAGGTAAGGATTCTGTTTTGTTGTTTGCCTTATCCCAAGAGCCTATAACATTGTTGAAGACTCATTTTCATTGAATGAATTTAATGAATGTATAAATAATAGAAATATGAGTTCTCCAGAGTGCTGTGATGCTCTGTAAGGAAATGGAATTAGTAATGCTTTCCCAAAAAATATTTTAAATTTAAGATTGCTCAAATTCCATCCCTTCTTGGGGCCACCATATTCTGCTAAATACAATGGAGGCATATGAATAAAATAAAATGTTATGCAAAAGTAAGTGTTTTTTTTTTGACAGGCAGAGTGGACAGTAAGAGAGAGAGAGAGAAAGGTTTTCCTTTACTGTTGGTTCACCCTCCAATGGCCACTGCGGCCGGTGCACTGCAGCCGGCGCACCGCGCCAATCTGAAGGCAGGAGCCAGGTGCTTCCCCTTGGTCTCCCATGCGGGTGCAGGGCCCAAGGACCTGGGCCATCCTCCACTGCACTCCCGGGCCACAGCAGAGAGCTGGACTGGAAGAGGAGCGACCAGGACAGAATCCAGCGCCCCAACAGGGACTAGAACCCATTGTGCCGGCGCCGCAGGCAGAGGATTAGCCTATTGAGCCATAGCGCCAGCCCGAAAGTAAGTCTTGAAATGATTAGAAAATAACAAGGGGCTGGTGCTGTGGCATGGTAGGTTAATTCTCCACCTGCGGCACCAGCATTCCATATGAGCGCCAGTTTTAGTCCCAGCTGCTCCTCTTCTTATCCAGCTCTCTGCTATGGCCTGGGAAAGCAATGGAAGAGGGCCCAAGGACTTGCACCCACGTGGGAGACCTAGAAGAAGCTCCTGGTTTCTGGTTTCAGATCTGCGCAGCTCTGGCCATTGTGGCCATTTGGGGAGTGAACCAGCAGAAGGAAGACCTTTCTCTCTGTCTCTCCCGCTCACTGTCTATAACTCTACTTCTCAAATAAATAACATCTTTTATATAAAAAAAAAGAAAATAGCAAAAGATGACACTCAATTAATTCTATAAAAAGACATAAAAGTTTGAACAAGTTAAAGTTAATAAGCAGTAGAGTCATAATTTTCAAAAGACTTTTGATGTGGTTTAGGGTGGAATTGTGTACCCCCACACCAAATCTATATGCCGAACTCCTAATCCTCAATACCTCAGAATGGGACTGTATTTGGAGATAGGCTCTTTAAAGGGGGAATTATGTTAGGGCCAGCACTGTGGCAGAGCAGGGTAAGCACCTCATTTTAACTTAACTACCTCCCTCCTTTTTTAAAAAATTTATTATTTCAAAGGAAGAGTTACAGAGAGAGGGAGAGAGGGTAAGCAGGGTAAGCCACCACCTGCAACACTAGCATCCCATATGGGCACCAGTTCAAGTCCCACTGGCTCCACTACCAACACAGCTCCCTGCTATTGGCCTGGGAAATCAGCAGAAGATGACCCAAGTATGTGTGCCCCTGCCCCTCACATAGGAGACCTGGATGAAATGCCTGGCCCTTGGCTTTGGCCTGGCCCAGCCCTGGCTTTTGTCATCATTTGGGGAGTAAATCAGTAGATGGAAAATCTGTGTGTGTGTGTGTGTGCATATGTGTGTATATGTGTCTCCCTCTCTCCCTCTCTCTGTAACTCTTCCTTTGAAATAAATAATTTTTTTAAAAAAGGAGGGAGGTAGTCAAGTTAAAATGAGGTGTGGACTCTAATCCAACATAACCCATAAACCGTGTCCATCTGGGAAGAGTACATGAGACTATGGACACAACCATGGGGAAGACCAAACGCAGACACAGGCAGAAGACGGCCATCTACAAAGCTGTCAGAGAGGCTTCAGAAGAAGCAATCCCCGTCAATGCATTGTTCAACTTCCAGCCACCAGACGTGAGGAAACTGATTTCTGTTGTTTAAGTCACCCTGCTGTGGTATCTTGTTATAGGAGCTTTGGCAAACTAGTGTAGCCTTTATGATTCAGATAAATATGATTCAGTTAAAGGAGGTAGAAAATAATGTCTACTTATAGCAGTAGAATGCTTTTCATTATGCTTTCTTCTGGAAACTTTGTGAACATTAAACCAAAACTGTGCTTTGTGAGGTATCTAGCTGATAATTTGATTCTAATCCAGATGGCTTGCTTTTTACATTATTCAACCCTATTCCGAGTATTTGAAGAGCTGAAGAGCGCTTTCTTAGGTCTTACAGATGAGATGGCAATGTAATTATTTCACTTCCATGATAACATAGGTCACAGCAAGCAAGAACATAGCCAATAAGGAGAAATTTCAGAAGGAAAACAATTAGAATTTAGATGGGCCACTGGAATTCTCTGTCCTTGAAATGCTACATGTGTTACTGTCAAAGCACCCAAACATTTTAAAACACACGGTAACACTGGGAAGCTTACAATAAATAACAAGTCTCCTGCCCCACAGCCTCAGTCCTGTTCCAACACACAAGATTTAACTGTTTTAAACTATTTATTCTAGTAATCCCCTCAGTATCTGCAAATGATGGGCCTTGATAGTCACAGAGATCTTGCTGCCTCAGCTCTGGGAAATGTTTTGTCACGGGCAGCAGCTGATGGAAGCCAGTGTCAAAGGCAGTGAAAGAATTCATCAGATCAGGCAGGGTGAGCAGAGTTAGATTTATTGGACACACTGCAAGGGAGAAGTGGGCAGGCAGGACAGCCAGAAGCTGACTACTGCTGCATAGAGACTACTAATCAAAGAAGCATACTTGTCTGCAGCACCTTCTTAGGTAGGGTGAGTTTATCCCATGATCCAACAGGTTTTCCCAGATTGGTGGCTGGTGTTCCTATGCAGAGCGGCAGAACCTGCACCACCTTAGCTTTAAGACTTTCCCGTCCCTGGGCAATCCTCCACATATTAGCATATTGTTATGCTGAGAAATTTATTTTTATCTATTTTCTTGATTTACTATTGCTAAACCTGCTATTAAATAAGATGTTGGACCACATGGATTGACCAATTAACTAAAATTTTAATTTTTTAAACTCTCATTTACTATTCTCTTCACAAACCATTTGCTTTTACTTCTAAAGGATTCTCTTTGTAATTTCTTATAAAATATGTATTGTTATTTATGCTTTGATTAGTTATTTTCTTCTATTTATTTATTTATTTATTTATTTTTGACAGGCAGAGTGGACAGTGAGAGAGAGAGAGACAGAAAGAAAGGTCTTCCTTTTGCCATTGGTTCACCCTCTAATGGCCGCCGCCGCCAGCGCGCTGCGGCCCGTGCACCGTGCTGATCCGATGGCAGGAGCCAGGTACTTATCCTGGTCTCCCATGGGGTGCAGGGCCCAAGGACTCGGGCCATCCTCCACTGCACTCCCTGGCCACAGCAGAGAGCTGGCCTGGAAGAGGGGCAACCGAGACAGAATCCGGCGCCCTGACCGGGACTAGAACCCGGTGTGCCGGCGCCGCAAGGCGGAGGATTAGCCTAGTGAGCCGCGGCGCCGGCCTTGATTAGTTATTTTAAGTGAAATGCATAGCACACACAACTACAAGTGTATGCCTGACATTCAAAAATATTAATATACAATTAATATAACTTTTAAAAATTGCATACAACCTTGTAACCAAAACTCTTATCAAGATCCCAAACATTTCCATCACTCCAGGTTCCCCTTTTGCCAGCCAACCCACCATATCTCCAGGCAATGGCTGTCCTTACTGTTTTCAAGACAAATTATTTTGCTTGTATTAGGATTTTGTGGTCTTTGAAGTATGATTTGAGATAGAGTTTAAGATTCATTTATATCCTATAGAAGTTCAATTTTTCACCTTTTATTTTCAGAACAGATTTATTTTAGAAATTTTTCAACATTGTTCTTGAAATCAATTCTTGTTGCTAGTTCAAATGGATTTGTTTCTAGTTTTTTTTTCTGTTCCTAATAATGATTAATACAGGAAATTTTTCTATTCCAATATTACTCAATCTTGACTATTGGTAGTGTCATAGTTCTTTTTTCTAAACATTTATTTATTTCTTTATTTATTTTTTGACAGGCAGAGTGGACAGTGAGAAAGAGAGACAGAAAGAAAAGTCTTCCTTTTCCGTAGGTTCACTCCCCAAGTGGCCGCTACGGCCGGCGCACTGTGGCCAGCGCAGCGTGCTGATCCGAAGCCAGGATCCAGGTGCTTCTCCTGGTCTCCCATAGGGTGCAGGGATCAAACACTTGGGCCATCCTCCACTGCACTTCTGGGCCACAGCAGAGAGCTGGACTGGAAGAGGAGCAACCGGGAGAGAATCCGGTGCCCCAATCGGGACTAGAACGCAGGGTGCCGGCACCGCAGGCAGAGGATTAGTCTATTGAGCCGCAGCGCCAGCCTATTTATTTGAGGCAAAGTTACAGATAGAGAGAGGGAGAGGCAAAGAAAGAGGTCTTCCATTAGCTGGTTCACTCCCCAAATGGCTGCAATGGCCAGATCTGGACTGATCTGGAGCCAGGAGCCAGGAGCCAGGAGCCAGGAGCTTCTTCCAAGTCTCCCTCGTGAGTGCACAGTCCCAAGCACTTGGGCCATCTTCCACTGCTTTCCCTGGCCATTAACAGAGAGCTGGATTGGAAGCAAAGCAGCTGGAACTTGAACTTTTACCCATATGGGATGCTGTTGCCATAGGCAGAGACTTAACCTACTATGCCACAATGCCAGACTTGATAATGATTCTTCAAGTCAGGTAATGTAAATCCTCCATTTTTTACTTTTCTATGTCCTTTACAAATATACTTTTAAATCAACATTTTTACTTCTGTATAAAATCTTGATTTTTTTATAATTGAGATTACATTGGAGAAAACAGCATGACAATACTGAGGGTCAGGCATTTGGCTTGGGGATTAAGATACCAATTAAGACCTACCCTATATTAGAGTACTTAGCTGTGAGACCCACCTGTAACACCTGACTCAAGCTTCCTGCTAATGTTAATTCCCTGGGAGGAAATAGCAATGATGGCTAAAGTAATTGCGTTCCTGTCACCAGCTGGGTGACTTGGATTAAATCCCAGTTCTTAATTTCATCCCAGTGCAGTCTCAGCCACTGTAGCTATTTGTGGAGAAATCAGAAGATGGGAGATCACTAGTTTCTCTCTCTCTCTCTGTCTCTGTCTCTCTCTCTCTCTCTCTCTCTCTCTCCTTTCCTTTCTCCATCTTTCTCTCTGTTTAAAAAATAAATATATTTTTTAAAAAAGCAAAATCGAATTTTGCATGCATGAACATAATATATTTATTCAGTTGTTTAGGTTTTCGTGAGCTTTTCTCAGGAACGCTTTTCCATTTTTAATGTAGAAGAGTTTCCCATCATTCATTGTATGTGCTAAAGGCTGTAATTTGTAAGTACTCATTAGCTTTCTCTCAAAATTTTTGATATATTAATATTTGGTATTTTCACTATATTTACTTCAAAATAATTTCTAATTCTTGTTACTTGTTTGACCCATATTTATTTATATAGTGTAATTAATTTATAATGTCTTATTAAAATTGTATTGCTATTGATTTGTAAATTGATATTTTTGTGGCTTAAAACATACTTTGTGAAATTTCATATCATATTTTGATGAATACTTTGTATATATGTTAAAGAATATTAATTTTATATGTAATCAATTTAGTGTTCTGCAGACAATTCATTCAGGGTAGGTTCTAGTGTTCAGTTATTTATATTTATCTAACTTTTTATCTATTTACACTATCATATTGAAATATGATATTTCAAAATCTCAGACTATGATTATAGAATACTCTGTTTTCTTGCTTTATCCATGTCAGTTTTATCTCATATATTTTACAGGGGGTTTTTTTTTGACAGGCAGAGTTAGACAGTGAGAGAGAGAGAGAAAGAGAGAAAGGGCTTCCTTCCGTTGGTTCACCCCCCAAATGGACGCTACGGCCAGCGCGCTGTGCCGATCAGAAGCCAAAAGCCAGGTGCTTCCTCCTGGTCTCCCATGCGGGTACAGGGCCCAAGCACTCGGGCCATCCTCCACTGCCTTCCCAAGCCACAGCAGAGAGCTGGACTGGAAGAGGAGCAACCAGGACAGAATCCGGCGCCCCAATCGGGACTAGAACACAGGGTGCTGGCGCTGCAGGCGGAGGATTAACCTATTGAACAGCAGCGCCGGCTATTCAGTGATTTTATTAGGTACTTATGCAGTTATGATTATTTTGGCTTCATGATTAGCTAAGTTTTTATCATTATGAATTTTCCAAACACTTTTTGTCTTAAAGTTTAAATGCTTCTGTTTTTAATTTGGTCACCTTAGCTTTCACATAATTAGTATTTTCTAGACACATGTTTTCAGTCTTTTTACTTTTAATTTTTTTTTGTATCTAGACTGTCTCTCCTGAAAACCATATTCAAATGAAGTTTGCTTTTTTATAGTCTAACAAGTTGCCTTTTGATTTGATTTTTAGTCCATTTACACTTCATGTAAATATGTACATGGTCTGTTTTCATCATGCCATTTCAATTATTACATTGTCATTTTAACTGAAGCCTTTCTTGTAACTTAATATACTTTCATAAATTACCACTTCCTTGGATTTACTATTTTACTATTTCTAAAGATACTAGTTACAAAATACTGAACATTATATGATTCTGTCAATATTATTCTGGAAAAAAAGAAATATGAAGAGACAGAAAGTATATTAGTGGTAACATGGTTTTTCCACATGTACAAAAGACTGTTGAAATTTTGTTAAGGTTTACAATTAATTTAGAGATCACTGTAAATAGCTTTGAAATCTTAATAATATTAAGTTTTTCTAATAAAAAGACTGGATATCTTTCCATTTATGTCTATCTTCTTTGATTTCTCTGAAAAACTTTAGTAGATTTCAGGGTGAAAGGTTTTTACTTCCTTATTAAATTTATTCCTAAGAATTTTATTATTTTAGATGCTATTACTAATGTAATTGCTTTCTAAATTTCCTCTCTGGATTGTTAATTGCAGTGTACAGAAACACAAATTTTCAGAAACTTATGTTGTATCTTAAAACTTGTTTGAATTCATTATTCTAATCTTTCGTGGAGGATTTTTTTATCCATAACCATAATGGATATTCATCTGGCTGTTTTTTCCTATAATATCTTTTTTCTTCATTAATATTCATTTTTAATTATATTTATATACAGAAGATCAACTCTATACTAAGTAAAGATTTCAACAGTTTGCACCAACACAGACACACAAAGTATAAAGTACTGTTTGAAGACTAGTTTTACCATTAATTCTCATAGTACAACATATTAAAGACAGAGGTCCTACACGGGGATCAAGTGCACAGTGACTCCTGTTGTTGATTTAACAACTGACACCCTTATTTATGACATCAGTTCTCATAATGTCTTTATCTGGTTTGAGAGTTGGCTAACAGAATAAGTTGCAAAACATTTCCCTGTTCTCATGCTTTTTAGAAGAGTTTGAGAAGTATTGCTGTCAATTCTTTAAATATTTCGTGAAAACCACCAGTGAAGCCATCTGTTCCTGGATCTTTCTTAGCTGTATTTTGGTTACTGATTCAATTCCATTACTTGTTCTAGTTTCATTGAGATTTTTCTATTTCCCTTTGAGTCAGTTTAGGTAATGCGTGTGCTTCTAGGAACTTTTCCATTCTATGTAGTCATTTTTTGTAATTTATTTGAGAAGCAGGAATAAACGAGAGCGCCCATGCAGTGATTCACTGTTCCAAATGCCTGGAACAGTCACAGCTGGGCTAGGGCCCAAGCTGGAAGCCTTGAACTCAACCCATATCTCCCACATGGATGACTCTAGACATCACTACTACCTTCCAGAGTCTTCATTGGCAGGAAATGGAGAGTCAGAGGCCTGCAGTTGGCATTGTGATATAGAGGGTAAAGCTGCCACCTGCAATGCCAGCATCCCAACCTGGGCATCAGTTCATGTCCCAAATGATCCACTTAAGATACAGCTCCCTGCTAATGCACCTGGGAAAGCAATGGAAGATGCCTCCAGTGCTTGGGACCCTGACACATATGTGGGAGATCCTGATGAAACTCCAGTCTTCATTTTGGCCATTGTTGCCATGTGACGGAGTAAACCGGAGAATAGATCTCTCTGATTCTCCCTTTCTCGCTGAAGCTGTTTTTCAAATAAATAAATAAATATTTAATTTTTTAAAAAAAGACTCAAAGGCAGGAATTAAATCTATATGCACCAATGTGGGAAATGGGCATCTTAACTGCTAACCTAAATACCCAATCATTCATATGGGGTTTATAATGTGTTGGCATACAATTATAATATTCCATGAAATTATTTTCCTTTCTTTTTTTCTTTCTTTTATGAAAGTCAGAGTGACAGAGAGAGAGGGAGGGACAGAGGCAGAGATAGAGACAGATAGAGAGACAGAGATCTTACATCTGCTGGTTCACTTCCCAAATGCACATACCAGCTAGGGCTGCACCAGGCCAAAGCCAGGAGCCAGGAAAACCATCTACATCTCCCACATGGGTTGCGGGGATGCACATACTTAGGCCATCATCTGTTAGCTTCCCAGATGCATCAGCAGGAAGCTGAAATGGAAATGGAGGAGCCAGCATTCAAACCAGCATTCTGATATAGGATCGGGACATCCCATGCAGCAGCTTAACCTGCTGCACCACAATCCCTATGCGTTGCTTTCTTTTTTCTAGTTTCTAAAGGTATAAATTTACATTACTTATTTGAGATCATCCTTCTTTTTCAAGATACTCATTTAAAGCTATGTATTTGCTCTGAACATGGTTTTCACTGTTTCCCGTATTCATCTCTAGTTTTTAAATTCTTCTGTGAATTCTTCTTTGATTGGTTAAGAGTATCTGGTTTATCCAAGTGTTTTTAAATATTTGCTTGCTTCCTGTTACTGATTTCTAATTTCATTCCATTGTGATCAGAAGATATTTGTGTGGTTTAAGTATTTTTAAATTTTTTGATATTGTAGGAATATATGTAACCCATGTATACTTGAGAACATGTATACTCTTCTGTTGAGTGAAATATTCTGAATACATCTGCTAGCATTTGTAGGTTTATAATGTCATCCAAATTATTTATCTCCAAAGAGATCTAAGTATATTCTATCCATTGTTGAATTAGGAGCATTGAAATCTTATTTATTGTAGAACTGCCTATTTTGTAATTCTGTCAGTTCTTTCTTCATAGGTTTTAAGACATCATTGTTTGGTGCATATACTTTCAATGCTCATCTATTCTTGAAAAATTAACCATTTTATCAACATTTACTATCTCTGACTCTTGTAACAGTTAGCTAAACGTTATTTTTGTTTGAATGGATATATGTATTCTAGTTCTCTTTCTTTACTATTTGCTCTTAATATATTTCCCACAATTACACTCTTAACCAATATATTTTTGTGACTTAATTAAGTCTTCTGTAGACAGCTTATAGGTAACTAGATTTGTTATTATTTGTTTGTTCACTTTACCAGTCTCTGCCATTTTATTAGTGTTCTGTCTATTTACAATTAATGTGTTTACTGACAAAAAAAAGACTTGTGCCTTTTTTTCTAGGTATTTTTATATCACACACACACACACACACAAACACACACATATGTATCTTGCTTCTAATTTTCTCCATTACTGCCCTTCTAAAAATTTAGTCGATTTATTTCTAGTGAATCATCTTTATCTAATTCACTTTGACTTTTTAGAAATTTTTGATTTTTAGAAATTTTTAATTTTTAGAAATTTCCTATAGTTACAATGGAGATTACAATTAACACCCTAATTTATAACATCGACTTTGTAAGGATACTATCTTCTATACAACTGTGTACCTCTTCACTTTATACTATTGTCACAACGTAAATCTTTCACATTGCTTACTGAACAATATGCATTTATAATTATTTTTATGCATTTATATGTGAGTAAGTCCTTTAGGAAATAAAAACTGGAGTTTTGGGCTGGAGTTGTGACATGGAAGGTAAAGCTGCTGTCTAAGATGCCGACATCCCCTGTGGGTGCTGGTTCCTGTCCTGGCTGTTCCACTTCCAATCCAGCTCCCTGATGATGGCCTGAGAAAAGCAACAGACATCATCCAAGTTCTTGGAACCCTGGTACCCACATGGGAGACCCTGAAAAAGCTCCTGGCTCCTGGCTTTGGCCTGGCTCAGTCCCCTCCATTGCAGCCATGTGGGAAGTGAACCAGCAGAAGAAAGATCCCTCTCTCTCTCTCTTTCTCTCTCTCAACTCTGGCTTTCAAAAAAATAAATTAATCTTAAAAAAAAGAAAATACAAATTAAACTAAGAATGTATTGAAGAAAGGTAAAAAAAATGGAGAAAATTTTAGTTATGATAAGAAAAAACTCAGATAAATAAAATCAGAATGAAGGAAGAGATGTTAAAAATGTTAGTACCAAAATACAAAGCTCTTTAGAGAACAGTGTGTCAAAAATTGGATAATCTAGAGGAAAATTAAAAATTTCTGGAAATATATAACCTATCAAGACTGAACCATGAAGACTGGAAATGTGAACACACCATTAATGAGGAAAAATATAAAAAACTAGAGTTACAAACTGAAAGCATACTTGTCTATTTAGCCATCTTTATCAGAGATCTCTATTTCTTTATATGTCTCTGGGTTATTTTGGAATGTGCTTTCATTTTGATATAAAGAACTTTCTTTAGCATTTCTTGTAGAACAGGTATTTTTAAATGCATGCCTTATTATTATGCACATGTATAGGGAGGCCTACATTTAGGAGATAATTGCTATTGAAAATATGTTTTATTACTCAGGGCTACCTTGAGCAGGGGCACACTTCACCATGCATGGGCACACGGAGATAGATTAGAAGTCAGGCTAAGCAGACAAAAACTTGAGCAAGAGCCTTTGTTGTGGTTTTTATGGGAAGCAATGGATGAGGCCCACTAAACAGATTCAGAATTACCTGGTCTGAGTAACTTCTGTGGGGCCCAGTCGGATAGAAACTCATGAGTTTTCTGACATCTGGCTCGTGGTGATTCGGGTAGGAGAACAATATCAGCCCAGAGTGTGAGAGTCTGACAGAGTAGGGAAGAAAGCCCTGAATTGGATATTTCATATATATATATATAAAGGGCACACTTGCAAGGAAATATTTTACTAGCTCTAAGAATTGACAACCCTGGGAGGAGCAGTATTTCTAGGGTCAATAAAGGCCCACCTGTCTTATTTTTCAATGTAGACATTTGTAACTACAGGTCGTCCTTTGAACCCTGATTTTGCAGCTTCCTATAAGTATAGGTTTGCTGCGGTTTTACTTTTATTCATCTCAATTTTTTTCTCTCCACTGTCTTCCACCCTCTGTGAATTCTCATGATAAATCAACTGTTTTTCTTATTGAGGATACTTTGTATGTGGCAAGTCTCTTCTCTTGCTGGGTTCAAGTTTTAATTTTCAACAGTTTTCTGTTATTATGTGTCAGTGTAGTTCATTTTGAGTATTTTCTCCTTGGAGCTTACCAAGTACTTGGATTAGTAGATTCATACCTTTCATCAAATTTGGGGTATTTTCATAATTTTTAAAAAATATTCTTTCTGCCTCTTTCTCTCTTTTCCTGCAATTCCTATAATGCATATATTAGTGCAATCAATTGTGTACTACAAATTCCATAGTCCCTGATCACTTTTCTTCATTCAATTTCCATTTTGCTCCCCCGACTCATTCAATTATTCCATCTTCAGTTTGCTGACTATTTCTTCTTCCTGCTTGAATCTTCTATTGAATATTCCTGATGATTATTTTTTACCTCAGTTACTATTCATTTCAGCCCACATCTTTATGCCTTCCTCTTCATCATTTTTTCTATTAATAGCGTCAATTTGTTCATGGATTATTTTCCTTATTTCCCTTTCATTCTCCACATTTTTCATTATATCATTGAGCATATTTAAGACAGCTGTTTGAAAATCTTTGCCTAGGGATTTTGATATCTGAACTTAATCAGGGATGGTTTCTGTCCATCTGTTTTGTTCATTTAGATAGACTATAATTTCCTGATTCTTTGCATGCCTTGTGAATTTTTGTTGTTGATAACTGAAAGCTTGTATATTATAAAGTTTCACCTCTGAAGATGAGATTATCTCCCTATCCCACAGTTTGCTGTGTTTTTTGTTTCTTTGTTTTATTGAAGTCTATGGATTTCCAAAAACTATTCTTTTAAACACTAATCCTTATGTGTGGTCACTTAATTTTCTGTTCTCTAGCTGGTGTTCAGCTACTATTTCAACAGGAATGAATTACAAGAAGTACATATAAAACCACGAAAAGACATTTTGCCTACTCTGTTAAGAGAGAGTGCCTGGGTTCAAAGGTCTTCATTCAACACTTAGCCAGCCTTGCACTGAGCCTGAGGTGGAAGCTTAGGCTCAGTTTAGTTATTTTCTAAGCACGTGTCTTAAATTGACCATGTACATAGCCTCCTAGATTTCTCCATATTCATGAGTACTTTATTCTGCCCTAATTTCCTGAATGAACTTTCCCAAGTTTTGCTCTGTAAACAACCTTAGGCAGACTTGTATGTTCCAAATGTAATCATTCGTGGCCAGGTGTCTGTTGGTTTAGCAGCCAGTGCTCTCCGAGGGATATCTGCTGGTGTTCAGTCTGAGCAATGGTGATCAGTACATCCACAGACGCGCCCAGATAGGCTAGAACAGATACATAACATAATTTAGAGTTGGCTCTGTTAGCTACAGCACCAGAAAAATCCTACTCTGGAAACGTGGGCTTTTGCCTTCTACTTACCCAGTAGAAGATGGAGTAAGGGCGGCTTAGTGAAATTGCCACCAAGCTGTCCTACTATTTTGTAGTTGAGTTCCTCTTGATTTAGCACTCATTTGGCTTCTGTAATCCTTTGGCTGTTTTCCAGCGTCTGACAAAGTTGGTTCTGACAGTTTCTGCTTATTTTTCATTGTTTCAGTGGGAGGATAACAGCTTAAAACTGCCTACTTTGCAATTTGCTGCCATCACTCCTATTTGGTTTCGTAATCAGCTCTTACTCTAGTTTTATTTGTAACACAATATGAATATTTCTACTTTTATTATACAAAATTAGCACATTAACTATATTGACAGAAACAATATACTGGGAGCCTTCTTAAATGATGTCATATTTTTAATGTCTCATTTCATCAGTTTTTTGGTCTTGATGTATGAGCTCTGGAATGTATTTCTTAGTTTTTTCACATTCTATTTTAATACAGTTCTTTATTACTTTCGAATTTTCAAACACAGTCCTTAATTTCCTTCTCTTTGATTATTAATATAAAAATGGAATAATATTTTTGGACTTCACTCAATATAATACAAGTATATTTTATTGCTGTTTCCCCAATAACTAGCCTTAGCTTATATAATATGAAATACAAAAACCAGATTGTTGTTATTAAATTATTATTTTAAGGTATATACACAATATTTTCAATAATTATTTGTATCATTATGTTAATTTTTTTGACAGGCAGAGTTAGACAGTGAGAGAGACAGAGAGAAAGGTCTTCCTTTTTTCCATTGGTTCAACACCCCAAATGGCCAACACGGCCGGCTCGCTGCAGCCAGCGCGCTGCGCCGATGGGAAGCCAGGAGCCAGGTGCTTCCTCCTGGTCTCCCATGCCAGTGCAGAACCCAAGCACTTGGGCCATCCTCCACTGCCCTCCCGGGCCACAGCAGAGAGCTGGACTGGAAGAGGAGCAAGGGACAGAATCCGGCGCCCCAACCGGGACTAGAACCCGGGGTGCCGGCGCTGCAGGCAGAGGATTAGCCAAATGAGCCGCGGCGCTGGCCCTTATTACATTAATTTTCACAACTATATTCACAACTACTTAGATATGACTCTGGACTGCAATGTTTACAGTTCTCACCATCAGTCTTCATATACTACCTTAGTTTATTTGGCTGTTCTAACAGAATGTCATAGACTGAGTGGCTCAAATGACATTCATTTTTCAAAATTCTGGAAATGAAAATCGAAAATCACAGTGCAAGCAGAGATGGGTACTTGAATAAGGTTCCTCTTTCTGTCTTACATTTAGCCAACCTCTTCCTCAGTTTCCACATGACAGAGAGAAAGAGAAGGTACTGTGGTCTCTTCAACCCTTTGAAACACCAGTTCCATACCAATTTGATTTGGGCCCTCCAAGAGCTCACCCAAACTCAACTATCTTCCAAAGGCCCCACCTCCAAATATCATCACTTGGGAACTGAGACTTCAACATATGGATTTGTGGGGAAGATACAAACTTTCAGTCCATGACTTATATCATGCATCTCTACTTCATGTTTTTTATTTTGATTCTGCTCTCAGTTAACTTGACTGTATCTATGATTTTGTTTTTAATATATTCATGTAAATATATCTTCTCATTATGGTCATTTCTATTGACTCTATATATAAATAATAATTTATCTGATTATAGAATGTATAGGTCGTAACATTATTCCTTTGAAATTATGGAGATGGAACAGATTCCATTATTTTCTAGAAGTCAGGAATCAGGTCAGAATTATTTTTCTCTATAAATAGCCTATTTATTCTGTGTGAGTAATTTCAGAATTTTTCTGTATGCGGGTAATTGAAAATTATAGCTGAGATATATCTAGGTAGGAGTCTATTTCATTAATACTTCCTGGACTATAATGAGGGTTTTGACCTACATATACATTTTGTCCTTAATGTCTGGAAGGCCTCTTTCAATGATACTCAACTATAGCTTTGATACTCATTGTTCTGAATTCTCCAGGATAACTTGCAATTTTTAAGCTTGATTTCCATTCTAAACCTTTTATAACTTTTAGTTACCTCCTCTTCCTTGAGGAAGATTTTCTTAATATCTTATCCATATTAGAAATTTGTATCTTGTGCCATTTAATTTCTTCCTTTCTTAACAAGCTGCCTTGTATATTTTGATTCTTTCTATTCCCCTTTTTGCAGTCCTCGTGTACTGCACTCAATTCTGTTTTAATTTTTTATGACTTTTACCATGCATGCTTTGTTTCATTTTACTCTCATTCTGAGTCTTTGCTCCTTGCCACCCTGTTTCAATTTCTACTTTTTCAAACATAGGCTAACCCTAACCCTTAGCAATTCGCTCTAGTTTTTGTGATCTGGTAGATCTCACAGAAGTACATGAGTCCTGGACTTATGCAAATTCATTAAATCATCTTTGGCCCCAGGGGTGTTTCCAGGATAAACACCTGATCAAGCAGCCAATGATGCCACTGGAGAAGGTACTGGGTAATGGGTGGGTGTACTGTTTACAGATACAGAACCAATACCTGGAGCTTTTACAGCCATACTTCAACCCCAAAGGAGGAGTCTTCTAAAGCTAGGACCCACAGAGAGGAAGATGGGTCAACGCTTAATGACATAGATAGTGGGAAATTCATTTACCAGAACACCTGCTGGACCCTTATCCACAGCATAGTGCAAAACCAGGGCACTCCTGTCCATCTCATTTATAGGAGCTAAATAAATCCCTTTTGGCTCATAGCATTTTCAGCTGGACTTTTTGTTCACAGCAACTGAAAGAATCTAATGGCTACAACTCATTCTCTGTTTATTCTTTGAGGATCTGTCTCCCAGATGTCATTATTTTCTTTCATCCTGTTGATAGATATTCATTTAAAAGATGTCTGAAACTCTTACAGTTCCCATAAAACTTTGAGGAAATTTCTTATCCATTAAGCCTTAGAAAGTGTTCTTTTCCTGGGCACCAGAGATGGTGAAGGAATTGAACTTTTTTTCCTTTTTTGTTTCATTTTTGTTGTATCTTTAATAATTTTTTATTCATATAAACTGAACAAATTTCATGTATTTCATTTACACAGATTTAGGAGCATAGTGGTACTTCCCACCTTACCCTCTTTCACTCCCATTCCCACCCCACCTCCTCCTTCCCATCTTATTCTTTCTTTAAAGTTTTATAATAATATACTTTCAATTTATTTTACAATCATAAGCTTAACCCTTCACTCAATAAAGAATACAACAACTAGTAAGAAGAAAAACAAAAGAGAAAGAGCACTGTTCCTCAACAGTAGAGACAAGGGCTATACACAATAATCAAATCTCAAAATGTCAATTTCACTCATATTCATTGCATTTTTGTACTCAGTTATCACAGTTCAGAGAAAATATACGTATTTGTCTTTTGGCAACTGGCCTATTTCACTAAGTATAATGGCTTCCAGTTACATACCTTTTGTTGCAAATGACAGGGTGTCATTCTTTTTTGTGGCTGACTAGTATCCCATAGTGTATATGTATACCACATTGGCTTTATCAAGTCATTGGTTGATGAAAATCTGGTTTGATACCATATCTTGGCTATTGCAAATTGAATTGCAGTAAACATGGTGGTACAGATAACTTTCTTCTAGATTTGAGAAGATTGTCTTTGTATTTTGATTGGGATTGCATTGAATCTGTAAATTGCTTTCAATAGTATGAATATTTTGATGATATTAATTCTTCCAATCCATGAACTTGAAAGTTCTTTCCATTTTTTTGATGTCGTATTTTATTTCTTTCTTTAATGATTTTTAATTTCCATCGTAGAGATTTTAAAACCTCCTTGGTCAAATTTATTTCAAGATATTTAAAAATTTTTGTAGCTATTATGAATGGTACTGATCTCAAAAGTTCATTCTTAGCCATAGTACTGTCTGTGTTTTCAAAGGCTGTTGACGATCAAGTGTTGATTTTATATCCTACAACTTTACCAAACTTTACTAATACTCTTTTGAGTTCCAGTAGTCTCTTGGTTGAGTGTTTTGTTATAGATCCAGACAGATATTGCTAATGCATGAATTCCCTTAGACCCTCACCTGAGACTGATTTGGGCAACTCCCAGTACCCAGCAGCATTCATCCAGTGCTGGTCTGAAAAGGACATGCCACTCTCCATTTGGAACATTTGCTCCCACAGTCTTGGACTAGCGGATGCTTTCTAGTTGGATTTTTTTTATTAGCCTATGTGCCCTCTAGTTAACCGTAGAGGAGGGTCAAGAAGGACTCCTCCATCAAGTCATACATTAATGTAACCTGGCAGAAGAGTAGGGGAGGCTGCCTTCTTGCAATTTATCAAACAAATTGTACCAAGCAAATGTGAGAATTACAAGGAATTTTTAGGTAAAAATAAAAAAAACCTTGATGATATTCTTCATGATACTTAGTCTCCAACGTTGTTGAAAACCTGACACACTTGCAATAATACTTTAGTCATCTTTGGTGAACACCCTCAGGGTTCCCAAGTTCCTTGTATTGTTTCCCAAGCTTCATTCCTCTCATCATAATACGCTCCATATTCGGAAGCTACAATGTGAGTACACACCCAAATCATTCTCGTTATTTCATAAGTCTAAATCCAATTGTCTATCAATTTCTTTTCTATTATTTTTATAAAAATCTGCTTTTATTTTTGTGCTTTTAATTTACTGAAGCCTTTTAACCCGCTGCACCACAACGCCGGCCCCTACTGAAGCCTTTTAAATATATGTATTTTAATTTGAGAAGGAGAGATATCATATCACTGGTTCATTCCCCTAATACAACAAGGAGACAATGCTAAAGCCAGGATTTGGGAACTCAATACAAACCTCCACATAGGTATTTGAGTCATCACCTGCTATCCCCCAAGGTGTGCGTTTGGTAGGACCCTGGAATCAGGAGTCAGAGATTGGCATCACATCCAGACACTTTCATAAGAGACATAGTTGTCTTAACCACATCTTACCTACTAGGCTAAATGCCTATCCTCAAATAATACATAGGCTTATCTCTACCCTAGTTGATAAAATATGTGGAAAAAGAACCATCTGCCTGAATATGCTCTTTGCCATCCTGTCTTTTTCTCCAAGCTAATCTATATTTTACGATTGAGGATAAGGTAGAAAACAGATCCTGAATGAGTAGATGGCGAGAAATAATCATTCCTTGGTATCTGTATGGAATTTGTCCAGGATCCCCTTGGATATCAAAATCTACGGATACTCAAAGTTCCTTTTATAAAATATGAAGTTATATTTAACCTGTGTGCTTCCTTCTGTATACCTTAAATGAGCTCTAAATTTTCTTATATTGCCTGGTACAATGCAAATACTATATAAATGGATGTTATATTGTACTGTTTAAGGGATAATGACAATAAAAATGTCTAGATATTCAGTATAGTTGATTTTATTTTAAAGGAAGAGAGAGAGAAGCAGAGAGACAGAGAACTCCCATTGGCTAGTTCAATTGTCAAATGCCTGCCACCACTGGGGCTTGATCAAGCCAAAGACAGGAGCCTGGGGCTCACTCCAGGTGTCCCACATGGGTAGTAGGGACTCTTCTTTGGGCCATGATCACTGCCTTCTAGGGTGCACATAGCAGGAAACTGGAATTGGAAGTGGAGACAACTCTTTAACTCAGAAACTCCAGAATGGGATTTAGGCATCCCATGTGGCATCTTAGCCACTGGATCAAACATCTATCTATTTTTTTAAAATTTTCACCTCTGGTGGATTGTATCTGCGAATGAGGAACTGCTAGTATACAGGCAACAAGCCACCATCATTTGGTATTTTCAATTTGTTTTGTTTGTGCTTGATTATTGCTGGTGATGTCTCTGTTGCTCCTGTAAGCATTCCAGACTCTGCCAGTTTCTGAGGTAAGAGCAGTCCCGGGTGGATGCAGGGTCATATTTCCAGTGATTTCCAGGAAGCAGAACTCCTTTATTTCATGATAGCAAGCATTTAGTACAGTTGGCTTTAATTTTTCAGTTATCCATCTCCACTTGCCCTACTGTTGAAAAGTCTGTCCAAATTCTGATATTTGTCTGCCTTCATTTTCCATGGAACTTTGCGTGTTCCCATTTTCTGTTACTTCCCAAGTATTTCGCCATGAGCTTGGAAGAGGCTGAAAGCCAGAACTCAATTGAAAACATTAGCTTGATTTATACCTTAACTAACAAACATAACCCTGAAACTTTGCTATGAAATACAGACAGGCTAGCACTGGGAACTTTCCTTTGAGGCACCCACACAGTGACAAAATAAATGATATCCAGTAACTGATTGTGTACTAGGCAGCCTCACTGGCATTTCACCTCTGCAAGGCAATCTTGGCCTAGGTGAGAAGAAATTGAGTTTCAGCGTCTCCTCTGACTCTTTCAGGTTGGATTACTTGCATCATGAAGGCTTCACCTGGCTCACGCCATTGCCAGGCTGAAGAGAAGACTGCAGGCTTCTTTTTCTTAGTCAGCCCCTAGTCATGCTGTTTGCCCTATGTTCCTGACTTTACAACATTTCCCATGTCCCTCGCTCCATAGCCACTTATACTGATGATTTTAAAAGGTTGCTGAGGGAAAAAAAATGGTTGGAAATCTTTTAGGTTGTTATAGCTGCTTTAAAACCAATTACAGAATCAAATATCATCAACAGAAATACTCTAACATTATAAGGTATAGTAATTCATGAAACTATTTCTGAAATAATCTTATACTATTATACAAATGATTGAGGCAACACGAATGCATAAGATAAACAACCAATAGCTATTAGACTGCTGAAGGTTGCAAAAATGAGTATTTCTGGAGCCCCTTACTTCTGCCTGGTATTTTAATGGACTTAAAAACTTACCCTGCAGGCCGGCGCCGCGGCTCACTAGGCTAATACTCCGTCCGCCTTGCGGCGCCGGCACACCGGGTTCTAGTCCCGGTCGGGGCGCCGGATTCTGTCCCGGTTGCCCCTCTTCCAGGCCAGCTCTCTGCTGTGGCCAGGGAGTGCAGTGGAGGATAGCCCAGGTGCTTGGGCCCTGCACCCCATGGGAGACCAGGAAAAGCACCTGGATCCTGGCTCCTGCCATCGGATCAGCGCGGTGCGCCGGCCACAGCGCGCCAGCCGCGGCAGCCATTGGAGGGTGAACCAACGGCAAAGGAAGACCTTTCTCTCTGTATCTCTCTCTCTCACTGTCCACTCTGCCTGTCAAAAAAAAAAAAAAAAAAAAAAAACCTTACACTGCTCTTGATTTAGGTTTTGGAATCTGAAAATAAAGACTACTTTTACAGAGATCGCTCAGGTTTTAATGTTGATTTTGACTAATGTAAAGCATCAATATTTAAAAATTTAAAAGTTCTGCCAGGATCAACATTAGCATACTTATTCCACTTCGATTAGCACAATCAAGGCCCATTTTATGTTAAGAATTCCATCGAAAACCATTGCTCTCATTTCCTTCACTCTAAAGCCCATTGAAAAGCTGTGCTGTTTCATGCAGCAAACAGCCCTGCACTACAGTGCTTTTCACTTCAGTAAGTTGTACCTCAATTCAGTGTTGACTGAAATCACACAAGGCTCCTCTTCCTTTAGACTCTTCTTCTTATAATCATAAACTTTGCCTTATGAATCTCCAGGCTTGCAGAAATAACTTCTATAAGTCATGCAGCACAGTGAGATAAACTTAATGAGTTTCTTTGCCTGTTTCTTAGAACAAAGTTATAAGCACTGCTCTTAGGAGAGTTATGAAAATTGTTTCAATCCATTGGAGGTGTTGTATATAGGCAAAGCCTTGAATATAACTGACAGAAAAATTCAATAAAAATAAAAACATAAACATGTAAGTAGTGGAGGAGAAAGCAAAGAGGGATTGAAAGAAGGCACTTGGAGCAACTGATTTTCTGTTTGCCTTTTGCCCACTGCCTGGAAGTTAAGACAGGGAAGGGGGACAGGTGTATTTGATAAAAACAAGTATGTACAAACTTACACTAAATCAGAAGCTAAGAGTTCTTATTTAAAAGAATACCCTGAGATGTACAGCATACGTCCATGAAGTGAGCCTGCAGTTCCCAAGATGCACACAGCCTCAAGTCAAACGGAAGTCAGGGCATCCTCCAGGAATCTGACCACCAATAAGAACCTGCACTGATTGGTGTTCTCTTGGTAATTAGATAAGACCTGGAAATTCAACACTGGACTCTACCAACCACCAATATTGTGCTTTCTATTGAGGGCTGGTTGTGAGTCAATTGCTGTGCTCATGGGTCCCATGATATCATTGAATAACTTACTGGGGCAGGTCTTAGTATTCTTGATTTGCAGATAACACATCTGGGTTGGGCAGGATTAACTACTTTTCTCAAGTCATACAACCCATAAACTTGAGAGTTGGGAGCTAAATATCAAGGTGATGTAACCCATCTGGTTAGATCACCTGTTAGAGCTTTGCTGATTCTCTGTGGATTTCATGATTTGCAATGTTGTAACAATACCAATGAAAATCCCCTCTGATGCAGAATTTTCAGAGACTTATCAAAGAGTTGGATAGACCCAGATTAGGAATCTTGCTCCATTGTGTCTTTAATAGAGAGGAACAAAGAGTTCACAGATATTTTTTCACTGAAAATTTATTTTACCACTGCTCCACGCTATTCCTCATCGCAATATAGGAGAGCTTCCAGTGACTGTTACTAGGAGTAAACCATTTCTGCATAAATTGGATAAAGTGATATACAGGTGTCCCCCCTAGGGCATACATTTCACCTGTGAGTGCCTGAAACCACAGATAGTGCCCAATCCCTGCATATACTAGTTTTTCCCCTCTACACCCATGCCTATGGTAAAGTTTAATTTATAAGTACATCCTAGTAAGTGATTAACAACAGTAACTAATAATAAACTACTACAATATGACAATGCACTACAATAAAAGCTATATGAATGTGGTCTTTCATCTGATTCTTTTTTTTAATTTTTTATTTTTTGACAGGCAGAGTGGACAGTGAGAGAGAGAGAGACAGACAGAAAGGTCTTCCTTTGCCGTTGGTTCACCCTCCAATGGCCACTGCAGCCGGCGCACTGTGGCCGGCGCATCGCACTGATCTGAAGTCAGGAGCCAGGTGCTTCTCCTGGTCTCCCATGGGGTGCAGGGCCCAAGGACCTGGGCCATCCTCCACTGCACTCCCAGGCCACAGCAGAGAGCTGGCCGGGAAGAGGAGCAACCAGGACAGAATCTGGAGCCCCAACTAGGACTAGAACCCGGTGTGCCGGGAGGATTAGCCTAGTGAGCCGCGGCACCGACCTTTTCTGATTCTTGAAAAAGGAATTTCCATGGATGGAAGAAGGAAATCCTTTTTCCAGACTGCATTAAGCCAGAAGGATTCATCTACAATTTAGTTGAGACTTAGAGAGGGATCCAAGATGGCTGAATAGGGTATAGCCACACTAACCTATGCTGCCCTGGGGTATGAAAAAAATAAAGGAAGGAACATGTTTCCAGGGTTCTGACTGATAGAAATTTTGCAAAGAAGTGGAAAACAACAACCAAGCGTCCATGGGACAAAAGGAGAGACGACAGAGACACTGCTGCAGTCACGTGGCCTAGCCAACTGCTGGCTGTGAGCTGCCATCTCACCACAACAAAGTAGGAGGAGATTGCTGCGATCCCTGAGAGGGAATTCCACAGTCACCCACTGACTTTTACTGCAGCTGGGAGCAGTGACTTGGGTCTGAGCAACTGCTGGACTGGGAGCAGGGAGGCTATCTTGCTTTCTTCCCCTCCCTAACTCCCTCAGAGTGCCATATTCAGCAGCAAAAACCAGAAACCAACAAGAACAATAGAACACTCATAAATACTTGGAAATTAAACAACATACTGCTGAACGATCAATTGGTCATTGAAGAAATTAAAAATGAAATAAAAACTTTCTTGAAATAAATTAAAATGAAAACACAACATATCAAAACCTAAAGGATACAGCAAAGGCAGTTTTAAGAGGGAAGTTTATAGCATTAGGTGCTTACATTAAAAAAGAGAGAGAAATGACTCAAATTAAATATCTATTGATGTATCTTGAAGACTGTAAAACAAGAATAAACCAAACCCCAAATCAGCAGGTGAGGAATAATAAGAATCAGAGCAGAAATAAATGAAATTGAAAAAAAAAATCAGTAAAACAAAAAGTTGGTTTTTTGAGAAAATAAAAAATAGATAAACCTCTAGCCAGACTAGCAAAGGAAAAAAATGAGAAAAAAATTGAATAAATAAAATCAGAGATAAAAAAAGGAACTGACACCACTGAAATACAAAAAATCATAATAAATTACTATGAAGAACCATATGCTAGTAAACTGGAAAATCTCAAAGAAATGCATAAATTTCTGGATTAACAACCTACCCAGAATAAACCAAGACAATATAGACTATCTGAACATAACCATAACAAGCACAGAGAGTGAAGCAGTAATCAACAATCATCCCTCAAAAAAAGTATGGAATCCGATGGCTTTTACTCCTGAATTCTACAAAACATTCAAAAAACAAAATAACTCCAATACCTTTCACACTATTCCAAAATATTGAACAGGATGGAACTCTGCAAAGGTCTTTTTATGAGGCCATATTTACTTTGATAGCAAAGCCAAAGACATGACATAAAAAGAGAACTACAGTCCCATGTCCTTAATGAACATAGCTGCAGAGATTCTCAACAAAATACTAGCAAATTGAATCCAAAAACACATCAAAAGAACATACATCAAAATTATGTGGGATGTATCTTAGAAATTCAAGAGTGATTCAATATTCACAAACCAACAACTATCATAAATCACATCAATAGAATGAGGAATGAAAAACTATGGTCATCTCAACAGATGCAGAGAAAACATTTTACAAGATTCAACAGACCTTCATGATAAAAACCTTCCACAAATTAGGTAAAGAAGAAACATTCCTCAAAATTATAATGGCTATCACAAGCCAACAGTCAATATCATACTGAACGAGAAAAAACTGGAAGGATCCCCTCTCAGATTCAGAACAAGACAAGGATGTCCATCTCCTTTTTTTTATAACTTTTATTTAATATACACAAATTTCCAAAGTACAGCTTTTGAATTACAGTGGCTTTTACCCCCATAACCTCCCTCCCACCCACAACCATCCCATCTCCCGCTACCTCTTCCATCCCATTCACATCAAGTTTCATTTTCAATTATCTTTATATGCAGAATATCAATTTAGGATATACTAAGTAAAGATTTCAACAGTTTGCATCCACACAGAAACACAAAGTATAAAATACTGTTACAGAACCAGTTATACCATTAATTCACATAGTACAACACATTAAGGACAGAGATCGTACATGAGGAGTAAGCGCACAGTGAATCCTGTTGTTGACTTAACAATTTGACATTCTTGTGTATGGCATCAGTAATCACCCTAGGCTCTTGTCATGAGTTGCAAAGGCTATGGAAGACTTTTGAGTTCACCACTTCTGATCTTATTTAGAAAAGGTCATAGTCAAAGTGGAAGTTCCCTCCTCCAGTCAGAGAAAGGTACCTCCTTCTTTGATGGCCCAATCTTTCCGCTGTGATCACACTCACAGAGATCTTTCATTTAGGTGTCCCCCCACCAGAGTGTCTTGGCTTTCCATGCCTGAAATACTCTCATGGGCTTTTTAGCCGGATCCGAATGCCTCAAGGGCTGATTCTGAGGCCAGAGTGCTGTTTAAGACATCTGCCACTCTATGAGTCTGCTGTGCATCCCGCTTCTAATATTGGATTGTTCTCTCCCTTTTAATTCTATCAGTTAGTATTAGCAGACACTAGTCTTGTTTATGTGATCCCTATGACTCTTAATCCTATCATTATGATCAATTATGAACTGAAACTGATCACTTTGACTAGTGAGATGGCATTGGTACATGCCACCTTGATGAGATTGAATTGGAATTCCCTGGCACGTTTCTAACTCTACCATTTGGGGCAAGTCAGCTTGAGCATGTCCCAAATCGTACTTCTCCTCCCTCTCTTATTTCCACTCTTATATTTAACAGGGATCACTTTTCAGTTAAATTTAAACACCTAAGAATAATTGTGTGTTAATTAAAGAGTTCAACCAATAGTATTAATTATATCAAAAAAATACTAAAAGAGATAAAGTATTAAGTTGTTCATCAACAGTAAGGGCAAGGGCTGATCAAGTCACTGTTTCTCATAGTGTCCATTTCACTTCAACAGGTTTCCTTTTGGTGCTCGGTTAATTGTCACCTATCAGGGAGCCCATATGAGATTTGTCCCTTTGGGACTGGCTTATTTCAGTTAGCATTATGTTTCCAGATTCCTCCATCTTGTTGCAAATGACCAGATTTCATTGGTTTTTACTGCTGTATAGTATTCTATAGAGTACATGTCCCATAATTTCTTTATCCAGTCTACTGTTGATGGGCATTTAGGTTGATTCCAGGTCTTAGCTATTGTGAATTGAGCTGCAATAAACATTAAGGTGCAGACCGCTTTTTTGTTTGCCAATTTAATTTCCTTTGGGTAAATTCCAAGGAGTGGGATGGCTGGGTCTAACGATAGGGTTATCTTCAGGTTTCTGAGGAATCTCCAGACTGACTTCCATAGTGGCTTAACCCGTTTGCATTCCCACCAACAGTGGGTTAGTGTCCCTTTTTCCCCACATCCTCGCCAGCATCTGTTGTTGGTAGATTTCTGCATGTGAGCCATTCTAACCGGGGTGAGGTGAAACCTCATTGTGGTTTTGATTTGCATTTCCCTGATTGCTAGTGATCCTGAACATTTTTTCACGTGCCTGTTGGCCATTTGGATTTCCTCTTTTGAAAAATGCCTATTGAGGTCCTTGGCCCATCTCTTAAGTGGGTTGTTTGTTTTGATGTTGTGGAGTTTCTTGATTTCTTTGTAGATTCTGGTTATTAATCTTTTATCTGTTGCATAGTTTGCAAATATTTTTCCCATTCTGTAGGTTGCCTCTTCACTTTCCTGATGCTTCTTTTGCAGTACAGAAACTTCTCTGTTTGATGCAATCCCAATTGTTAATTTTGGCTTTCACTGCCTGTGCCTCTGGTGTCTTTTCCAAGATGTCTTTGCCTGTACCTATATCTTACAGGGTTTCTCCAATGTTCTCTAATAATTTGATGGTGTCGGGTCATAGACTTACAACTTTAATCCTTATTGAGTGGATTTTTGTGTGAGGAGTAAGGTAGGAGTCTTGCTTCATACTTCTGCACGTGGAAATCCAGTTTTCCCATTTGTTGAATAGACTGTCCTTGCTCAAGAAATTGGTTTTAGATCCTTGATCAAATATAAGTTGGCTGTAAATATTTGGATTGATTTCTGGTGTTTCCATTCTGTTCCATTTGTCTATCCATCTGTTTCTGTTCCAGTACCATGCTGTTTTGATTACAATTGCCCTGTAGTATCTCCTGAAATCTGGTATTGTGATGCCTACAGCTTTGTTTTTGTGGTACAAGATAGCTTTAGCTATTTGAGGTCTCCTGTGCCTAAATATGAATTTCAGCATCATTTTTTCCAGATCTGAGAAGAATGTCTTTGGTATTTTGATTGGTATTGCATTGAATCTATAAATTGCTTTTGGGAGAATGGACATTTTGATGATATTGATTCTTCCAATCCATGAGCATGGACGATTTTTCCATTTTTTGGTATCCTCTTCTATTTCTTTCTTTAAGGTTTTGTAATTCTCATCGTAGAGATCTTGAATGTCCTTGGTTAAGTTTATTCCAAGGTATTTGATTGTTTTTGTGACTATTGTGAATGGGATTGATCTTATAATTTCTTTCTCAGCCATTGCATTGCCTGTCTATACAAAGGCTGTTGATTTTTGTGCATTGATTTTATATCCTGCTTCCTACTACTTTGCAAAACTCTAATATGAGTTCCAATAGTTTCTCTTTTGTTATTTTATTTATTTTTTTTTGACAAGCAGAGTTAGACAGTGAGAGAGAGAGAGAGACAGAGAGGAAGGTCTTCCTTTTTCCATTGGTTCACCCCCCAAATGGCTGCTATGGCCAGCGTGCTGTACCAGTCTGAAGCAAGGAGCTAGGTGCTTCCTCCTGGTCTCCAATGCGGGTTCAGGGCCCAAGCACTTGGGCCATCCTCTACTGCCTTCCCAGGCCACAGCAGAGAGCTGGACTGGAAGAGGAGCAACCGGGACAGAATCTGGCGCCCCACCTGGACTAGATCTCGGGGTGCCAGTGCTGCAGGAGGAGGATTAGCCTAGTGAGCCATGGCACCAGCCCCAATAGTCTCTTAGTAGAGTTCTTTGGATCCCCTAAATAAAGAATCACATCAAATGCAAAGAGGGATAGTTTGAGTTCTTCCTTCCCAATTTGTAACCCTTTAATTTCTTTTTCTTGCCTAATGGCTCCAGCTAAAACTTCCAGAACTATATTGAATAGCAGTGGTGAGAGTGGGCATCCCTGTCTGGTACCAGATCTCAGTGGCAATGCTTCCAACTTTTCCCCATTCAATGGGATGCTGGCCGTGGGTTTTTCATAAATTGCTTTGATTGTATTGAGGAATATTCCTTCCATACCCAATTTACTTAGAGTTTTCATCATAAAAGGATGTTGTATTTTATCAAATGCTTTCTCTGCATCTATTGAGATAATCATATGGTTTTTCTTCTGCAGTCTGTTAATGTGGTTTATCACATTGATTGATTTGTGAACATTGAACCATCTCTGCATACCAGGGATAAATTCTACTTGGTCTGGGTGGATGATTTTTCTGATGTGTTGTTGCATTCTATTAGCCAGAATTTTATTGAGGATTTTTGCATCTATGTTCATCAGGAATATGAAATATATGAAGAAATAGTAGTTTTTATATGCTAATTATAAATTCACAGAAAGAGAAATCAAGGAAGAAATTCCATTCACAATAGCCACCAAAAAATCAAATATTTAGGAATAAATTTAACCAAGTAAGTGAAAGATCTCTACAATGAAAATCATCAAACATTGATGAAATAAATCATCATGTACACAAAAATATGGAAAGATATTCCTTGCTCATGGGTCAGAACAATCCGTATCCTTAAAATGTTTATACTATCTAAAGCAATCTACAGATTCAATGTAATCTCTATAAAAATACCAATGACATTCTTTACAGAATTAGAAATAAGCAATCCTAAAATTCATAAGGAATCACTAAGGACCCAGAATAGTCAAAGTGATATTGATCAAGAAAAATCAAGCTGTGGGAATCACAATACTTGACTTCAAAGTGTATTGCAAACTATAGTAATCAAAACAGCATAGTACTGGCAGAAAAACCAATACATATATATACATAGATCAAAGGAACAGAAAGGCCAGAAATTAATCTATGTACATACAGCTAACTTATTTTTTGATAAAAGCACTCAGACTGTACAGTGGAGTAAGAATCTTCAACGAATGGTGCTGGTAAAACTGGATTTATATATGTAGAAGAATGAAATCAGATTCATACCTCTCACAACATACAAAAATCAACTCAAGATGGATCAAAGAACTAAATTTAAGGCCTGAGACTATGAAGTTGCAGGAAGAAAACATAGGGAAATCACTCAAACACATTTGTATAGGGGACAATTTCCTAGACAAGACCCCCAAAGCACAGACATCAAAAGCAAAACTAAACAAATTGGACTATATCACACTCAGAAGCTTCTCTTCAGAAAAGGAATAGATCAATAGAGTGAAGAGACATGGAAAAGAAGGGGAAAAATATGTGCAAACCACCTACCCAACATGATTAAAATCCTGAATATTTTAGCCAACTAAAAACTCAGCAACAAAAAACAAAACAATAAATCCAGTTGAGAAATGTGCAAAGGACTTCAGCAAGCATTTCTCAAAGGAAGAAATACAAATGGCCAAAAAATGTATGAAAAATGTTCAACATCTCTAGCCATTGAGAAAATGCAAATCAAAATCATGATATCACCTCACACCTGTCAGAATGGTTAAAATCCAAAAACACAGAGAGTAACAAATGCTACCGAGGATGTGGACAAAGGGGGATGCTTATACAGTGATGGTGGGAATGTAAATTAGTGAAGCCACTGTGGAGATTTCTAAAAAAAAACTAGAAATAACCTTGCCATATGATCCAGCAATCCCACAAGTGGATTTAGACTGAAAAGACTTGAACACAATGTATAAAAGAGATACCTGCATTACCATGCTTTCAGAAGCACTGTTCACAATAGCAAAAATTTGGAGTCAACTAAAGTATGCACCATCAGATGAATGAATGAAGAAAACATGGTTCATACACACAATGGAATATTATTCAGCCAGAAAAAGAAATATAATTCTACCATTTGCAGCAAAATCTACATCTCTGGAGGACATTGTATTGAATGAAATAAACCAGCCCCAGATGTTCTCCCTTATATAGCTAAAATTTTAAAACTAACCAAAAAAGAAAGAAAAAAAAAAACAAATGCCTGTGTGCAATATTGTTACAAATATAGTTTTGTAAAACTATGATACCAATGGTTAAGAATGTTATACTACTCCAGTTTTAATTATCTGATTACTTTAAAATTGCTGTATATGGGTGGAATGGTTATTTTTCCACTTAATTGCTATTTATAGCCACTGTCTATATTCCCAATAATCTAGGGTCTTTTTGATTTTACTAGTTAAACTTCTAATCCAGTGAAGTATTAATCCTTTTTACTATACTGTAATTTAAAATATGTTATTTCAAAAACTACAAAAAAGGACAAAAAAAGGTGAAGGAAAGAGAATGGCAGGGAGGGAGGGAGGAAGTGAATATCATCATGTTCTTAGAATTATGTCTACAAATTTTATTGAATCTGTTAAAAATTTTTTAAAAGAACAAGTAGTGGGTCCAGCACTGTGGTGCAATGAGTTAATCCTCTGCCTGCAGTGCCGGCACCGGTGCTAGTCCCAGCTGTCCCTCTTCCATTCCAGCTCTCTGCTGTGGCCCGGGAGGGCAGTGGAGAATGACCCAAGTGCTTGGGCCCTGCACCCCATGGGAGACCAGGAATAAGCTCCTGGCTCCTGGCTTCAGATTGGCGCAGCTCCAGCCGTAGCAGCCATTTGGGGAGTGAACCAACAGAAGAAAGACCTTTCTCTCTGTCTCTCCCCCTCACCGTCTGTAACTCTCTCTCTCAAATAAATAAATAAAATCTTAAAAAAGAAGAAGAAGAAGAAGTAGCGTATCACCTTATTCTCATTCAGAGATTAAACCCTGCTCCAGATGCTCTCTTTCCAACCCTGCTCTCTATTTTCCAGTCTTGACCTTCTGCTCACTTTTTGTGCTGTTCTTTAGAGTTCGATGGTCAGATCTTTCCAGCAAGGGCTCGGAGCTATTCCACCACAACTCAGGTTTTCTTCCTGGCTCAAATGGTGTGCATTGCTTTTGGTAAGCTTCCCCTCCCAGCTAAACCATTCCAGAAATCCTTATCTTAGTCCACATCCTCAGCAGGTAGTTTTCTATCGGTTTTACTTCCATTACGTAAGAAGGAACCAGAAAATAATAAAAGTGCAGACATGATCATTCACTGAGAAGGAGATCCGGTAGACATTCACTTTGGAGAATGAGAATAAGAACATTGATGACACTAGTTCTTGGGCAACAGCACAGGTTGCAATAGTCACTCTATCATTGGGGGCCACAGTGCCTCCCCCTAGACTTTGCCAATCACATACTCTTTTAAAGACCACGCTCACTTTCCAAGTCAGTCCCTGAAGGCAGCTTTTTACACGCACGAGACAGATGGGTATCAACTTGTAAGACAGCCATTCTCAGTTCTCCTTGGTTGATTTATTCCATTACACTAATAAGGAAACAGAAACCAAAACATTGTCATATATAAACATGAAATTAAATGACACAATTCAGCTAAGAAAACTTCCCGGAGTGAAGGAGGGAAGAGAACAAACATGTCTGCTTCAGAAGCCTGATTAGTATTGAAGGCTGACTATTGGCAATAATACCAGGATGAAAACAAGAGCAATGCAATCAGTTCCACACAGAACAGCTAAGCCTTAGCAAAGCATTGAGGCTCAAATGACCAATGAGTAAGAACTGGTTGTGTAACTTATAGAGTTTTCAGATGATGAGATCCTATGCACCCACATTAAATCAAATTTTCAATGAATAGTTACGGCCAAAAAATGCCTAACTATACTCATTCAAAGTTCAAATATAACATATTTAATGTCATCTTAATCTTTCAAATTTTTATTTGATAAACATTCTTATTATTTGCATACCCAAAAAGAAGCTAGAAAATTTCAATATATAAAATATTATTTTATGTATAAATATATATTTAAAAATATATGTTCATATATATTTTAATGTATTATATACAAACATATGTGTGTATGTTTATTGCTGCATAGTGTCACTTTCTAATTCACAAAAAGGCACTTACCTGAGGCTGCAGTCACCTCAGGACCAAAAAGACCTGGTCTTTAGGGGCCTGTCCACAGGTAATTGGATCCCACACATTAGGAAGGAAATAAGATTGGGCCTCTGTCTTACAAGGATGAAGCAGAGGGACCAGCGCTGTGGCTTTGTGAGCTAGGCCTCTGCCTGGGACACCTGCATCCCATATGGGTGCTGGTTCATGTCCTGGGTGCTCCACTTCTTGTCCAGCTCTCTGCTTATGGTCTGGGAAGGAAGCAGAAGATGGCCAAAGAACATGGGTCCCTGTACCCATATGGGAGACCTGGAGGAGGCTCATGGCTCCTGGCTTCAAATTGGACCAGCTCTGGCCATTGAGACCATTTGGGGAGTAAGCTTGTGGATAGAAGAACTTTCTCTTTCTCTCCTTCTCTCTGTCTGTAACTCTACCTCTTAAACAAATTAATAAATTCTTTTTAAAAACTAAGGATAAAGCAGAACCTTCCTTAGGCCAGAGCAGTGATCCTAGAAAACTGTCACACCACCTAGCTAACCAGCAGATTGAAGAAAAGTTCTGCCTCCACCTCTATTTGTTTGGTTATTTGTTTGGGGGACGGGGGAGGAGAGGTCAGAGTTACAGAGAGAAACAGAGACAAAGATCTTACATCACTGGTTCACCCCAAAATGGCTACAACAGCCAGAGCTGGGCCAGGCCAAAACCAGGAGCCCATAACTGTATTTGCATCTCCTACATGAGTGGCTGTCTTCCACTGCCTTCCCTGGTACATTAGCAGGGAGCTAGAGTTGAAGGGCAGCAGTTGGAACTCAAACTAGTCTTCATATGGGGGATGCCAGCATTGCAGGCAGAAACTTAACAGCTACACAACTCTGCTGGCCCCTTGAGACAGTTTATTGCGTGGGCGTGGTAGGCAGCAGATACCCATATGACATCCAGGAGGTGTAGGCTCCCGAGCCCAACTCTGAGCCAAGGAACTCAGGGCAAATTTAAGAGTTCCGCTATCAGGCCTAGGCCAACTCAATTCAGTTCTACCTGAGGGATGAGCTGTAAATGGACAGGAACAGAGATGGACAAGAGACAGGGTGAGGCTGATGGCCCACTTTCTGTTATAAGTAGACTGAGCTAAAGCATTGGGTAAGGTCCCTGGGGATTACCCATGAGACTACCTGAGGGCCCAGCTATGAGTTACTGTGCCAGAAAGAGTCTGAAGAAATCAGACAGGGGCTGGTCCTCACAGAGGGCTGCACCTTCTGTACCAATTCCAAGTTTGCAAACTTACAACATTGGGAGTATAAATGATGACAAACAGTAAGAGATGTAGGCTGAAAACTGAAGCCAAAGGCCATCCAGGGAGGAGGACTGACGTTTGAAAATGACTCCCCATACTGCCTTTGCAATCTCATGAACACATTGTAGGCACCCTTCACCAAGATGTTTTATCAGATATCACAATACTTCCATCTTCCAGGAGACTTTTGTAAGACTTATTCATTGACTTTGTCTATGGTGGCCTCCCAGGGTTTTTAGCACAACCTGCTCAGTCTGCTGAGGCAACCCTGAGTGACGGCAAGCCTTGACCTCCAGCTACATTTCCCTACCCTTTCTCTGGAGTCCCTTTCACAAGCACAGTCACATTTAAAGGCGCTCCATTTTCACAGCTTCATTCCCTCCCAAAGGCCCTGCTTCCTAATCCCATCACATCAGGTTCGAGTATTTCAGCACACACATTTGGAAGGGACATAAACATTCACTCCATTACAAACACAGGTACTGCAGAGGTTGGCAGGCTCCTAATAAATTAGTTATTAGGAGTAGTGAGAGTGGTTATAAATGCTGCCATAAGCAAATTTGAAAGCGCCCATTCCAACACATCCTTCCAAAGACAAATGGAAGTCAAGTTAATCTCACAGTCTTCTATGATAGCCAAATGTGTGTGGATCTGCATAGTCTTTGATAGTCATCCATATTCCTACTATTCCTAGATTGTGTCATTTTTACGCTTTTCCTTTTTTATTCATGTGTTACACCCTGAAGAAAAATATGAAATTATCCCAGACGGATTTGGATGAATAGGTATTCCATTTGCTATTTATCTTTTGACTCTTAATGAACAACTTTAGTGTTAAACATGCTGTCTTTCATCTATCAATGTTATAGTCCTAAGGTTGAAAGTGAAAAGTTGTATTTTCAATATGATAGTTATATATGCCAATGGTTTATATTTTTTAAAAAAGATTTATTTCATTTATCTGAAAGGCAGAGTTACAAAGAGAGAGAGAGAGGGAGAAAGAAAGATTATCTTCCATACATTGATTCACTCCACAAATGGCCACAATGGACAGGGCTAGGCCAAACCGAAGCCAGGATCCAGGAGCTTCTTCTATTTCTCCCACATGTGTGCAGGACCACAGCACTTAGGCCATCCTCTACTGCTTTCCCAGTTACACTTACCAGAAAGATGGATCAAAAGTAGAACAGTTGGGACTGGATCCAGCACCCACATGGGATGCCAGTGGTGCAGGCAGTGGCTTAACCTGCTACATCACAACAGCGGCCCTATATTTTATTTTATTTTATTTTATTTTAGATTTATTTATTAATTCGAAAGGCAGAGTTAGAAAGAGGCAGAGGCAGAAAAAGAAAGGTTTTCCATCCTCTGGTTCACTCTTCATATGGTCGCAACAGCCAGAGCTGGGCCAAATCGAAGCCAGGAGCCAGGAGCCACTTCTGGGTCTCCCACATGAGTGCAGGGGCCCAAGCACACGGGTCAACCTCTACCGCCTTCCCAGCCCACAGCAGAGAGCTACATTGGAAGTGAAGCAGCCGGGTCTCTAATCGGCTTCCATGTAGAATGCCGGCACTGCAGGCGAGGCTTTTCCAGCTGTGCCAAAGTGCTGGCCCCAAGTCCCCATATTTTATTAAATGTAAATGTAATCTTACTACAGTCATATAAATTGAAACTACATAAATTATATAGTATTTGGATGTTGTATCTATTTATTTATTTATGACTATGATAAAATCAAAGCATAGAAATAAATGAATTGCAATCCTTCCTCAAACTTGGAAATAACTATGGTTAACGTTCCTTGAGCTTACTCACTAATTCCAAAAAACGATGTCAAAGACAATATAACAAACATGCAAGCATTTCAAAATTGAATCTTTTATATTTTATTATTGCTGGAAGTATGGTAAAAGGTTTTAAGCAAGATTTTCAAGTAGTTGATTATTTCTTGCTACAATATGTTTTTTTCTCCAAAATAATTATTGAAGGAAATGGTTCTAAGTGACCCAATGGAATTGCAGAGCCAACAGTCAGTCATACTATATTCAATGGCAAGGGGAGTTGGCTATTGGAACTGACCAATCCATGTGAACTGATCTCCAATACTGAAGTACCTGGAAGTGGCTGTGTGGCTGACTTGAAACAACCTGGGTGGAGTCGCAAGGTAAGAGTTCAGCCTGGACATGTGGATTTGCTTGTGTGAGGAGCACCCAGCAAGACTTGTTGGGTGCTCTGCCCTGATAGAGCTCAAGTTACAAACTCATCACACCACCACTGGGAAATGCACCAGGGAGATGGTCTAGGTGAGAAGTCAAGAGGACCAGGGAGACACTCACAGGGTAAGTGAATCACTCTTTGAGGAAAAGCAGCCATTAGAGAAGGCAGACAGAGCAACCAGAAGAAAAGGAGGTAGAAACAATTGATTAGTCTTTTTTTAAGATCCCAAAGTATTCCACTTATTAGGATAGAACACTCAAACATATTAGAAGTTGCAAAGCCCAAGAAGAGCAAGCCACACATCAATAAAATCACAAATCAGAATCCTTGCATTTTCACATTCTACCCTTCATGTGAAATGCAAACAGACTAACAGTGTTGAAGATGGATGATCTTTGTTCTGTCCATAACACTTATTTAACCAAGTAAATGGCCACATAAATACTGGGAAAGACAACACAACATTAGTAAAAGACCCAAAGCTGTTCTCTAGGGCCACATTCTTAAAGTTTGTACAATTAACTGACCCATAGTTTTGGGGACAGGTTGGGGGATGGAAGGATGGATTAGGTGGTTTTCCACATGGAAATAATTTCAAATTAAGATGCTTTAAACAGACTGTTTTAGATATTTTTGACTTTCTAAATATGGTCAACTATCATGAACTATTTCTTTTCATTGCAAAAATATTCCATATATTAAGAATTTATATAATCTGGGAAGGTGGGAGAATCTAGAAATATTTTTTTCTGAGCAAGAAATCTAAAAAGGTTCTCTGAAGTCATGAGTGGAAATGTCATACCCCCTAATGAGATACTTGAGCTCTTCAACACATCATTCACATATTTCATGCAAATTCTACTTCAGAGCAAACTATATGGACTTTTCTCAAGACAGATCTTTCTCAGTCAGCATCTTCACAACCCTCCAGAAAGTTTTACAGTCTTGACAATAAACCTAGTTAATCTATTTGGTTTTTGTTGCTACTGCCTTAGAGCAACTGGTTAGCTGACTGCCTTCAAATAATTCCCCTCCCATTGTGTTGGGTTCAGGTTCCCCTGGCTGCATGATGCGTGATGGCACCTTGGAGCCTGCCTCATGCCCAGAGATTCCTGACAAGCTGCTTTCATCTGACGTGCATAGATTCTCAGCAGCCCGCTTGCTCACAGCTCTGCAAGCTTCTTCTCAGCCTGCTGAGTTTGTCCAGTGCCTTTGATGGAGCAACTGCTGAAGAACTTAAGAGCGCAGTGTTTCTTGATGTTTTCAAACACTGGACAGATCTCTTTACTGCTTTGTTGAGACTGATGGAAAGAGTATGTTTTGCTTCTTTCCAGAGAGTAGCGTCTGCTGCTGACACTGGACCCAGATCTGCTGGGTGGAGAGTGCTCGCAACCCACTTTTCTCAGATACTCTGAGAAAAGAAGCATCTCTGCTATGAGAAGACCAATCCTTTATATAATAAGAAGAGAGCAGAAACGTTTTCTAAAGCTATGTCTCATGTCTCTGCATTCAGGCTGTTGGTTTGTAAAATAATCACTTCTTTTCCATTGATAGCCAGTCATAACCAGGGTGACTTTAAGGAGATACTCATTCTCTCGGAAGTCTCTCATAGTCATGTCATCCCACAGATCACATTTCCTCTCCTCTTTAAGCCACTACTCAGCTTTGGAAGGGCCAGGAACACAGTCATTCATTTGGTTTCTCGGAAACCAAGGGTGAAAAGAATTTTAAGTAAAAGCAGGTTATCTATGATTCAAAGAGATTGGGTCAGATGATGGCTAAAAAATGGAGATGTGATGGACATTGGGCACAGCTGTTAAGATACTGCTTGGAACATCCACATCCCATATCAGAGTGCCAAGTTTCAATTCCCAGTTCTACTTCCCATCCAGCTTCCTGCTAATGTGCTCCCTGGAAGACAGCAGTTGTGTCTCAGTCTGTCAAAGAGACTTCCATACGCCTATGTTTATAGTAGCCAAGAAATGAACTTGCCTCCCTGCCATCCACATCAGAGATCCAGACTGAGTGCTTGGTTCCTGGCTTCAGTCTGACCCGGGGCTGGTTCTTATGGGCATTTTGGTAAGTGAACCAGTGTATGCAAGCTATTCCTCCATCTTTCAGTCTTTTTCTCTCCCCTGTCTCTCTGTCTTTCAAATAAGATAGAAATAAATGACTTTTTTCTTAAGTGGAGCTTAGGCTTGGATAGAGGAAGTCCCTGGTGATGTTTACAAGAACTGGCTAAATAGAGTACAAGAGAAGCCTGGCCACAGAGGGGTACGGCAGGGGGTGAGATCAGCAAGGAAAGGCCAATTAGACAATGCTTTCTTGAAGCCTAGCTATGAAAGAATAGACACAGGCAGACAAAGAATGGAGTAAGAGATTTTTTTATGGTGCAAGAAAATCTGTTGTGTTTATACACTATGAAGAAAGAGCCTGGAGAGGGAGAAGGCACTGTAATAGAATGGATGATTGGTAGAGCCAGAAGTAAGTGGAAGGGAAGAGATTTAGAGGGAATACATCATCCTTCAAAGTGAAGGACGGGAAGGAATGGTGGTGCATGTGAGCATGAAGATCAGAAGCTGAGAGTGCTTGCAATTCATCTACATATTCTCAGGATGACTTCACAGTTTCATCCAGTGACATCAACCCCTGCAGAGTAACTGTGTTTCAAGGCACCAGCCACATTTGTTTTCTTTTCTTTTTTTTTTTTTTTTTGAGAAGTTCTCCTTTCCTTTTTATTGCTTAATTTGAGTGAGTTATACCAACTCAATTTTAAACACTCTTTAAATGCTGCCCTAAAGATTAAAAAAAGATATAATGACTAAAATAAAAATAATTGAATTAGAATTTCCTTCCTTTATCAAGCAAATATACTATTATTTGCCTTGATGGATATAATTTTATTTACATATTATTTACTGATTTATTGACTTACTTAATCTGTTAGTGATCATAAGAGGGATCTGACATTTTTTGAGACACTTTTCCAAAAAGAATACCAGTCAAACAAATTACAGTAAAAATGAAGCTGCTGTATTTTGCAGGTCTTTACAAACATTGAGACAGTAGACTCTAGAGGTGTGCTCATCATTGGCAGTGAGCTAATCCAGGAAGGATATTTTTAAAATCTAAAGTGCAAGAGCTTTATTGATGTTTCTTTAAAGGAAAGTATATAAATCTACTTAGAAATGTGTGTGTGTGTGCGTGAGAGAGAGAGAGAGAGAAGGAAGGAGGAAAGGAAGGAGGAAAGGAAGGAAGGACATAAGGAAGGAAGGAAGGAAGGAAGGAAGGAAGGAAGGAAGGAAGGAAGGAAGCGAGGGAGGGAGGGAGGTTGATTGAGGTTAATGTCATACTCTATAGTTATAGGACATAGACTGTGCTATGGTGGATAATCAGTACAATGACAGCTTTCCATTACAAACTCTTCTTGAACAAAAGTCACGTTCTCTATGTCTTCAAGTGTCCAGCTTCTCCTGCACTCCCACTATCTGGATGGATACAAATCTACCCTACAGATGTGCACAGCCACACACCAACTCTTCTTTCCCCATGACTAGTATGAAAGTTGTTCATTCTTACTACAGGCAATCCAGTGGTGAGAAATTTTCAGTGTCATCATTATAGCCCTTAATTGCTAAATGATTAAACTCAGAATCCATTCAAGGATTCAGAAGGCATGTTACAACAGAATTTTATATGTTGTTTCCCTGAATTTAAATGAAATTATTAGAAAGTAAAATATTATAGTATGCTAACACATTGATTTAAGATTCCATTTACTATTGTTTGTTTTTTTGTTTGTTTGTTTGTTTGTATGTTTGTTTTGACAGGCAGAGTTAGACAGTGAGAGAGACAGAGAGAAAGGTCTTCCTTGCATTGGTTCACCTCCCAAATGGCCTCCACGGCCGGTGCAATGCGGCTGGCAGGCTGTGCCGATCCAAAACCAGGAGCCAGGTGCTTCCTTTTGGTCTCCCATGCTGGTGCAGGGCCCAAGCACTTGGGCCATCCTCCACTGCCTTCCTGGGCCACAGCAGAGAGCTGGACTCAAAGAGGAGCAACCGGGACAGAATCCGGCGCCCCAACCGGGACTAGAATCTGGAGTGCCGGGACCGCAGGTGGAGGATTAGCCTAGTGAGCCACGGTGATGGCCTCCATTTATTATTGTTTAACTGACTTTGATGTTCTCTTCCTATATAAAGAGAGATACAAATGTCTAACCAAGTTTTTCTGTATTTCTGCTGGTAAATCTATGGTTAAGTATATTGTATCCTTATGCTGACCTTTTAAAAATAAACCTGTCCAAGGATTTTGTCCCAGGAAAAAAAAATAGATGATGAATATGTATACTTTCAGAGTCAAAAATTTTAAAAATATTTTCCTAATTTTTGTTATTTTGCCTTTTTTTGTCAGAAATTATAAACTAATTTTTATGTCCAAATATAAACTTGTGCTTTATTATATAAATCATTTAGAAATTTGTGGGTTGCCTAATCCACTGATGGTGGGAATGTAAACTGGTAAAACCACTATGAAAGATGTTTGGAGAAACCTCAGAAATCTGAATATAGTCCTACCATACGACCCAGCCATCCCACTCCTGGGAATTTACATAAGGGAAATTAAATCAGTAAATAAAAGAGCTATCAGCACTCCCATGTTTATTGAAGCTTAATTCGAAATAGCTAAGACATGGAATCAACCTAAATGCCTGCCAACTGAAGACTGGATAAAGAAATTATGGGATACATACTCTATGGAATACTACACAGCAATTAAACATGAAATCTAGTCATTTGCAGCAAAATGGATGAATCTGGAAAATATCATGCTGAGTGAAATAAGCCAGTCTCAAAGGGACAAATAATGTATGTTCTCCCTGATCTGTGATAATTAATAGGACACCTAGGGCCGGCGCCGTGGCTCAATAGGCTAATCCTCCACCTTGTGGCGCCGGCACACCGGGTTCTAGTCCCGGTCGGGGCGCCGGATTCTGTCCCGGTTGCCCCTCTTCCAGGCCAGCTCTCTGCTATGGCCAGGGAGTGCAGTGGAGGATGACCCAGGTGCTTGGGCCCTGCACCCCATGGGAGACCAGGAAAAGCACCTGGATCCTGGCTCCTGCCATCGGATCAGCGCGGTGCGCCGGCTGCAGCGGCGGCCATTGGAGGGTGAACCAACGGCAAAGGAAGACCTTTCTCTCTGTCTCTGTCTCTCACTGTCCACTCTGCCTGTCAAAAAAAAAAAAAATTAGGACACCTAAAAAGAAATCTGTAGAAGTGAAATTGACACTTTGAGAATCCATGACTTGAACAGCCCTTGTCTTGACTTTCAAGGAATTTTTTTTCCTTCTTAATATCATTGGTTGAACTCTTTACTTAACATAGAATCAATCATATGTGTATAAAGTCAATTGAAAATAGATCCCAGTAAAAAATAAGAGTGGGAATAAGAGAGGGAGGAGCTGTATAGTTCTGCATATATTCCTACAGTCTTACTTCTAGAGGTACAGCTAAAAACTTGCCATGGGACTCCAAATCCCATTAAACTGGGTGGTAATAATGTCATCTTAAGTGTTAAAGTGATCATATTAAGTGTTAAATTGATCATATAGATAGGATTAAGTGTTAAAGAGATCATATAAATAAGATCAAGTGTCTGACAATAACAATAGATAGAATTAAAATGGAGAGAATGTTTCAACATGGGAAGCAGTCCACACAACAGACTCATAGAATGACAATTACTTAAAAAAGGACTATGACCTCAAAATCAGCCCTTAAGGCATTCTGTTCTAGCAGAAAAGCCCATGAGAGCATTTCACACATGGAAAGCCAAGACACTGTTGCAAAATATGTCCTACATGAAGGATCTCTGTGAGTGAGACTCAAGTGGAAAGAAGGAGCCATCAAAGAAGGATGTACTTTTCCCAAAGGGAGGAGAGGACTTCCACTTTGCTAATGGCTTTGTCTAAATATTGATGGAGATTTGTGGACTCAGAAGGCTTCCATAGCCTTGGCAGCTCATGTCAAGAGCCTTGGGTGATCACTGACATCATATATAAGAGTGTTAAAAACAACTCCTTAGTGAGTTGTACTATAAGAACTAACTGTAAAACTTACTCTCAAACAGTTTTTTATATTGTGTGTGTGTGTGTGTGCAAATTGTTGAAATATTTACTTAGTATGGACTTGGTCTTCTGTGTATAAAGTTAATTGAAAACAAATCTTAGTGGAGAATGGGACTAGGAATGGGATAGGGAAGAGGTGGGTGGGAGTGGGATTGGGAGAGTGTGGGGGAGGGGAGAATCGCTATATTCCTAAAGTTGTACTTATGAAATTTGTACTCATTAAATAAGATTTCTTTAGAAAAATAAATAAATAAATAAATGTGCTACCTATGCCCAGAAGGGTACACATTAAAAAATATACTAGAGTCCAGAAATTTGCAAAAGAAATCAACACATTAAAGAGTTATCTTTCCTCCTATGTTCATTTCAGCTCAAGTCACAATAGCTAAGTTAAGGAATAAACCTAGATGGTCATCAGCTGTTAACAGGATAAAGAAATTATAATATATATATATACACACACTGTGGAATACTACTCAGCTCTAAAAAAATTAAATCCTGTCTTTTGCAACAAGATGGACACAACTGGAAACCATTATACTTAGTGGGATAAGCCAGTCCTGAAAAAGACTGATATATGTTTTCCCTGCTCCAAGGTAATTAATAGAGCACCTCAAATGTAGTGTATTGGAGTAAAATAGACATTTTGAGATTCGATGATTTTTATAGCCCTTTCTCTTCCACTGAGGAACAGTGTATTTTTTTTTCTCTTCATACTATTTGTTGAACACTTATTTAGAGTAGAGTTAACTATACAATCATTAAGTATACTGAAAATAGATCTTTGTAAAAATAAAGAATGGGAATGGGGGAGAGAGAGGGGGAAGGATTGGAGCATGGGTGGGTGGGAGGGTAGGTGTGGGAAATGTCACTATGTTCCAAAATCTGTATATATGAAATACATGAAACTTGCGTAACTCGAATAATATTTTAAAAAAATTGTGGGTTGCAATTCCCAAAGTACTTACATTTAAATATTTTTCTGTTGCTTTTTTAGAATAGGTAATTTAACTGCCTCAGGTAATGGTGTGATTATCCATTTACTTGAAGAGTAATTCCTCCATCACCCATCACCAGTACTCCAGCTCATCAATGGACAAGCTTTCACAGGAGTCAGTTGTAGGCCTCTCAGCAGCCTTGGAATTCATTCCTTTAAATAAAATGAAAGGCAGCTTAGGCCTGGGCATGAAATTATCTTCAACTCTTGCCTCTCTCTCCAACATTGGAAGCACACCAGAAATAGATCAAATGAAGGGCTGCCTCTGACTATTTTGCTTCGATGGATGGTGAGACCCTTGGGTCTTTGTAGCTCTTCACAGCTTGATGTGTCTGTTCTCTAGAGTCCTGTATATTTGACTGTAAACATAGAATTTCAAGTTCACATAAATCTGTCATCTTTTTTTCAGCCACTGGCAATGCTTACTTTTAGAGTAACATCCTATTTAGGTTATAACAGGAGTAATGATCAAAGTGGTTGAATGAAAGACCAGTGGAAGATGCAGCTAAAAAGTGATGCCTGCTCTGACTACTTTCATGTCAACCTCTTCTACCGAATTTTCTCCAGCATGCTGCTGCCACGTGATGCTGGTAATCAAGTAAGAAGCAACCCTGGCTCCTGGCTACACCCGCCTGCTGTTTCAGTACAAAAACAAACATTGAGAATGCTTGTTTGGAACTTGAACCCTGAAGCAGTTGGGTTTTCTGCTACTCTGTCTGGTTTTTACTGCAATGTGAGAACAGTGGTGATTCCCACAGCTCTCTGGGTCATCCCACCCATAGTGGGGAGGCAGCAGTTTATGTCAGCAGAGTGAAACTGACTCCTTGTCCTTAAGATTTGCGACCACTGCTTTGCAGACCCTGCTATGTCTCCATATAAATAAACCAAGCCTGGAAAGTCTCAAGGGCACCTCTGTTAAACAAGAAAGGATTTGCACTTCTGCTCGAGAGCTTCCTGGTAACATTATTTCCATTCCAGCAAAGAAGTAAAGGGACACAAATCAAAGTGATAGTGACAAAGCACAGCGAAGACTATCATGAGATTGGAGCTAATATTGGTTTAAGTGTGCATTCTTCAGACATATGGATTTCCTATTTCTTGGTGAATTAGATATGAATTTTATCACATTTAAAAATCACAAAGTTGACTTCATGTTGGCCTTCCTTGTTGACAAAGTAGAATAGCAAAGTAAGAATTTTCAACACAAGTTTCATAAATGTGATAGTAAGAAAACGACATTAGATTATGTGTGATTTGACTACCTTGGAGTAGGCAATCAGCCAAACAAATCAATAAGTAATAACACAAATGGCAAGTTTCTTGTGAGATCCCATAAAGTTTGAATCATATATTTCACACTGGACTCACTGAATAATTAAAGCTCATCCTCCATCAAATCAAGTTGACAGTCATGATGAGGTTCTCTTGGCCTGGATCCTTGGATACCTTATGGCAACAGTCAGAACAGAGATATACAAGTTAGCAAATGGTGTGTCTCTGTGTGTGTGTATGATATTGGTCTAACAGATAATACTCTCATATATCTGTCAACGAAGGTGAGATAGGACAGACCCAAAATCCATAACCAGAAGAAAGAAATTCACTGGACAGTAGGTACAGAAGAAATAAATAAGATTTTTATATAGTATACCAGTGTATGGAGAAATGAACTGAACTGTATCTTTCCAAAATTCATTATGTTCAAATCCTCACCCAAGGGCATCAGAATGTGATTGCACTTGAAGACAGGACCTCTAAAGATGTAATTAAGGTAAAAGGAGCTCATTAAGGTCATCTCTAATGCAATGGAACTGATGTCCTTATCAGAAGAAGAGGTTGTGCACCTGCTGGCTTGCACAGAGGAAAGACAGTGTAATGGTTCTGAGAGAAGATGGTGATCTACAAGCCAAGGAGAGAGACCTCAGGAGAAGCAACCCTGCTAGTGTCTGGGTTTTGGACTTCCAGCCCCTAGAACTGTAAGAAAACAAATTCATGTTATTTAAGCCAACCAGGCTAGGATATTTTGTTATAGCAGCCTGAGCAAATCACTACACCCTCCATCTTTTTGTTTAAAATTTATTTGTTTATCTATTTGAAAGAGCATTGTATAGAGACAAAAACATGGAAAGAGAGGGAGAGAGAGGAAGAATATCTTCCATTCTCTAGTTCACTACCTAAATGGCTGCAACAGCCAGGTCTGGGCCAGGCCAAAGCCAGAAGCCTCTCACATGGGTGGTAGGTGCCCAATCACTTGGGCCATCTTCCACTTCTGCCTTATGTATGTTAGCAGGAAACTATGTAACCAGAACTCTAATTGGCATTCTGACATGAGATGCCAGCATCGCAGGTGGAGACTTAACCTGCTGCACCACAACACCAGCCCCTCTTCTTGACTGACATTTTCTCAGTTGTCCAATGGTTCTCACTCTGAATATAAACAAAGTCCCTGCAGTCTAAATGACCATTCACAGAAGTGTCCTGGGTAATTTTAACAGAAGGGAGGTGGTACCAGAAGTGTGTGGAAAAGATACCCCTACCTTCCAAGTCTTCCAACAACCATAATTACTGCCTTAATAGATTCCTAGAAGACAGAGAGTAAGTTATGTAACATTAATACCTCCTCTTCATCAAGCTTTTCTGAAATGTTCCACTATCACAAGTCAGCCAGGCTTTCGTTTGAGGTTCACAACTTTCACAGTAACAGACATTTATTACACACCCCTCTCAAGTAACAAGACTGCTTCTGCCATTGCAAATGAGTCCCGATGTGTATCTAACACTTTGGGCAACACAATTATTTCTGTTTCAGTAACACAAAAGAGCTCTCTTGAAAGAGTTCCAAAGCATTTATAAATACAGGCAAGTCAGAGGAAAATAACAAAGATTTTTTTTTTTCTCCTGAAGCCTATCGTGCAATGAGATTTCAACACTGGGCATCATTTTTCTCTTTTAGGAAAGATGTATGTTATAGATGTAGATTCCTGAAGAATAATCCCTTTAATCGCAAAATATTCCTGTATGAATTCTATTAAGACAAGATTATTTGAGAGATTTAATATCATTATTAAAGAAATTATGTGCATAACAAACAAAAAGCTAATCAACTAGACCAATAGATGTAAATTAGCATTTTGTTCACAGTTGTAAATAATGACATAAGCAATTCAGATTAAATCACCCATCTGTTCTAATAATTTTCTGCAGCAGGCAACATTGGGTAACCAAGTTACTCAAGCTCTGTTCTCCGTTTCCTATCTTCACTAGAATCTTTCTAGTGATCCTTTCTAAACTCCCTTGCAACCCAGGAAAGACATGCTACACAGTGATATGAGAGGAAAAGTCTTTGCTGTGGAGAATGAGATAGCTCTAGAAAACTGAATTCTTAACAAAAGAAATCAACAGGATTGCACTATCCCTTTCTCTTTCTTATTCTCTCCAATATGCATGAGATTCTTTGAGCTCTGCAGCATTCTTGGGAATAAGAGACAATGTGCGTCAATATGAATGACTAACACATTAAGGACAGCTTAAAAGAAAGGGCTAAACGAATATGATTTTTGACAGCATTGTTGAGAAAATACTCCTAACACTACCACTACAAATTATTCAGGTCAATTCTTCTTTTTATTTTATTTTTAAGGTCTACTTATTTATTTTTTGAAAGGCAGACTGATAGCAAGGAGGGGTAGATATTTCATTCACTGGTTTACTCCCCAAATGCTTGTAACAACCAGGGAGGGCTAGGCCAGGCTGAAGCAAAGAGCCAGCAACTCCATCTGGATCTCCCACTTGGGTGGTGGGAACTCAAGTACTTGGGCAACCATCTTCTGCCTCGCAGGCACATAAGCAGGAAGCTGGGTCAGAAGTATAGTGGGAACTCAGTCCCAAACATTTTGATATGGATAAAGACATGCCAAGTAGCAACTTATCCCACTGTGCCCCAACAATTACCCTGGACTTCTTTTTATGACAAAAGTAACCACTATCCCTCTAAGGCACTGTTAATTGGGTATTCAGATCCATTCAACTGAAACCATTCCCAAATAATTATTATCCTCAGTGACTTGCTGTCGCTCTTACCTATAGGAGGTTTGTACATCTCTATGTATTATCATGCACCTGGCAGTGCCCCTCATAATGCAAGGCAAAACCTCCCATGCCCCCTGCTGTTGGCCTTAGCTAAGGTCAAGGTTTCTCTACACCACACCGCTCTTTTACCACTGCCATAAGAGTAATGTGTCTGCTGTGAGAACACTATGAAAACTGCTGCTCCTTCAGCAATCACAAAATAGTCATGTGGAGAAGAGACACAGAAGTCCACTCATGGGAACCAATTTGTAACATGAGTGGAATGAAGGACTTGAATGGTACCATCACTTGTTACAAAGCAAACACAAAACCAGTATCGAAATGGGTGTGACAATGCAATATGCTTTGGCAAGTGAAATATGACCTGAAATGATGCATGCTATGAGCAGGAAATCATCAGAGAATTTCCACTAGCATCTTGCTCTCTTCCTTTGGCAAAGAGAATAGCTTGTCTGGATCCCAGAGTGGAGAAGAAATTGAAACAAAATCGTGATACTTGACCTATTGTGCTGACAGTTAATAAGAGTAAAAAAATAAGTGTTATTGTTATCAACGGATAATTGGATTATTCCAGAAAAAAAATATATATATGTATATTTCCACATATGTAAAATTTTATTTCTTTTTTTTCTTTTTTTTATAAAGGTCTTCCTTCCGTTGGTTCACCCCCCAAATGGCCGCTACAGCCAGTGTTACACTGATCCAAAGCCAGGAGCCAGGTGCTTCCTCTTGGTCTCCATGCAGGTGCAGGGCCCAAGCACTTGGGCCATCCTCCACTGAACTCCCGGGCCACAGCAGAGAGCTGGACTGGAAGAGGAGCAACCAGGACAGAATCCAGTGCCCCAACCGGGACTAGAACTGGGGTGCCAGCACCACAGGTGGAGGATTAGCCAAATGAGCCGTGACGCGGGGCAAAACAATATATTTATTAATATTTCATGTCTATATGTATAAATATATATATATTCATTCATTCATTTTTAAAACCTATATCACACACAGAGACAGGGGGATATAGAAAGAAGTTTCCATCCACTGGTTCACTCCCCAAATTGCCACAACAGCTGGAGCTGGGCCAATGCTAAGCCAGGAGCCAAGAGTCAGGAACTTCCTCCAAGCCTCCAACGTGGGTACAGGAATCCAAGGACTTGTGCCATCTTCCACTGCTTTCTCAGGCACATTAAGCAGGGAGCTGGATCAGAAAAGGAGTAGCTGAGACATAAACCAGCGCCCATTTGGAATGCTGGTGCTACAGGCAGGAGGCCCAGCCTACTATGCCACAGTGCCAGAGCTTTCATTCATTTATTTTAGAGGGACATTTATATGTCCCCCTCTTAAATATATATGTCCCCGTAAAATAAATAAATAAATTTTTAAAAATAAAACTGGAGAGAAGTAAACAAGTGGCAGAGGTTCCTGGACTGACCTCTCACATACCACTTGAAAGCCACATGTTAATCTGTGTATAAAATGAATGTCATTAAAAACATAAGATAGTATTTCTCAAAGGATTTTGTGAGTAATTTCATTTCCACAGACAATTAAAAAGTGAAAATATTACATACAAGGCAAAGATGATCCATGATCCACAAAGTCTGAGAGGAAATAGACTAAACAAATTGTACAAGGTTCCTTAGAGCTTTTAACCTGTTAATGGATGTATATTGCAAATGTTGAAGATGACAATTGACTATGAGTCTCCTAAACTTTCTTTTGTCTCAAGATAATTTATTTTTTCAGTGCATCTCTTGGGACTAGAATTTCACGTAAGATGATTTAGGATAAAAGCTGACAATAATGTGAAAAAATAGCTTGTACAACATTGGCCTTGGAGCGCCCATGCAGCAACATCTGTGAGCTGCTGCTGCCGGAAAGACAAACACCTTGACAAGGGCAAAGCCATAGGTCTACCCCTAAGAGTATTGACTCTGAGCTCATGCCAAAAATCAAGCGACTCTTCCAACTAACATGGCCTTAAAAGGTCCCTGTAGATCACAGAGAAGGCTGATGTTGCAGAGTCCAGCATGCCAAATAACAGGGAAGTCAGATTGGAGCACGAGAGAGTAGTGCAGCCAGCACATCACAGTGTTCACAGGAAGGAAACACACTTTCAGTAGAAACTCAGTTATGGAAACTTAGTACTTAAAACTATTCTTCAGGGGTCAGCGGGGTTAAGCCGCAGCTCGCATTGTTGGCATCCCATATCTGCCAGTCAGTTCAATTCCTGGGAGCTCTGCTTCCAGTCCAGCTCCATGCCGATTCAACTGGGAAGACAGCAGAAGTTGGTCCAAATGCTTGAGTCCCTGCCACGCACTTAAGAAACCATAATGGAGTTCTGGGCTCCTGGCTTCATCTTGACCAGACCTAGCTATTGTGGCAATTTGGAGAGTGAATCAGAGCTTGGAAAACTGGGAGAAAGATGTAGAGGGGGAGAAAAAGAAAGATGAAGAGGCCCAAAGCAAATCCTAAGACCAGCTTAATAAGTCTAGAAATCCTTAGGAAAGAACCAGCAACTGGTATAAGGCCACCTCGAATGCCCTTTGTAGTGAATATGTAGACTTCTCCAACAAGTTGTGTTACATCATGACAACAGAAGCTAAGTGACATGTCCAGTTTCTACTCTTCCTGTAAAGACAGATAGACCACTACCTAGAACAAACTACATGGAGTGTTGACTTGAGAATGCCTATGGCAAGGAGCTGATAAAAAATGAGATTGGTGGTCATAATTGAACTGAGGGTCCAAAACACCAGACAAAGGCAGACATGAGAGAGAATACCACAGGCGCCTAGCAAGAAAGGATGGGAATGGCTTCCTTTTTTCACAGCAAGACCCAGACGACCTTCATTCCTTAGCTCTATTCCCTTTTGGTCACCCAAAGAGGATGCAGAGGCCTGGCAGAATGGTGACTATCTCCTTTGTGTGGAAGGCAGTGTAGTTCTTCCTGCCTGCAACAGGGCACTGCAACCCTGGGCCTACCATGATTTTCATACAGACTTGCTTTTTTTTTCTAATCTATTTCATTGAAAGGAAAACAGAGAAAGAGACAGAAAGAAAGAGTGAGATCTTTCTATCCACTGGTCACTCCCCAAATGCTTGCAATAGCTGGAGCTGGGCCAGGCTGCAGCCAAAAGCTAGGAACTCAATCCGGGTTTCCTATTTGGATGCAGAGACCAAAGTACTTGACCACTTCTTCCCATAATCTGCATTGGTAGGAAGCTGGAATTGGGAGCAGGACCAAAACTAAAGCCAGGCAGTCTGATGAGAGATATAGGCACCTTAACCAGCATTTTAACCACTGTGCCAAATCCTCACTCCACATTTTATTTTTTTATTTTTAAAATAGATTATAGTGTGTATGTTTAAAATATACAGTATGATATTATAAGAGATAGATATAGATATAGATATGGATATAGATATAGATGATATAGATAAAAACCGGGTGCTACATGATGGTATTTTCCATCAATGACGGACTGCATGCACTACAGTGGCATAGCTTATGTGAGAACACTTCATGACATTCACACCAGGATGAAATCAAACAACAAACTTCTCAGAATGTGTCCCAGTTGTTAAGGGATGCGTGACTCTATGTGGTGAAATGCTTATTAAAGGAACAAATTAACATGTGCATCAGCAAACACAGTCATCCATTTATCATTTTGTAAAGTTGATTTCTGTTAAAATTTTTAGTTATTTATTAAAAAAGAAGATTGAGGGAAAGAGAGATGAGAGAGAGAGAAAGAGACAGAGACAGAGATTGAGACAAAGAGATAACTCCCATCCACTGGTTAATTCATTAAAAGCCCAAAACAGCCACGGCTGGGCTAAGCCACAGCCAGGAACTCCATCCATGTTCCCCAGGCAGTGACAGGAACCATCATCATTGCCTCTCCAGGTCTGTATTAGCAGGAGGCTAGAGTCAGGAGCTGGAGGCAAATATCAAAACCAGGCACTACAGCATGGAATGTGGGCATCTTAACTGAAATCTTACTTCTAGGACAATTGCCTTCCCCACAGTTCTCCATTTTAATAGTGTTAAAACTTGATACAGTATCCCACCTGTCCTAACCATGGATTAAGCTTAAAATTCAGTTGTGACCTGGCTTTCTTCTCTTCCCAGTTCCCTAATTTCTGCTGGTTCTCTACCTTCTACCAAGGCCCTTGTAGGTGGATGCCTTTTTAAGCCTTGGAAGGGTCAAAGTGCTTGTTAACATAAAAATAGAGACAGATCTGGGGGAAGAAAATTGCTTCCTTCCACCCTTCCAGGTTCTCTGGCTGGTCTAGGAATTAAGTTGAACTAGACAGATTAACTGAAGAGAAACAATTTTAATTGCATGTACATGTGCAGAGGAGTCCAACAAAAATATGAGACTCATGAATGTAGCCAAATGATTGAGACTTACACAGTATCACCCTGAGCTATAGAAAGGAATAAGGGTTTGGGACTGCAGGGTTGGTACAGACAAAGGAGGAGGAATGGAAGAAATGCAGATGAGTCAGGTAATAGAAGTTTTCTTGGGATAAGTCTCTTCCTGGTACAGATATCTTGACTAAGGAAAATGCCTTGAATAAATATGAATTTTATGAATTTCCTTTATGCAGCTTAGTCTTGCAAAGCCACACTGTCAAGGATGAGCAGAGCAACAGTGCCCTTTTCCCACACAAGGACACCAGGGACAGGCTTCAGTGAACATTTGCTCACAGGCATGTACATTTTAAAGAGCAGGTGGAAGGGGGCGTAACTAACTCTGGGGAACGCTAACAATAGGACAGAACTGATACACTGTTGCCAATATGCCTCTCCAATCAGCTTGAAGATCATGTAGTCAGGATGGCTCCCCAGGTGGTCCTAATGGGCCTGGGCTGCATCCAGGAGTTGTTTGCCTGATTATCAGAAGGTGGGGTTTGGGAGAAATGTGCCTGGACTCAGCTAACTGCTGGGATTGTCCACACCTTAACAATCATTTGGCTCCTTCTCTGTGTCTCATATTTCTGTTGGACTCTTGTGCACGTGTGCACATAACTAAAATTGGTTTTCTCCAGTTAACCTTATTCGACTTAATTTGTAGACCAGCCAGAGAACTTAGAAGGGTAGAAGGGAAGCAACTTCCTTGCCCACCTGGAGGTGAAGGAGAGGAAAGAAACAGAGGCCTTCTGTGTGGGTGCAAACTGATGAAATCTTTACTTAACGTATGCTAAATCAATCTTCTGTATGTAAAGAGAATTGGAAATGAATCTTGATGTGAATGGAAGGGGAGAGGGAGCGGGAGAGGGGAGGGGTGCAAGTGGGAGGGAAGTTATGGGGGGGAAAGCCATTGTAATCCATAAACTGTACTTTGGAAATTTATATTTACTAAATAAAAGTTAAAAGAAAGAAAGAAAGAAAGAAAGAAAGAAAGAAAGAAAGAAAGAAAGAAAGAAAGAAAGAAAGAAAGAAAGAAAGAAAGAAAGAAAGAAAGAAAGAAAGAAAGAAAGAAAGAAAGAAAGAAAGAAAGAAAGAAAGAAAGAAAGAAAGAAAGAAAGAAAGAAAGAAAGAAAGAAAGAAAGAAAGAAAGAAAGAAAGAAAGAAAGAAAGAAAGAAAGAAAGAAAGAAAGAAAGAAAGAAAGAAAGAAAGAAAGAAAGAAAGGACTGCCAGTTGGTTCAGGATGTCCAAGCAAAGTGACTCCTGGAGTAAAAAGACCTCGACATCCTCTGGAACACAAACTGTGCTTGTAAGGCCGCCACAAAACACTGGAGTAAGGGAAAGAGTTTATTGAGGGAAACCCAACAGACTGGAGGGAAGGGGCGAAGAAGGAAAAGAAGGAGGAGAGTGTAAGAGAGAGATCCAGAGACAGAGATCAGAGGACGGAGAGAAAGAGAGCCACATGATTAGGAACAGGTCCTTTTAACACTTTGCCAGGGGGCGGGCAAGGAAGTAGGAGCAGCAAATCCCATTAGGATGGGGGTGGTTGGGCCATGCGGCCACCTGGCTTCCAGCAATGGCGGCAGGGGACTAGAGCCTAGGATGGTGTCAGGGTATAGATCGCCATAGAAAAGACTGAGCCATTTTACTAGCAATGCTCGTCGTGGCAGAGTAGCTAAATCGTTTTCCTTCTGCGGATGCACTGTTCTTAGCGGGAGCAGGCCTGAGAGCTGTGAGGCCCGTTGGGCAGATAGCTATCAGCTCCACCAAGGGGTAGGGCTGAAGCCAAGGTGGTAACTATAGGGAATTTTAAAACAGTTTTTTAAACTGAGAATTGGTTTATTCATTATTATTCCCATCCACTGACAATCCTAAACAATGGCAATGACAAAATACTCCTCTACAAAACATGTTTTTAGGTATAATTTCAGCATTCTAAATTACATGTGCTACATGTGCTCTTTAGCATTTTTAATTGTGGTAAAATACATGCATTAAAATTTAGCAGCTTAACCATTTTTAAGTGTAAAACTCCCTGAGCTTAAGAACTACTTAAAAACAAAATTTAACAAATTAAAATTTAAGCATCTAATTGTCTTATATCAGAGATTCATGAAGTGGGCAAGATCCAGTCTATAAAATAAACAGAAACTCCATATCAAGGTGGCAGAATGGTGAGTTTTTATAAAGTGGTTTGAGCAGAAGCAAGGCAGCAGCATAGTGCTTAGAGCAGATGGCTTGTCATGAGGTTAAGCAGAAACTTCCTTAAACCGCTCAGTTCAACTCAGTCTCTGTTGATACTGGTTGCTGTGAGTCTCCTGTTCTGTTTTTTGTTTGTTTGTCTGTCTGTTTTTAACTTGGGTTGTATTCAAGTTCAAGTTGTGACTTGGATTTAGCATGAGTGATTCCATTCTGGTTTAGTTGTTGGGGTCCAGCATAAACACTCAAAAATAACAGCCCATGTGGTTGGTTCATCAAGTGGTAAGATATCTGTTTCCCATACCATCATGCCTAGGTTTGAGACCTGGCTCTGCTCCCAAGCTCAGATTCCTGCTGCTGCGGACCTGGGAGGCAACTGGTGATGGCTTTAATAGTTTTCCTGTCACCTAAATGGGAGACCTGGGTTAGGTTCTTGGCTCCCAGGCATTTAAGGCCTTAACCAGCCAATGAGTTTTCTATCAGTCTGTCTATCTCTCTGTACCTCTCAGATAAATACATGAATGAATAATTATTTGAGCTGTTTAAAAAATAAAAAAACTGCCATGTGGGGAGCAACTGGGAGCAACTGGGACTAGACTAAGTTACTGGAATTAAGACTTATTCTATGCATCTGCTCTCCCACAATATGGCTCTGGGAGAGGAGGAAACAGCTTCTACCCAGCTGCCTCTCACCAACTTGACAAGCTGCAGGACCTGCTCCTGATTGGAGGAGAGCAGCGTACTCGGCATGTGGGTAGCAGAGTTGGGATTGGTGGAAGAGGACTATAAAAGAGGAGAGAGACAACATGCACCAGGAACATCTAAGGGGAACATCTATCTGAAGGAACACCTGTGCAGCCCCCGAGAGAGCCGGCCGGCGGTGTGCCGCTCCCCTGAGGAAGTGGGGAAAGTGGCTAGGGGGAACCGCCCTTCCACGGAGGTGGAAGGGTCGGTAGCCAACCCGGGAAGAACCAGCAGCAAACCCGGGGAGGGCCGAGCAGACGAAAGAACAGCGCAGGGTCCTGTGTCGTTCCTCCACGAAGACGGGGAGCGACACTGCCATAAATTTTATTTAACAGTATATTCACATTGTTGTACAACCATCACCACCATCCAGAACATCTTGTATAGCGCAAACTTTGAACTCATTACACAACTCCTAATTCCCCTTGTTCATCCTTGCCCCTGGCAGCCACAATGCTGTCTGTCATCATGAATTTGACTACTTTAGGTATGAAATCATGTGCCTACTTGTAGTCTTTTTGTATCAAAAATTTTAAGCAGTGAAACAGTTTACTACCTGCAACATTTTCATTTGATAGATGCTAATTTTAGTTTCTGCATAAAATATTTTACTGAATTTGAATACTAATCTAAAATTTGTAACATTTGTTTTTAATTGCCTATGAGTCAAGGAGATAAAATGTAATATTTTTAGAAGTATTTTTTTACTTATTTATTGAGAGGGTAGAGAGATAGAAGACAGGTAGATAGATAGATACAAACATACATACATAGGTACATAGATACATAGACAGATACAGGCAGAAAGAACTTTCAACTGTTGGTTACTCCCTAAATGTAGGCATCTGGGAACTCAATCCAGACTTCTCAAATGGATGGTAGGGGGAATGACTTGAACCATCACCACTGTCTCTAAGGGTGTATATTAGTAGAAAGCTGGAGTCAGGATCCAGAGTCAGGAATCAAATCCACGTACTCTGATATTGGATATGGGTTTTCTTAACAACTAGACCAAATGCTACCCCAAGTTTAATATATTTAATAGATGCCTAAATTAGATCTTTTGCACGTTGTTTGGTGTTATTATATTTTCCTCAATATAATTTTCATTAGCATGATTTAAGAGTTCAATAAAATAAAGTGTTTATTGTCTACAGTTTTTTCTAGCCATTATTACTATTTAAGCCATTTCAGGATTATTACTGAAAATAACTGTATTGTATATGGAAGGGAAGTGCTGAAAGTGGTCCAGTCTGAACACTACACACACCAGGTGCACACCACCTCCCACATCCAACACTGCAGTCTCCCAGCTGTTCTTCTACTGCATCGAGGTGGCAGCGGGTGACTGTGGCATGGTTCCTACAGAGCCATCCTCATCACAGGGAAGAGGAGTATAGTGTGCTCTCAAATGCTTAGTAAGTCCCCACTAGATAACCTGGATGTAAGTAAATGATGCTTTAAATTAGCTTAAACATAGCAAGAAGATGAAGCAGAAGAAAGACAAAGGAACAAGAAGCAGCTGAAAGCATAAAATATCCTCTGCAGGGCCGGTGCCGCGGCTCACTAGGCTAATCCTCCGCCTAGCGGCGCCGGCACACCAGGTTCTAGTCCCGGTTGGGGTGTCGGATTCTGTCCCGGTTGCCCCTCTTCCAGGCCAGCTCTCTGCTGTGGCCCGGGAGTGCAGTGGAGGATGGCCCAGGTGCTTGGGCCCTGCACCCCATGGGAGACCAGGAAAAGCACCTGGCTCCTGGCTCCTGCCATCGGATCAGCGCGGTGCGCCGGCCGCAGCGCGCCGGCCGCGGCGGCCATTGGAGGGTGAACCAACGGCAAAAGGAAGACCTTTCTCTCTGTCTCTCTCTCTCACTGTCCACTCTGCCTGTCAAAAAAAAATTTTTTTAAAAATCAAAAAAAAAATATCCTCTGCAGCAGCGGTGCCTGCCCTAAAGCTTCCGCTGAGTCTCCTTCATGGGTGTTTCTCATTTGAGCCATGAGTAGCCCTGTGCAAAGTGTAGTCAGCTCCAAGAGACTTGGTCTGGAAAGTTCCGCAGAGGCATGCCGGGGCCTCTCAGGCCATTCAGACTGGGGAAGCAGGACGCCAGGACAGCTGCCCAACTGTTTGCAAAGCAGCACGAATCTGCCCAGAACAGTCCTACTGGACGCTGTGTGCAGTTGTTGAATGTCATGCTGAGAAACGCCAGAGGCTGCCAGAGTTAACGTTCCTCATCCCCTTAGTTTGCTTTGAGGAGTGAAAACTTGCTGTGTGTCCTTAACTCCAGAGCTGCTGTAGGCCTCTGCTCAGAGGGCCACTGCCCTTTCTGTTCCACAGACACCCTTACTACCCAGGGTCTTGATCTTCTTTTCCTTTCCAAACGAAATGTGCTCTCTCACTTGGTCGCTTTCTCTAAGGAGTGCTCTAAGGTGGAGAAGATCAAATCAAAGCCATATTTAGGGAAACAATGGAACATCTTTGAAACAGTAAATTCTTTGGAAATCAGTGAATTTTTGGATTTTATCCTAAAGTAAAATATCCTTTATATTATATATTTATGGCCTGCGCCGCAGCTTACTTGGCTAATCCTCCACCTGCGGCGCCGGCACCCCAGGTTCTAGCCCCGGTTGGGGCTCCAGATTCTGTCCCCGTTGCTCCTCTTCCAGTCCAGCTCTTTGCTGGGGCCCAGGTGCTTGCGCCCTGCACCCGCGTGGGAGACCAGGAGGAAGCACCTAGCTCCTGGCTTCAGATCGGAGCAGCGCACCTGTCATAGTGCCATTTGGGGAGTGAACCAACAGAAGGAAGACCTTTCTCTCTGTCTCTCTCTCACTGTCTAACTCTGCCTGTCAAAAGAAAATAAAAATTAAAAAAAAATTTTAAAATAGATGATATACTTATATACTTGAAAATTTGCACAAGGTGAGCTTACCCTCATAACCAACATCAGATTAAGAAAGAAAACATCACTGCTACTCAAAACACTCCAGCCCTCTTCTAGCCATTACAATCCACCAGATATCTGCCATCCTCACTTCTATCATCACAGACTAATTTTATCTGTACTGAATTCTACAAAATTTTTTCCAGGTGTGCTTTTGTATGCCTGAACCAGCACAAATGACATACATGAGAAGTATTGTTGTATGTGTTTATTCTCATTATTGTATAGTATTCCCTTATAAGAATACAACACAACTTATCCATTCTACTATTCTTGGGTTTTGGTATGTTTTTCCATCTGGGATAGTCACAAACAATGCTGCTGTGGACTTTCTTATACATGTTTTTATGATCACAAATTTACATGATTACTTGAACAATAGGTATCTCTCTTGGAGTGAACTTAAGTAATAGGATATGATATACTAATCTTCCTAGATACCAACAAAAAGTTTTCCAAAGCAATTATATCAGTTTATACCCCCCAACAGCAGTATAGCCACATGCTTGGTGCCTAACAGTACCACATTATGGTTTATGTTTCCCTGAAAATTAAAAAAAGTCATTCTTGACCTTTCCTTATGCTGATTGGAATTTCAGACATCTTATTAAATACTTGTTCAAGTTTTTGTTTTGTTTTGTTTTGTTTTGTTTTGTTTTTTAAAGATTTAGTTATTTAGTGATTTATTTATTTGAAAGTCAGAGTTACACAGAGAGAGGAGAGGCAGAGAGAAAGAGAGAGAGAGAAGTCTGCCATCCAATGGTTCACTCCCCAATTGGCTACAACTGCAGGAGCTGCGCCGATCCAAAGCCAGGAGCCAGGAGCCTCCTCTGGGTCTCCCACGAAGGTGCAGAGGCCTAAGGACTTGGGACATCCTCCACTGCTTTCCCAGGCCATAGCAGAGAGCCAGATAGGAAGTGGAGCAGCCGAGACTCGAACCAGCATCCATATGGGATGCCGGCACCTCAGGCCAGGGTGTTTAACCCACTGCACCATAGCCTGGCCTCTTGTTCAAGTTTTTTGCCCACTTCCCTATTGGATTCTCTGCCTGTTTTTTAATTGATTCCTACAGTAAGAATCAACGGACATGAGTGAATCCTTTGTTCACACAATTTTGAAAATATCTTCTCACAGTCTATGACTTATATTTTCATATCTTTGAAACATGGTTTAATAAATAGAAGTTCTTGGTGCAGGCATTGTGGCACAGCAGGTTAAGTCACGGTGTACATTGCTGGTAGCCCATTTTGGCTTTCCAGTTCAGGTCTCAGCTACTAGCTTCTCATCCACCTCCTTGCAAATGTGCCTGAGAAAGCAGCAGAGAACGCTCCAAGTGCTTGGGATCCTGCAACCCACATAGGAAATCAGGACAGAGCTCTGGCCTTCTTATTTTGGCCTGGCTCAGCCCCAGCTGGCTGTTGAAGTCATTTGGGAAGTGAACCAGAAGACAGAAGATCTCTTTTTCTCCATTTCCTTCTTCCGCAACACCCCAGCCCCACCTTCCCTCGCAGTCTCTCTGCCTTTCAAATAATTAAACAAAATGAATAAATATTTAAAATAACACAAATAGAAGTCCTTGATGCCAATGTTCAGCACCTTTGCAAGATTTTGGTGCGCCCTTTGTTGTCCTGTTTACATCTTTGCCTTCCCTAATAATACAATCTGCTTTTAGTACCCTGTCTGAGGTCAAGCACTCTGACCAAGTATCCTTATTTTTTTTCACTTTTATTTAATAAATATAAATTTCCAAAGTATGGTTTATGGATTACAATGGCTTTTTCCCCCTATAACTTCCCTCCCACCCATAACCCTCCCATCTCCCGCTCCTTCTCCCATTCCATTCACATCAAGATTCATTTTCGATTCTCTTTATATACAGGAGATCAATTTAGCATATATTAAGTAGAGTTTTCAATAGTTTGCACTTACACAGAACATAAAGTGTAAAATACTGTTTGAGTACTAGTTATACCATTAATTCACATTGAACAACACATTAAGGACAGAGATCCTACATGAGGAGTAAGTGCACAGTGAATCCTGTTGTTGACTTAACAATTTGACACTCTTGTTTATGGCGTAAGTAATCACCCTAGGCTCTTGTCATGAGTTGCCAAGGCTATGGAAGGCTTTTGAGTTCGCCACTTCTGATCTTATTTAGACAAGGTCATAGTCAAAGTGGAAGTTCTCTCCTCCCTTCAGAGAAAGGTACCTCCTTCTTTGATGACCTGTTCTTTCCACTGGGATCTCACTCACAGAGATCTTTCATTTAGGTGTTTTTTGTTTGTTTGTTTGTTTGTTTGTTTTTTGCCAGAGTGTCTTGGCTTTCCATGCCTAAAATACTCTCATGGGATCCTCAGCCAGATCTGCATGCCTTAAGGGCTGATTCTGAGGCCAGAATGCTGTTTAGGACATCTGCCCTTCTATGAGTCTGCTGTGTATCCCGCTTCCCATGTTGGATCGTTTTCTCCCTTTTTAATTCTATCAGTTAGTATTAGCAGACACTAGTCTTGTTTATGTGATCACTTTGACTCTTAGACCTATCAGTGTGATCAACTGTGAACAGAAATTGATCACTTGGACTAGTAAGATGGCATTGGTACATGCAACCTTGATGGGATTGAATTGGAATCCCCAGGCACATTTCTACCATTTGGGGCAAGTCAGCTTGAGCTTGTCCCAAATTGTACACCTCTTCCCTCTCTTATTTCCACTCTTATATTTAACAGAGATCACTTTTCAGTTAAATTTAAACACCTAAGAATAATTGTGTGTTAATTACAGAGTTCAACCAACAGTATTAAGTAGAACAAAAAAAAATACTAAAAGGGATAAAGTATTAAGTTGTACATCAACAGTCAGGACAAGGGCTGATCAAGTCACTGTTTCTCATAGTGTCCTTATTTTTTTTTAAAGATTTATTTATTTATTTGAAAGTCAGAGTTACACAGAGAGAAGGAGAGGCAGAGAGAGAGGTCTTCCATCTACTGATTCACTCCCCAACTGGCTGCGCCAATCCGAAGCCAGGAGTCTGGAGCTTCCTCCAGGTCTCCCACGTGGGTTCAGTGGCTCAAGGACGTGAGCCATCTTCTACTGCTTTTCCAGGCCACAGCAGAGAGCTGGATCAGAAGTGGAGCAGCCGAGACTTGAACCAGCGCCTACATGGGATGCTGGAACTGCAGGCGGCAGCTTTACCCGTTATGTCACAGCACCGGCCCTGTAGCCTTCTTACTTGTAGGCTATGATGACCTTCCGGATTCAATTTGTCCTATTGTCATCTTCCACAAAATATCTAAATACCATGGACAATGGCATTTAACTCCATGAATTTGACTATCTTGCTTTGTAAGTACAAGAAAATCTCCCAGCACAATACTGAACCTTCTCTCTTGAGCCTTTTATGCATATTTCCATGATGGGTGACACTGGGTGTGTTACTGCCACTAGAAAGACAGCAAGCCACAGCTCCAGACCCCCAGTTCTGGCAAGCCTTCCAGTCATTTCCTCTCTTCCAGGAAGGATGCAATTGTTTCTGACAGGAACCGCCGGCAGGGAAATCTCAATCTGCTTTGGTAAAAGTACTCTTTCCCAATAAAGACTTTTGAAATGTTGATACACAGTCTGCCATACTAAAAGCCCATCAAAATTTTAGTTGCATTTGTGGTACAGAGAAGTTATGTGAGAATTACTGTCAGAACAATATGTACTAAGCAGTAGTTCCACCATTAGTTTCTTACTGGTGATTGGGGAACTATGGGCAACTAAATTTTCTGAGTTTAGTTTCCATACCTGTTAGAGGAGGATGATAATGACTATTCTACAGTCTGGAGAAGACGTAAATGATATCATTTATCTGAAAATATGTGCATAATCTAAAATACATATCTATACAATAAATGTTATTTCTGCAATAACTAGAAATTCTAAACAGAAATGCATTAGATTGATAACAGCATCTAACACATACTAGCCTTACTAAAGTAACCCCCCTATATAGGCTGGTTTTAAATTCGTGAATTCAGAAAATTACACAAAACACTCAGAAAAAAATTTGGTCTATATAGAGCGTGAGCAGACATTTTACTGTCATTATTTCCTAAATAATACAGTATAATAACTATATGGCATTTTATAGCATTTGTGTTATACTGCATGTTATGAGTAACGGAAAGATTATTTTAAGTATACGGGGGAAGGCAGACATTTGGCCTACCTAGTTGACAAGATACTCGTTAAGATGTCTACATCCCATATTGGAAAACATGTATTCCAGCTCTGGCTCCTGACTCCAGCTTCCTGCTAATTCAGATACTGGGAGTCAGCTGGCAATGTCCCCAGTATTTCAGTTCCACATAGGAGATCTTGACTGAGTTCCCAGCTACAACCAGACTTCAGCCTGGCCCAGTCCCAACTTCTGTGGGCATTCAGGCCCTGAACCACCAAATAGGATGTCTCTTTCTCTCTCTGATATATAAATAAAAATTTTAAATAAGTAAATAAACAGGAGGATGTTTATAGGTTATATGCAAGTATTGTGGTATTTTATATAAAAGACCTGAGCATCCAATGGATTTTGGTATCTAATGGGTCCAGGCACATATTCCCCACAAATACTGAGGGACTGGATCTGTGAAGTGATATTATAAGCATCTGACATGCCTTAACTCATCTAATCCCCTCAACAATCCATAGTAATACAACTGCTTCCAGATGAGGAAAAAATGTTAATGATTCATCAAAGTCACATGGCCAGTGAGGGCAGGAGGATGTAAATCAGCCACAAAGCTGACATGCTGAGGAAGTCACATGATGCCCGTGGCCCAGAGACTCAGTTATAGAGGCTCTTCAGTGCTACATGGTGAGGAGAAGAGAAATAATTAGGGGCTCCAGTCAACATCATTGAAGACCACTTGAGTGAGGGACACAGCCTCTATAAGAGCTTCAAAGAGACATTGTTTTAGAGGGAGGAAGGGGACTGGTATGTTGAATGGGTATATAAAGCTATTGTGAGGTGCTCACAACCTTATAGAGCTTTATCTCCATTTACAGATGAGAAACGAAGACTTAGATATTAAATGACTCACTTACATTCACAGATTTGGGACAACATTGAAACTCACACTCAGACATAAGAGGCTGTTTTCTCTAAACTCACTTCCTCCAGATATTTAAGAACTCCAAGTAGTTTATTGGACTTAATTGCACCTGAGGACTCATAAAAAGAGAACTTAGCTAGCTGCTGCTACCGCCACCATCACATGTTATGCAACATCAATAGATTTTATTTCCACGGCTAGAAAAAGATTGTCCATAACATACAATTGAAAAGTATTGTAGGCCAGCGCCGCGGTTCACTAGGCTAATCCTCCGCCTGCGGCGCCAGCACACCAGGTTCTAGTGCTGGTCGGGGCGCCGGATTCTGTCCCGGTTGCCCCTCTTCCAGTCCAGCTCTCTGCTGTGGCCCGGGAAGGCAGTGGAGGATGGCCCACGTGCTTGGGCCCTGCACCCCATGGGAGACCAGGAGAAGCGCCTGGCTCCTGGCTTTGGATCGGCGCAGCCAGCCAGCCGCATTGCACCGGCCGTAGAGGCCATTTGGGGGGTGAACCAACGGAAGGAAGACCTTTCTCTCTGTCTCTCTCTCTCACTGTCTAACTCTGCCTGTTAAAAAAAAAAAAAAAGTATTGTAAAGGAGAAGAAAATATATTACATCTTTCTCACGAAACAATGGAAATTGCTGAGCTATGAAAGGGCCATGACAACAGCCACAACGAAAGCTTTCCACACTAGTGAGTAATTATTCACTCATGATTTCAGCCTCTTCAATGAAAAGTGGCAGTTTCACCTGATCAATCCATTTCTCAGGCTGTTTCAGCAGGATCATAAATTAAACACTAGACAAGTTAAAGTTCCTGATGTTCCATTCTTCTGCAATAGAAACCATCAGAGAATATATTTATTCATAAGAGAAAGTTACAGACATTCAACAAAAACTGTTAACAAATGCATTAAGAGCCACAGGGTCACTAATTTATTAATAGCTTAAATTATTAATAGTTTCCCCACAATTCTTTTCTTTCTTTTTTTTTTTTTTTTTTTTTTTTTGACAGAGTAGACAGTGAGAGAGAGAGAGCAAGACAGAGAGAAAGGTCTTCCTTTGCTGTTGGTTCACCCCGCAATGGCTGCTGCAGCCAGCGCTCTGCGGCCGGCGCTGCACTGATCTGAAGCCAGGAGCCAGGTGCTTCTCCTGGTCTCCCATGCGGGTGCAGGGCCCAAAGACTTGGGTCATTCTCCACTGCACTCCCTGGCCACAGCAGAGAGCTGGACTCAAAGAGGAGCAACCGGGACAGAATCTGGCGCCCCAACTAGGACTAGAACTCGGTGTGCCAGCGCTGCAGGCAGAGGATTAGCCTAGTGAGCCACTGCGCTGGCCTCTCCACAATTCTTAAACCTATCAGGAACATTAACAATAATGACAATGAATGACCATTTGATTTTGTGGGCCAAATAATGGGAAAAGCAAGTCCATTTTCTAAATTTTACACATGCACACACACACACAAGAAATCAAAAATATGAGCCCCAAAATAGCCAAAAATGTTTGTCTATAGGTACAAAGGTATGATGTTTTTAGCAAAGAAAGTGTGAACTTTTTAATTTATATTGACATTGCATGCTTTAGAATGCAAAGTTATATAATGTTACACTAGCAGTCATTATATAGTCTTTAAAAATAAATTGTACATTATTCAGTCAGCAAAAAGATGCTTATTAAAATATAAAATAAACATAATATGTCACTTGTGGGTTAAAGGCCAAGATAAAAAGTCAATCAGACACTTTATAGGGTTTTATTTTTTTAAAAAATATTTTATTTATTTGAAAGACAGTTACAGAGAGAGGTAAAGACAGAGAGAGAGGTCTTCCATCCACTGGTTCACTGCCCAGATGGCCGCAACGGCCAGAGCTGCGCCGATCCAAAGACAGGAGCCAGGAGCTTCCTCTTGGTCTCCCACATGGGTTCAGGGACCCAAGGACTTGGGCCATCTTCTACAACTTTCCCAGGCCACAGCAGAGAGCTGGAATGGAAGAGGAGCAACCGGGACTAGAACCGGCACCTATATGGGATGCCAGCGCTTCAGGCCAGGGCTTTAACCTTTTGTGCCACAGTGCTGGCCTCTACTTTATATGGTTTTAATAAAATCCAATCCCTCATTCTATGGGGAGAGCTGAAAAATTCTGCTCTTGGGTAACCAGATACTATCTTCTTAAGTTCTTTCAAACTACAGCAAAAGAAAGGAGAAAGCTTATGGAAAAGATCACTTGTCCCTCCCCCACCCCATAAAAAAGCAAACAAAAAACAAATTTAAAACAAATAATGACTAGGCTTCATCCTGACCAGTCTTTGATAGATCTAGGGATTAAGAAATGATAGCCATTCTCTGCTCCACAGCTATTACCACATCTGGAGCTCCCTCCACCCTCTGTCTTCCACTCCAGAATAACACAGAAAGAGGCCTATAATAAGCTGGTTCTACTGCCTCCTTAGTCTATGTTTCAAGGCTGTCATAGTGATTTATTATTTATGTTCCAGCTGCACAGGGGAGACAATAGAAGTTGCTATGTTTCCAATTAGCCATTGAGGTTTATGTAGGTAATTCTTCAATAACAAAGCAATGATTAAATCCAATGAGATTTCATTCTGAGAGTGACTTTTTATTTGAATTCAAAAAGATGTAGGCAAAAGAAAGATAGGAATTGAACAGAAGAAGCTTCAAGATGTCCTTGGAAATAATGGAATTTAGAGCTGGAAAAAGAAAACATCTGGGAAAGAAAGGTTCAGAGGCTGAAATATAATTGAATAGCACCTATGAGAAAGCAAGTTGAAGACTAGGAGGAGCAAACACCACACTGTTGAAGCTTCTTAATAGAATAGAATTGGGGAAAGTTGAGACATCCACACTCGTGTTTTGATACTCTAGAATTATATAACAGGGAAATAAGAAGGGAATTTAAAAAGTAGATAAATCGGTTAGGCTGCTTCTATGGTTAAAAGATTGTTCCATTTTCTCTTTATTGATTTTCAAAGTCAGACCATTTCCCCTTAATGGATATTGTGTTTTGTGCTGACATGGTCATGTTTATTAGACTCTCTTTCTATTTATTCCTCTGGCTCTTCAATAACAACATTAACTCCTATTACAGCAGGAAACCCCCTCAGATCTCTGTGTGTCCCTCTCCCCAAGTCTGTGTGCAAAGGGTCTATGTGGGTAAGGTAAAGGTTGGGCTGATGTCATCCTGCACTGCACTTCCTTTGGCCTTTTGTCTTAAATGCATAGTATAGCACACACCTGCTTCCTTCTTTATGGCACACACATGCTCACCATCATTGACTCAGGAAATAATGTTGGGACCATAGCATACTCTGGCACTCTGCTGCACTTATCAGATGGAATGGTCATATCAGGTACAAGCAGCAGGTGGTGTTATCTTTGCTTGGTAGGCAATAAAACTTGTCTCCAGATCAGTAACTGAGTGAGGTAGGTCTCATGAAAAATACATTAGTACTAGAGATTAGCTCATGCAGTTCAATGCCTGAACAGTTGCTCACTGAGGGATCCTGAGTTCATGTGTTAATTTCTCTAAGCCTTGGTTATCCCATCTACAACACAGGGACAATGACATGTATGTGCATGGATCCTAAATATGAAATCAGACACAATATGCAAAATGCATCGTGCAGGGGTGACACAGAATTTGAGCTCAGTAAGGCACAGTTGTCAGTTGTAATCAGAGTAGTAGAAGAGGGAGCCAAGTGCTGTCATGGCAAGAACAAACACTGGGATGCTGCAAATATGTGTCAGCATCCTGCCCCTATCCCTGGGAAGCCAATGATTACAAGTCTGTCTCTATGTCTCTATAGCTATGAAATGGTGTCAGAATGTTCCTACCTTAGAGAATTCTTAACAAAGTAGATGAGAAATGGCACACTTTCTAGGGAATCATGGGTTCAGGGAACTCTGGTGTTGCATTTGCCCATTACACAGTTTTTGATGCCAGGCGTTGTGCTCTGCCCAAGGGTTATGGTTCTCAGGAGCGTAGATACCATGGCTGATTTCATTGTTACCTGTAACAGCAGCAAAACAGGGGATCTGAAAGCAACTCCCTGAATCTGAGTTCTGTGTTTCTTTTCTTTATACATCAATTCTGCTTTTCATGGGGCAGGGAAGAAGCATGATTCAAAAAGCAGGAGTATAACCCCAAGTCTGAGTTGCCCAGAGAGATGCACAAACAGAAAAAAGAAAAATCTGGGTGATTAACAGAGACACATACAAAATCCTACAGAGAAAAATGAGTGAACGAAAATTTACCAGAGTTGCTCATCATAGTAGAATTGTTGCTGATTTGATTTTCTTTTAAACCTACCATAAATTTTTAAAAATTAATCAAAAAGTTCATTAAAGACTTGCAAATAATACATTAAAATTGGAAAATATAGATATTCTTTAACATTGAATTGGAAGAATTCCAATACTGTAGTACACATGACATAAATAAAATAGTTTTCCATTATCCTTTCTACCATGTAAATGGATATAGGGTACTTGCACTATAGAATAACATGTAGGTCAACATAACACTGGAGTCTCTTGACTAAGCTCCTGGAAGCTTGAAGATCTCCATTAGTAGAAAGCAAATGTCTATTTTAAAGACACTGTGGTCCACATGGGAGTAAGTAGAGAGATAGTCAGGAAGCTAAAAACTATGAAGTCATTTTGAGGAAAAATAGCAAGTTCATTAGGAAACATTCTGTCATTTTTGGTAGCAAAGCTGTCTTAAGTCATTTTTTTCTGAATAAGAAAATAATTATTCTTATTGAATTATAGGCCAATAGTGCTATGCAATAATTTATGAGGCTTGTGTTACTGGGCCTTGCTATAAAATACTCGACTTCTATGTGAAAATTAAGGAAGGTTACAGTCACAGTTTGCATAAAGAGGCAATGCAGCCTTCTTGCTGTCTGTTTTAGCAACCAAGGACAAGAAACACCTCTGTAAGTATTCATGGTAATGAGAGAATGTGCCAGCTATTCACCCACAACCAGCCAGAGAGCACACATCAATCTGTGCATTTCACCACCACGCGGTGAAATGCTACACAGAGCCATGGCCATATTTAATGGAGCAGGCAAAGCAGAAATGGAAACCTGTCATCTTAAAACTACCAAGTACAGAAGAATAAACCCAGGGCCTGAAAATGTGGAGTATGTCCTTATGTGCTCTGGGTTCTCCAAGCGAGTGGATGTGGGTTCACATGAACCCTCCCCTGCTTCCAAACACAACTTCTGGCAGGAATACTACAAAAATTAATCTGGTATAATTTCCCATATACTTTTTAGAGAGAGGTATTGTCTAAAAATATCCCAAGCATTTTATCCTATAGCACAAGTTCTATTTTTGTCTTACAGACCAACCCCTTCCTTAGATGAGTAGTGACTTAAGGATTAAGATAGACTTGAGATGGCTGACGTTTTTTAGAAGACAGTCTACACGCCATTAAGACTGGGTCATCTCAATGTCTGTTGGCTCCATAGCTCACGACATGAGACCTCATGACCACCACCACTCCCAACACACGCACAGAAATATTCTCCAGTTCCTTCTTCCAGAGCTCCCTTGGGTTGCACTGTGGACCCTCAGACAGTGATATACTCTGCTGTCTCTCTCTCACCCCAGTGACATTGTCTCTGATGCTTAAATCAAGTTCAAAAAGGTTCATCGCCATCACTGAAGATAGTGAAGATGCCAAAAAGACAGTCTCTGAATATTCCAGAATGTCTAGTCTTACCATGTTCAGTGCTCAGGACCATTGCCAAAGCTCAGGAGCATCATCACCTTTTCCCAATCTTGGGACATTGTTTTTTTAAAGGTTTGTTTGTTTGTTTGTTTGAAAGGAATAGTTAGAGAGGCAGAGGCAGAGAGGGAGAAAAGTCTTCCATCCGATGGTTCACTCCCACAATGCCCGTAGCTGCACAGATCCAAAGCCAGGAGCCAGGAGCTGCTTCCAGTTCTCCCACGCAGGTGCAGGGGTCCAAGGATTTGGGCCATCTTCTACTACTTTCCCAGGCCATAACAGAGAGCTGGATCAGAAGTGGAGCAGCTGAGACTCGAACTGGTGCCCATATGGTGCCCATACAGGGTGCCGGCACTGCAGGTGGCAGCTTTACCCTGTATGCCACAGCACCAGCCCCGAGACTTTCCTTCTGAGTCACGATATCTCACCTGAATAGTTCAGTTAATTCCTATTCTGTTCTGCTAGCCCAGAATAATACCATGTTTCTCATGAAAATTGATTTCAAACAACCAAAGTCGGGGCCAGCGTTGTGACACTTAACCATGGGTTAAACTGATGTCTGGGACAAAAGCATCCTTTTTTGGAACTTCAGTTTGAGTCCCGGCAACTCCACTTCCTGTCAAGCTTCCTACTAATGCACTTGGTAAAGCAATGGAAGATGGGATCCTGCCACTCATGTGGGAAACCAGGATCAAGTTCCTGGCCCCTGGCTTTGGCCTATCCAGTTGGGGCATGAACGTCTCCGCGACCACTTGCTCTCTCTCGCTCACTCCCTCTCTTTCTGTCTCTGTCTTTCAAGTAACTAAATAAATAATTTTTTTAAAAAAGTTATTCCTAACTCAATCTGTGGAGTTTGAAAGGGAACAGTTGTCATAATATCCCCTCTATATTCTACAACTCTCAACTGAAACTCCTCCCGCCTTCACCAGCTACAGAGGTTCTCGTGTGTATTTCAACAAGTGCAAGAATCTGTAAGCTTAGGGGAAGAGGATATGAACTGCTGGAAGACAAGGATGATGTCTATATGGATAATGTCTTGGTCGCAGCTCAACCAGATGAAAAGCCCTACATGGAAGATTAACAAATACCAACTTTTGGCCAGCGCCACGGCTCACTTGGCTAATCCTCTGCCTGCTGCGCCGGCACCCTGGGTTCTAGGCCCGATTGGGGCGCCAGATTCTGTCCTGGTTGCTCCTCTTCCAGTCCAGCTCTCTGTTGTGGCCCAGGAAGGCAGTGGAGGATGGCCCAAGTGCTTGGGCCCTACACCTGCATGGGAGACCAGGAGGAGGCGCCTGGCTCCTGGCTTCGGATCGGCGTAGCACACCGGCCACAGCGCACCGGCCATAGTGGCCTTTTGGGGGGTGAACCAACGGAAGGAAGACCTTTCTCTCTGTTTCTCTCTCTCACTGTCTAACTCTGCCTGTCAAAGTAAATAAGTAAATAAATAAAAATAAACAAACAAACAAATAAAAGAAATACCAACATTTAACCTGCACTCAAAGCTGAAAGATTCCACGACTAGAATCATCCATCACACACAGCATTTGCCCTCTAGCTGAAACAATACATTATGGCATTCAAAGCTGCTGACCAGAAGTCAAGAAAATTTGATTCCAATCCCAGCTCAGCTCCATTCTAGCCTTGTGTCCATGTTCACATATGAGGGCAAGCACTCTGTTTTGTCCACCACTCTATCCTCGTAGCTTGACAACTGCTCAATTAATATTTAGCTCAAATTTCTCTGTGCTCCTCTGCAGTCCATAAAGTTGAAATGATAACAACAGCCATCTTATTTGCCTAATGGGGTTGTAAAGCTAAAAGATAAATGTGGACATGTGCACTTAGTGCCCTCCTTCTCCTTACGAGTCCAAACACACTCCTAACAAAGTCTGATAAGCATAGCATTGCACTCCTGGGGCTTCTCATCTAGGAAAGGAACCAGAACCCAGCACGTCAACCCCTCCTTTGGAAGTACTCAGGTATCACCTTCAGGGGCTACTTCACAACCTGAATGCAAGGGCAACTCCTCCAGATAACCTGTTTTGATTCAAGCATTAGCCTTTGAGATGAATTTTTCAATGTGCTGATTCTTCTAAGCTCAAGCATCTTCTACTATTTTGTTGCTGTTATTGTTGTTATTGTTAAACAGCTAATGCCACAATAGGGCAAAAAGCCACAAGTTTTTGACAATGAAATTATCACACAATGCACTCTATACTCACCTGGGCTCCTGAATGCCCACAGAGATCTTCCCTGGACTGGTAGCAAGAACAGGAAACAAATTTTCATGGAATGGAATGTCAAGGTTCATCAGTGATTTCAGCGTAACCTAGCCCATCCTGAGAAATTCAGGCTTATGATAAAGACTCACTATTGACACTAGTTGAGAACAAGCTAAGAAACAGAAGCTAACAGGAAAAGTCCTGTATTCCAGAGGTCAGGATTTTGGATCCCAACTCCAGCTAAAACTTTACTTACTCTGTAGCCATGGTCAGGTCATTATCTTGAATAAGTCTCATTCTCTTTATATGTAAAGGGAGAAGACTGGATTAGCTTTAAAGAGTTTTCAAGTCTGGCATTGTATAAATGAATTTCTGCTTTCCTATCTAAGGACATACCCTCGTTATATAGCCTTTTCTCTAAGATATTATGCTTGTTTTCTTGAGCTAAAGAAATTATTGCCTAGAGCTGGGATTGTGGTACAGAGGTTAAGTCACCACTTAGGATGCTATCCTGAATCAGAGTGCCTGTTGATGAATCTCAGCTACTCCGCTTCTGATCCTACTCTCTGTTAACACACCTGGGAGACAGAGGTGATGGCTCAAATACTTGAGTCCTTGCCACAGACATGGGAGATAGATAGAGCTCCTGGCTCCTGGCTTTGGCATGGCTCAGCTCTCAATGTTATGAGCATTTCTGGAGTGAACCAGTGAGTGGATGCTCATTCCCTTTCTCTCTTTCTCTCTCTCTATCTCTCTACCTCTTTGCCTTCAAATAAATATATATTCAAATAAATATGATGTAATTATTTGGAACACAACTCATTTACAAGTCTAGGCTTAAAAGTTAAAGTTTCATTTAGTACCAAGTTACTTACATAGCCTGTGTTTATTGGAAGTAGTTCTACTTCAGAAAGCAAGTTTTCTTTGTGTGTGTTTGTGTGCACATTTTTAACTACATAATCATCATCCTTACAATGTATGCAAATTAAGCACACAAAATACTTAACAGAATCCAAAATTAAAATTTAGTATCAGTGGGTGAATGAATGAGGTGCTTTGGTTTGAGTATGCCCACAAATGTTCAAGTGCTAGGAGTTTGTTCCCCAACGTGGGGGTGTTGAATGGTGCTGAAAAGAAACACAGGTAGGGCTTAGTGAAAAGTCACTGGGCATACTGCCATCAGAAGTGGTTAATGTAGTTACTAAGGGACCCTGGCTAGTACCTACAGGAATATGGACAAGAAGATCAAGCCTGACCCCTGAGTGTTTGTGGCTTCCTGTCTTATCATGTGTTTTCTGTGTGCGCTTTCACCATTGATCATTCACCATGAGAACCTCCCCCAAAGCCCCACAGATGGGGTCACCCAGTCATGGACATTCAACCTCAAAGATAACAAAGCTTTTCTTTATAAGGCACCTAGCCTCAGGTAGTGTGTCATAGCAGCAGAAAGTGTTTTGGAACTGAGAAAGAGGTAATGATCTGATTTACTGTAGTAAATGGAAGTTGCTCTATAAAACAACATAAGTGAAAACTAATGAAACTAAGCTGCCTTAACAGCAAAACTGAATGGAGACTGTTGGGGAGTTCCCGTATGATAGGGAAGTAATCCTGCTCAGTTCATAAGGCCCCATTCTGGCTGGACACTTACGCCATGGAGCTTAAAGGGGGCTTTAGAAAAATCGCATTACAACAAGAGACCATGCACGAATGTTTCTGGAAGGGGAGTGGGAGAGCCAAGCCTCTTTGTTTTGGTATGAATTAAGTTTTCATCTCTGCTTTTGGAGCTGGACGACTGGCTCCTGCTCAGTTTTCCTTCTAGCATTTGCCTTGGCTGTAGCGCCAAGCTTCTACTGCATCAATTAACATCTCATGCTTTGCCCACTTCATTTCCTGCTTGTCGCCTAACATTTTACTTGATTCATTTTCAAATTCTGTCTTCGGAACAAACCTGTACTTATCCCATGTTTGGGCACCAATGTAATCAAGTCATGTTTGTTCATTCATTCATACCGTTTAGACCTGTGTTTGGGAAAATGAATACCTTTTACTTTGAAATAGTGGATACAGAATGCAAATTTTTGCAAGCTGATTTTGCAATAAACACTGATTACCTTCCCCTGGTTGAGTTACCTGAGTCATTGCTTAGATATATACATGTATGCATGAAACTAAGAAAAATAATGAAACTAAGTTATGTGCACAGCAAATTGAATGGAATGTTGGGGAATTCCTTATAATAGGAAAATAATCCATTTCAGGCCATAAGGTCCAGTGTTGGTTAGAATCTTATGCCTTGGAGCTTAAAGATTGCTTTTGAAAAATCATGTTATCATATTCATATCATATACAAAATCATACTTATGTGCTCATATACCTATGCATACTAACAACAGACATACACACAGAAAATACAGTAAGCTCTCTATTAGAGTTAAACTGAATAGTAAACATGCTATTACTGCCTTAGAATCTTATAGTGTGTGTAAAGTGAATAATTATTTATTTTCTTTCTGAAACAAATTTATATTGTATCAAAATGTGTATAAAACAAGGAAAATAAGTGCAACTGGAATATTGATTTTGAAGATCATTTTTAAATTTCCATATTTCTCTCCTTGTGATCAGCCAAAGCATCCATGTCTGAAAGGAGATGAATATTTATTACAATACAATTTAAGGGAAAAGGATGAACCAATATTCAGCATCTGACATCCACTGGATTTTGCAAAATGACTAGAGCCTTGAGGGCCCAGGACTGAGAGGGAATAGGTTTCCAACCGTTTTCTTCCTTCTTGTGTCTACCATAAACTGATAGGCTTATTTTTCTTTTGTGTTTTCCTATAGCTCAGGGAAGATTTTATATCTGCCCAAGAGGTGGAAGCCGTAACCTTACCACTTTTTTTTTTTTTTTTTGATAGGCAGAGTGGACAGTGAGAGAGACAGAGAGAAAGGTCTTCCTTTGCCGTTGGTTCACCCTCCAATGGCTGCCGCGGCCCTCACGCTGCTGCCGGCACACCGCGCTGATCCGAAAGCAGGAACCAGGTGCTTCTCCTGGTCTCCCATGGGGTGCAGGGCCCAAGCACTTGGGCCATCCTCCACTGCCTTCCCGGGCCATAGCAGAGGGCTGGCCTGGAAGAGGGGCAACCGGGACTAGAACCCGGTGTGCCGGCGCTGCAAGGTGGAGGATTAGCCTAGTGAGCCGCGGCACCAGCCTAACCTTACCACTTCTAAGGTGAAAGGAAGAGAGGAAGGTGTTCATTGTGGAACAGTGTGTTAAGCCACTAATTGGCAAGCCCATATCCTGTATAAGAGTGCCTGGGATAGTGTCCTACTTCCACTTCCAATTGAGCTTCCTTGCCTCAAAAACAGCAGATGATGGTTTAAGTATTTGAGTTCCTACAACCCATCTCAGAGACCCAGATGGAGTTATTGGCTCCTGATTTGGGCCTGGCTCAGTCTGGATGTTGGAGGCATTTGGAGAGTAAGCCAGAAAATAAAAATAAAAAATCTTTTTCTCTCTCTCTCTCTCTCTCTCCCCCTCTCTTTGCCTCTCTGCATTTCAAATAAATAAATAAACTTTCAAAAGGAGGAAGAGATGAGTTAGGAGAAGTAAAAGAAAGACCTTCTCTCTGGTTCAAAGAGAAGGTTTGCAAAAGAACAAAGAAAAGAAGGAGCACGAGCCAGTCAGACATATCTGTCCAACTTCTGCTGAGGCCAGGGAGGGGCTGTAGCCAGGATTTAGAAAAGGTGGCAGAGATCAAAGATTCCTTTGGCCTTTTTCTCTCTGTGGGTTTCTAAGGGTTTCATGAGGAAGGCAATTTTCAAGGGGAATAGAACCTTGTTCAGCACAGGGAAGACTTGAGATTTTGATCTTCCAAACACTCCTTGTTTCACTGTGGGACAGACATTCAACTGTGGTCCCAAGGGTCTGAACTCAGAGCTTTCAAAGACATCACCATAGGGGGAAAAAGTGACTTGGCAGCGAGGAATACAAGAGAGTTGCCTGACAGGTGGCCAAATGAGAATCAGAGGCTTGTCGTGGAATAATCTGTGGTGCCAGGGGAAGATGAATAGAGAAGCATCTGGGAGCTCCAGTTGGGAAATGCTCATGTATTCCCTAGTGGCAGAGCTCAAGGCTGGAGACCAGCAGGGAACCAGCAACCAAACTAACTGACCGAAGGGAGAAGATAAGGGCACTGGGCCCAGGCCCCCAGTGTTTCTCTGTCTCATGGCCAAGTAAGCCTTAGACGCCATCTCACCAAAAGGGGCCAGGAGAAGAACGGCCAAAGAAAAACATGGAACGTTGGCAGATACGACCATTCAACTAGTATATCATGACTCACCTTGACAGATTGAAATGTTAGTTGTTTTTTCCCCATTGACCATTGATAAGAACTCATAAGGAAACAAGGTCACTATAAACAAAACAGAGAAATTGCATTTTCCTTAAAAATCCAAGCTCTTATGCGGCCTAAAATGGTCAATGCACTACACAGATTGAAAGAAATTATACATAAAGTAGATTGAAAAGCTTCAAAGTTCAAGATTTACTAGGATGCAAAAGCAACAAAAAGCAACAAAGGAGAAATGTCTTAGGTTTGTTCTATTTTTTAATTTGATAAACAGAAAGAGAGGGACAGATAGAGAAACTCTCCTCCATTGGCTCATTCCCCAAATGCCTGTAGGAGTCAATGCTTGGATGAGGCTGGAGTTGGGAGCTGGGAACACAATACAAGCTTCCCACAAAGATGGTAGGAATCCAACTGCATGAGTCATGACCATTGCTTCCCAGGGTCCACATTAGAAGGAAACTGGAGTTGGGGGGGGGGGGGGGCTAGGAATCAAACCCCTGCACACTGAATAAGAACACAGGATCCTAACTGGTATCTTAACCAAATGCCTGCTGTGCCTTTGTTGTTAGGATCACAGTCTTGCTTCTGCCCAAAAAGAGACATGAAAGGCAATTTTAAGCATTTTACATGTGTTTGTATGATGGCATAGACTGCTTTCATATTAACATGAATTAGGTGCCCTTCCTTCAAGAGATTTTTTCATTTAATCTCATTTCACTAAGATATAGCCATAGGTTTTGCTTTAGATGATAAAATGTAGGGAGAAGTGGCCGGCGCCGCAGCTCAACAGGCTAATCCTCCACCTAGCGGTGCCGGCACACCAGGTTCTATTCCCGGTCGGGGCGCCAGATTCTGTCCCGGTTGCCCCTCTTCCAGGCCAGCTCTCTGCTGTGGCCAGGGAGTGCAGTGGAGGATGGCCCAGGTGCTTGGGCCCTGCACCCCATGGGAGACCAGGAGGAGCACCTGGCTCCTGGCTTCGGATCAGTGCAGTGCGCCAGCTGTAGCACGCCAGCCGTGGCAGCCTTTGGAGGGTGAACCAACAGCAAAGGAAGACCTTTCTCTCTGTCTCTCTCTCTCACTATCCACTCTGCCTGTCCAAAAAAAAAAAAAAAAAAAAAAAAAAGTAGGGAGAAGTGACATTTCTCACTTCCATTATTAACATTTAAGTGGCAGCCTGTGGTTTACCACACGGGGTGCTTTTCTAACAATAAATGCTCCAGTGCCAACAGGGTGTCCTACCATTCAACGCAGTTCTAACCTCCCCTACTTGACACAGACCCTACTTGACACAGACCCCACAGCTTAAAGGCTCAGTCCACATGACTTCCCCTACTTCCCATGACAATGCCAAGCATCAGTCCAGCCATATTTCCCCTGATCTACCAGCTGCAAGCTACAACTCCTTCCTCAGGTTCAAAATGGCTTCCGAATCTATGTGCCATGACCACAAGGCCTTGCAGGGCTTTCAGTTTCAGATTAGTTTCAAGGGATATTTTTCAATTCCTACCCTGGATCTGGGCTCTGCCATGCTCCAACAAACCTTAATTTCTTCCTTGGACTGGATGTTGGTTTTTCTCCAAAAATCATATGTTGGAGCCTAATAACCACTGTGACAGAATTAAGAAATAGGGCCTTACAGGGTGATTTAGATCATAAGGGCTCTATTCTTTCTGATGAGATTAGTGCCCTAATAAGAGGCATGATGAAATCTGCTCACCCCTTCTGCCACCTGAGAAAATACGAAAGTCTCTCACTGAGAAGCCGAGAGCAGTTATCAGACACTGAGTCTGCTGCTACCTTGATCTTAGACATCTCTGCCTCCAGAACTTTGGGAAATACATTCCCCTTGTTTTCTAACTTCCAGTCTAATATGCTTTATTTTAGCATCAGGAATAGTTTCTTTGGCACAAACCTGTATCTTACAGATACTTACTATGACTAAGTCAGCCATATTATTTTTCATAAAATTGTTAATGGAAAAGGCAAACAGTGCATATTGTAAGATACAATGCATTGTGAATCTATACTAAAATTTTAATTCACTATCTTCTCTATCAGATTTTTATATAATCTCAAGCACCTTACATCTCCTTACACTGTCAAAATTGCAGTTCTTAATATCAATAAGCTGACTTCTCATTTACTCCAGCACATTCTACAAGTGCATGGTTTTAGAATAACAAACCAACACTACTGTCAAAAATGTATGCTTTTCTTGAGGGGAGCAATTCTTTGGATATTGAAGGCACATCCCACTAAGGATACCCAGTCAAATTACTGCATTGGTCACAGTGCCTTGAACAGAAACTCCCTATGTGGTTACTCTATCTAAACAGGATGTAGAGTAAAATTCATTTATTTCACTTTACTTCTGATTTTTCAAGATTGCATTTTAAAATTTATTTTTAATTTTATAAGAGATTTACACAATTTTAAAATCACATCCACAAAACAGTGTACATTATACAGAAATTTCCCCATCTTGCTTTTTCACATAAAATATATTTAGAAATTTATCCAAAATACTAATACAGAGGGATTTTCATTTTGCTTAAAAGACACATAGTGCTCCATCATATGATTATGCCTGTTCATTCAATCAGAACCCAATTATGTCAAAAAGTAAATTATTATATAATTTTGCTAAATAGAAACAGCAAAATTATTTTCCATAGGTATCGTAGAATTTTGCTATCCTACCAGCAAACTGTAAGACTTCCTGTCTTATAGGTTCCACACAGTCTATCAACAGATTATCTTAATTTCTTGGAATTCTACCATTTTATGAGACAGTGTATAGTAGTTATAATTTACATTTGTCTTATAACAAGTCATGCTTGAGGCTGGCGCTGTGGCTTAGCAGGTAAAGCAGCTGCCTACAGTGCTGGCATCCCATATGGGCACCGGTTCAAGTCCCAGCTGCTCTACTTCCAATTCATATCTCTGCTATGGCCTGGGAAAGCAGAGGAATATGGCCCAAGTCCTTGGGCCCTTGCACCTGCATGAGAGACCCAGAGGAAGTTCTTGGCTCCTGGCTTTGGATCGGCGCAGCCCCAGCCATTGCAGCCACTTGGGGAGTGAACCAGTGGATGTAAGACCTCTCTTTCTCTCTCTGCCTCTGCCTCTCTGTAACTCTACCTTTCAAACAAATAAATAAATCTTTAAAAAAAAAAAAAAGTGATGCTTTGCTCATAGCTGACAATCATTCGATTCTTGGTTTCCCTAAACAGTGCTTCATTAGCTCATTGTTTTTTTTGCTTGTTTGTTTGTTTTTTGTTTTTACATTACAGTTGTTGTATATCATTTTCTCTATTTTTAGAAGCTTTTATATATTAGGGATATTCATAGCCTATGAATATGTTGCAACTATATTTTTAAGTTTTTTTTATTCATTTGAGAGGAAACAAGATAGAGAAAATGAGGGAGACAGGGAGGAATGAGGAGAGACAGAATGAGACACCCAGCTCTCATTTGTTAGTTCACTTCCCAAATGCCATAATGGACTGCAATAGGCCAAAGCCATGAACCAGGAACACAACCGAGGCCTTCCCAGTGGGTAGCAGGAATCCAGTCACATGAACCAGCACTATCACCTCCTAAGAGACTGGAGGAAAGAGCCAGAGCCATAAAGTGAACCTACATACCCTGATACGGGATGCAGCACCCTAACTGATGCCTTAACCACTAGGCCAAATGCCCATCTCAAATTGCAAATAGTTTTCCAGATTTTTTTTAAACGTTGCTTATGTTATTGCTGCAGTTCTTGTTTTGTTTTGATTTAGTTTGAAAAGGGGGTGATTTTTCACACAATAATGATCTTGTAATCAAATTTAGTCATAATTTTTCTTGTTGCTTCTGAATTTTGAGTCATGATTAAGAAAGTTTTTCTCACTAAGTTATAAAGAAATGTGCCTCTATTTTTGTCTGGTACTTATTTCATGCCGTATTTTTACAGGTAAACATCTGATGTAGCAATTTGTCAGGAATTTCAATAAGAGGCATAGATTTTTTTATACCATAACTTTTCAGTAATCCCAATTTTACATATTAGAAGTTCATCTATAACTTATTTGAGATGTTACTTTTGTTGTATGAACAAATGACATCCCCTTGAGTCTGTTGCTAGAATTTTCAGTTTTGTTACATTGTTTGGACCAGAACTAAACTTCAGAAGCTTTATATTATCTTTAAGCATTTAGTAAGGAACAGCTCAATGCATTCACTTCTTCTATACGGTTTTCCAGGTTTCTTGCCTATTTTCCTACAAATCAAAGTTAAATAAAAAGCCTTCAGATGTTTTTGTACAGATTACATTAAATATATAAATCATTTTTGTAATAATTGGTTTCTTTATAGTATTGAAACTTTCTATTCATAAACATTATACGTCATTATTTATTCAGTTCTTAATTTGTACCTTTTGGTAATGTTATAAGATTTTCCTCATAGAGATTTTGAAATTAATTACTATATGAATATCATGTTATTTTTTTCTCTGTGGTGTTTTAAACAGCCTTCTACTCAATTGTGTTTTCAAACAGGTTTGTATTTGACATAGGAATATACAAAGCTTTTGGTACTGTGCAACCTTATGAAATTTTAACTGTTTAGTTTATTCTTTGAGGATTTCCAAATACTTGGTCATATCACCTGCAAGTGTTAACTCTTCCTATCCAATTGTTATGCCTCTGATTGCTCTATTTTAGTCTAATTGCATTGAGTAGTCCTAACTTAATAAAAGTTATTATCCTTTGCCTGACTTCAACAACAACAAAAAAGTCCTATAGCATCTCTCCTTAAGTAAGATGAAGCTTTCAGGGATGAAATGCACACACACATACACACACACACACCATTATTTTCTCTTATTTTAGTCTTTTTCACATGAACAGATATTGAACTGTGTCGATGCTTCTGCATCTACGGAGACAATCATTTAGTATTTTTTACCTGAACTCTAAATAATGCATTGAGTTCTAAAAATTGTTTTAAATTGGCACAGCTCTTGTATTTCTGAAACAAACCTTACTTGGTCATATCCCCTGATTTTTAAAGTGCTATTGAATTGTACTTCTTCTTATCTTACTTAAGGTTTTCATATAAAATCTAATAAGTGAAATTGACCTGGTTTTTCCTTTATGTTGCAATTTCTTTGTCAAGTTGGGAGAGTAATGTTATTCTCACTTTATAGAAAGTTTATGAACATCTCATCTTTTGATTATCATCTGGTTCAAGTAAATTTGAGATTCGTTTATCCTTAACAACTTGATATATATACTCTTTGAAGCCACTGAGCTTCTCTGGGGTTGGAAGTCTCTTTAATTCCTCCATTTGCTCTATTGTAATTAGACTGTTAAGGCTTTCCATGTCCAGCAAATCAATTTTGATATGTTATAGTTTCCTTTCAAAAGAATTTATGTTTGGGGCCAGCACCATGGCACAGTAGGTTGATCCTCTGCCTGCAGCGCCAGCATCCCATCTGGGCACCGGTTCTAGTCCAGGCTGCCCCTCTTCCAGTCCAGCTCTCTGCTATGGCCTGGGAAAGCAGTAGAGGATGGCTCAAGTCCTTGGGCTCCTGCACCCACATGGGAGACCAGGAAGAAGTGCCTGGCTCCTGGCTTCAGATAGGCGCAGCTCAGGCCGTTGCTGCCATTTGGGAAGTGAACCAGCAGATAGAAGACCTTTCTCAGGGCCAGTGCCGTGGCTCACTTGGCTAATCCTCCGCCTGTGGTGCCGGCATCCCATATGGGCTCCAGGTTCTAGTCCCGGTTGCTCCTCTTCCAGTCCAGCTCTCAGCTGTGGCCCGGGAAGGCAGTGGCGAATGGCTCAAGTGCTTGGGCGCCTGCACCCACGTGGGAGACCAGGAAGAAACACCTGGCTCCTGGCTTCAGATCAGCCTAGTTCCAGCCGTAGCGGCCATTTGGGATGTGAACCAACGGAAAAGGAAGACCTTTCTCTCTGTCTCTCTCTCTCACTGTCTAACTCTATCTGTCAAAAAAAAAAAAAAAAGTTCTTTCTCTCTGTCTCTCCCTCTCACTATCTGTAATTCTACCTCTCAAATAAATAAATAAAATCTTTTTTAAAAAAAAGAATTTATGTTTTCATGAGATCTGCTTTGGCCAATGAAACTTTGCAAACATGATGGCAGTTGAGATTGGAGAAGTGTGTGGGCATTGAGGGCATGCTTTCTCACTGCGGTTGAAACCTTGTAAGCGCTAGGTCAATGAGCCTGAGCCCATCTAGTATGAAAAGTCATATGCAAAAGGACCAGGATATTCAACCCATCAGCTTGCCAATGGTCAGACATGTGAGGGAGGCCATCCTAGATCAACCAGACTCCACCTGGCCATAGAGAACTCAACCAAGATCAGCCACACACATCCAAACCAAAGAGAACACCCAGCCAAACCATAGGAAAAGAGTGGTCATGTAGGCTGTTAATTGCGGGGTAGTTTGTTATACAGCATAAACTGATAAAGAAATCAACATCAAACTGAATTATAAAAATTTACTATATTATTTAAATAGGAAATCAACTGACAAGAAAGTCTCAGACAGCCAGCAAGGCCTCCCTGATTAACTTCTGCAGCCAAATCCAGGCCCTGAAGCTACCCCTACCCTCTGTGCTACCTAAGAATACAATTCCACCCAGAATCTAAGTTCCTTTTATGATGGCTCAAACAGCTCTGAATCAACATCATAAATTTCTCCAATTGTTTCAGGCACGCAGCCCTTGAAAGTTGTTAGCAGTTGAATTGAGTGCCCCCAAAATTCATACTTGTACCCCAGTATTTCAGAATGTCACCATGTTTCAAGCTAAAAGGCAATCATCAGGGTTGGCCTTAATCCAATAAGACTTATAACGAGAGGAGATTAGGTCACAGGTACACATGGAGGTAAGACCACATAGAAATATGTGGAGAAGACAGTCATCTACAAGCCACAGAGAGAAACCACAGGAGAAACCCAAACTGTTTACACCTTGCTCTTTGACTTGTGGCCTCCAAAATTGTGAGTAAGCAAATGTCTTCTGTATACGTCACTTAATCTGTTGTGCTTAATCATGGCAGCCTTAGTTGGCAAATGTGGAAGAATAGGGCATAAAATTGTGTATGTTTGAATTAGTTAAATTGTCAAATTAGGTTCAGGTAAACCTAGAGATGGGTTCCACCTCCACAAGGTTTTGCATGCAAATAAAAAGCAATTACAGAGGAAAAGCCAATATGTATAAAAATCTCAATAAATAAGTCAGCACTTGCATATACTTTTTTGGGAAACTGACATGAAATAAATGGTAGTATTAATAATAAATGCTAACAATAGTAAAAATATGCATCGATCTACAGTTTGTTCATTACCTGACATTAATCAAACATTGCAATTAAACTTCATGAACATTGTTTTACTTTTTATCTTCAGAATCCAATGAAGTGATTCTCTCCAGCCTCACTGTTCTCTTAAGGTTGACTTTTTATTTGAAAGGAAGAGTGAAACAGATAGAGCAAGTTGTGGTTAATGATTTATTTATTTATTTGGAAGGCAGAGTTCCAGAAATGAGGGCGAGAGAGAAAGAGGTCTTCCGTCCAGATGCACTCCTCAGATGGCTGCAACAGCCAGGGCTGAAGCCAGGAAGCAGGAGCTTCATTCAAGTCTTCCATATGGATGGCAGGGCCTCAAGAACTTAAGGTATCTTCCGCCGCTCTCCCAGGTGTGTTAGCAGGGAGCTGGACTGGAAGTGGAGTGGGCATCACAGAGGATGGCTTAACCCACTGTGCCACAACTCGGGTGCAAGAGAAATCTTCTATCTGCTTGTTCACTCCCCAAATGTCCACCACAGCTGGGCTGGGCCAGGTCAAAGCCAGGAGCCTGCAACCCCATTTGTGGCTCCCACAGGTGTGGCAGGCTCCATACACTTCAGCCATCACTTGTTGCCTCGAAGGCTGTGGATTTTCAGGAGGCTGCGTGGAAAGCAGAATCAATACCCATACCCAGGCACTCTGACTTGGGCTGTGAGTGTCTCTCGCAGCAGCAGCTTAACCAGCTGCACACAGTGCCCATCTCTCTTCAGCCTCATTTTAAAAGGGAAATTGATGCGCACAGAACCAGTGAGTTATCTAGAGTATCTGCGTGAGCAGCAAGAGCAGATTTTAACCCAGGGCCTAATACCAACATGAACGTCTTTTCATTACAGGATTTACGATTTTACACAAATTATTATTCTTCAGTCGATCTTTATCAGGAAGAATAAATGCAGACGTGGTTTCATTTGACACGACTGATAAAGTTGGAAGTGATTTTAAAGCTTGCCCTGAGAGGAAGGTAGATCTATAATCAGCATAAGATAAATCATCTTTATCTTTCACAGAAATAGCTATAATCAATGCAGTTCTCACATCTCATTGATACTGACCTGAATTTCAATGCCTTAAATTTCAGATGAGTTCTGGCACAAATAGATGACAAAATGGAAAATGAATGCATCTACATTAGCAAAAAGAATTTGCAGATTTCCTAGCGTTAACAATTTCATTCTCCAAGAGTTTAATCTGTTTTTCCTACATTAAAAAGATACATGAAAATAGTTCTAACTTAGACGTATTACCCAGATTTAGGTGGCTGTACGAACTTTAAAACATGTTGGTGCTGTGGTGCAGAGGATTAATGTGCCACTTACAAGGCTAGCATCAGAGTGCTAGTTCAAGTCTGGGCTGCTCTGTTTCCAGTCCAGCTCCATGCTAATGTCCCTGGGTAGGCAGAGAAAGGTGGTTCATTTGTTTGGGCCCCTGTCAGCCATGTTGCAGACCAGGGTGGAGTTTCTGGCTCCTGGCTCCTGGCTCCTGGCTCCAGCATGGCCCAGCCCGGGCTATTGCAGGCATTTGGGGAGTAAACCAGCAGATGGAACACCTCTCCCTGTATCTCTCCCTCTCTCTCTCTGACACTCTACCTTTCAAAATAACAATAATAATAATATGATAGTAGGTTCTATAGAACTTAACATAAGAAATGTTATTAGATACAATATAGTTGTAAAAAAAATTGAAGTATGGTTTAAATATACTACTCATATTAACATGTTTGGGAAGATTATGATTCTTTCCATTGAATTAGCTATATTTTCTTTATTTAACTTATGAGTAAGTGATCTCATCTTAAATCAGCTGTATCCTTCCTGGCTTTGCCTTTTATGCTTTATCCCAATTATTCTAATGTAAGAGTATTGTTTCTCATTTTACTATCACTGGGAATTATGACTGAAATTTTTCAAAGGAAATCCTTACTCAAGATTTGCCATTGAGACCTGGCTGTTCCCCTTCTGATCCAGTTCTCTGCTATCGTCTAGGAAAGCAGAAGAAGGTGGCCCAAGTCCTTGGGTCCCTGTACCCACATGGAAACCCAGAAGAAGCTCCTGACTCCTGGCTTCGGATCAGCTCAGGTCCAGCCATTGTGGCCATCTGGAGAGTGAACCAGTTGATGGAAGATCTCTCTCTCTCTCTCTCTCTGCCTCTCTGTAACTCTGCAATTCACATAAATAAATAAATCTTAAAAAAAGAAATTTAAATTGATAAAAAAGATTTTTGTTTGCCACAGATACAAATTACAGATACAAATTCTGCTCTGCTCTCGGTAGCATAAAGATAGACCATCATTACTTAGAGGATGTGCTTTAGAAGACAAAACACAATTTGGGAAAAACCAAAGATTTTTTTAAGGTTTGTTAATTTGAAAGGCAGGTTCAGAGGGAGAGAAGGAAAGACACAATGAGAAATCTTTTATCCACTGATTCACTCCACAGATAGCCACAATGCCCAGGGCTTGGCTAGGCTGAAGCCAGGAGTCAGGATCCCCAGCTGGGTCTCCCATGTGGGTGTCAGGGGCCTCAGTAGTTGGGACATCTCCATTTGGCTTCCCAGACACATTCACAGGAAACTGGATCAGAATCAGAAGAGCCAGTACTCAAACCAGCACTCTGATATAGGATGCCGGCATCAGAAGCAGTGGCTTAACTTACTGCATCACAGTGCTCACTCACAACATTCAAGATTTTATATTTGAACAAGGATGAGTGAATATTTTATAGATGAGTTTTGGTTTGAAGACACATGCTCTGCCCCAAAGATTATTACGCCAGTGATTTTACTGTTGTATTATTTATTTGTTTATATATTTTCTTTTTAAAAAAAAAAAAGATTTATTTATTTATTTATTTATTTATTTGAAAGGCAGAGTTACAGAGAGGCAGAGGCAGAGAGAGAGAGGTATTCCATCTGATGGTTCACTCCCTAAATGACCTCAGTGGCTGGAGCTGCACCGATCCAAAGCCAGGAGCCAAGATCTTCTTCCAGGTCTCCTACGCCATGCAGGGGCCCAAGGACCTGGGCTATCTTCCACTGCTTTCCCAAGCCATAACAGAGACTTGGTTCAGAAGTGGAGCAGCCGGGTCTCGAACCAGCGCCCATATGGGATGCCGGCACTGCCAGTCGTGGCTTTACCAACTACGCCACAGCGCTGGCCTCTGTTTATATATTTTCTAGATAAACATTATAACTCCAGAATCTGAAGTCAAGAGGTAATTAAGTCACAGTAGCTTTTAATGGAACTATGGACAGACATTTAAAATTGAACAAGCAACTTTCTATTCCTTCCAGGTAGCACGTAGTAAGGAGCTCCTGGTGAGTGGCTAGTCTGGGTAGTGCTGTCAGTGCTTTCCCAGTGCGATAGTGTTTCCACGGTGGACCTGAGATAAGGCCTGTTTTCCCTACTTTACAGAAGAAGAATCAGAAGTACAGTCTCCTGTTCAAATCTTCTCCTGGTTCATGAGTGCAGCAATGTACCAGTTGTCTACAGTCGCATAATAAATTACCCCAAAATTTTATTTAATACAAAAAATTATTATTGCATAATTTCTGAGGGCTGGGAAAGCCAGAGTGATATAGCTGAGTGGGTGTGGCTGAAGTCTCTCATGATGTCATCCGGGAAACAGGATTTTGGTGTAGCAGATAAAATGCTGGTTAAGACACATGCATCCCTTTTCAGCGTACCTGGGTTTGATTCCCAGTGCCAGCTCCTGACTCCAGCTTTCTGACAATGCAGGCGCTGGGAGGCAGGGGTAATGGCTCAAGTAATTGAGATTCTGCCACTCATGTGGGAGACCTGGGTTGTTTTCCAACTCAGAGTTTCAACCTGGCCAAGCACCTGGCCATGACAGGCATTTGGAGAGAGAAGCAGCAGATGGGAGTGCTCTCACTCTCTCTCACTCTCTCTCTCTCTCCTTTCTCTTTCTACTTTGAATTCAAAAAATTTGCAAGAAGATGTCAGCCAGGATTCCAATCATCTGAAGATTCCACTGAAACAAGAAGATCCACTTCCAAGATTGCACACTCACACACTGTCAGAAGTAGTCCGCAGTCTCTCTCCAGCTGTTGGCAGTAGGCTCAATCCCCGCAGCATGGGCCTCTCCACAGGGCTGTCTGTGCATCCCCACAAAGTGGCAGCTTGCAAGAGAGTGAGCAAGGAGAAGGCCCCGCTAAGTGCTCACTTGGCCTTGTCTCAGAGGGGACACTCCTTCACTTTTGCTACATTCTAGTCACTAGACTTTAGTCTCCAAGTACAGCCCGCATTCAAGGGGCAGGAACTTGGTATCCACCTTTTGAAGGGAAGGGGTATTCAAGAATTTGTGGACATATTGAAAACCATCTCCCAAAAAATCTGCTTTAAGAAACTATCATTGTTTTTTTGTGGAACATACACAGTTTCAGTAAAATTCACAAATCTTAAGTAAATAGCTCACTCCCCAAAAAGCTGCAATGGTCAAGGCTGGGCCAAGCCAGAGCCAGAGCCAGAAACTCCATCCCACATAGATGGCAGTGGCTCAGGTTCTTGGATCATCTTCAGCTGCCTTCCCTGGAGCGTTAGCACAGAGCTGGATCAGAAATGGGCCAGCCAAGATTTGAACTAGCACTCTGATATGGAATGCTGGTGCCACAGGCAGCAGTTCAACTCACTCTACCACAAGGTCAGCCCTGGAACTTCAAAGAATTTTTTTAAAATATATTTTTGATCTATTATTGGTTTAATCCATGTATGCAGAATCTGAGGATATAGTGGATCAAATGTATGCATATCAAATGTATATATAGACATATATGTATATGCTATATACACATCTTTATAAACCACACAAATCAAAACATGAAATATTCTTTGCACAGAAAATTCCCTCAAAGCAACCTATTTTTTTAGCTTCTACTTTACTACTTAGTAACAATTATTATTTATTATTAACTATTTTCATCTGACTTCTTTCTTCACAGATCAGTTTTGCCTCATCTATAAATTCACATCAGTAAAATCAGATGGTATGTACATTTTTGTACCCGGATTTTTTTTTAACTTATCTATATTATTTTTGTAATTGCAGCTAATTCTTTCTCATCATTGCATAACACTCCATTTTAAGAATAGACCACAATTTTATCTATTCATTTTTACTTTTGATGGACACTGGAGTCAATTTCCATGCCACACCTATTACAAATACTGCCTGTGAATATTCTTATCCAGGCCTTTTGGTGAGAAAATACAGCCACTTCTATTTAGTATTTCAGTAAGATCAGAACTCCTGGATCTATAAAACATTTATGGTCAGTGTTCAGTTTTAATAGAAAATGAGAGCTTTCCAAAATACTCATATAAATTTATACTCTCACATGCAGTAAATGGAAATTTCATAATTCTACACCCTGTTAATACTTAGTATTGTCCATTTGGAAGATTTTAATTTTTCTGGTAGGTGAGCATGTTTTTGCAGCACCTTCCTCTTCTGATTCATAACTCTTCTTTTTGTATGTGAAGTATGAGTGTCAGGAAGATAATTAGACATGAACAGCTGCAGAGAGACACAAGACCCTGCTCTAAGGGTGAGATCAGCAACCTTGCCCTCCCCTGGAACTCAACTAAGACCGCCCACTTTGCAGTTTCACTTGTGGTTAAAGTATCCTGATAAAATGAGAGCTCACCCAAACCAGAAAATCCTAGTTTATAACCACATGCACAGAGCACAAATGCCAGCTCCTAAATGTCAATCACAAATGTCAACCAAACAACACCCTTAAGCATTAGGGATAAAAGCCCCAACCAGGAAGAAATGGGGCCATGTTCTCTTGACTGGTCTGTTCCTCCCTTGGAACTTACTTCAGTAAATTTCTATCTCTCTGAGCTATATAATTCATTGCTCCATCTATGAAAAAGAATCAAGGCAAGCCAGCCACTGCCAGTGACATGAGTATGAGGGACATGTAGTACAAACATTTTGTCTAAGGTTCCTACCTTTTCATTCTCTTCCCAGTACTTTTTGATGCATTGTTCTTAATTTTGATGTCTTATTTTTCAGTTTTAGCCCATATTCTTGTAACATGTATAAATGGACATAGAAAAATTTAAAATTCAGGAGAAAGATAAAAGCAATGTCTTTGATAAGTCATCCAAAATATAAATTCTTGTTTAATTATTCAAATCAAGAGTGTAAGAGAAAGAGAGTCTATTCTTGCTCGGTTCAGACACAAATGACACAAATGTCAAAAAAATAAAATAAAAGATGAAGTGAGCACAGGGCTAAGTCCCCCACACAGCTGAGAAAATCCAGGTGCAAATATGAATTTAGGAATGTGGGTGGTTCCCACGAGATATGGGGTAGTGGATGCCACAGCTGGGCCTGGCTGGGAGTTCAGCAAGACTGAGACCAGGAAGGCAGGGACCATGTCAGCATTGTTGACCTATTTATCTGGAACTCCTATCAATGTCTAGGGAAAACAAATATGGTTCAAACTATTTGTTTAATGAAAATATAGGAATGAGCTCCAACTCAAATGAAATGCTCCCTTCCAGTATAAAGATACCATTTAGAAGGGAAAATGAGTTTTGCCTAATAACATGGCATCTAACACACAGGTGACAGCAAGGCATTTCAATGAAATGTGTATGAAAATGCACGGTAGGCAGAATAATGGCCTTCCAAAGAAATCTGTGTTCTAATCCTCAGTCACTTCAGGTGATCAAAAGCATCTTAGCGGCAGCACTGTGGCACAGTGGGTTAATGCCATGTCGTGAAGTGCCAGCATCCCATATGGGCCCCAATTCGAGACCTGGCTGCTACACTTCCAATGCAGCTCTCTGCTATGGCCTGGGAAAGCAGTAGCAGATGGCCCAAGTCTTTGGGCCCCTGCACCCATGTGGGAGACCCAGAAGAAGCTCCTGGCTCCTGGCTTCTGATTGGCACAGCTCCAGCCGTTACAGCCATTTGGGGAGTGAACCAGCGGATGGAAGATCTCTCTCTCTCTCTCTCTCTCTCTCTCTCTCTCTCTAATCTGCCTTTCAAATAAATAAATAAATCTTTTAAAATAATCTTAGTAATGATGAAGTTGAGATCTTGTAGCCTGGATTATCAACAAGGTCACAGTGTAATTGCAAGCATCCCTGGAAGACATCAGCAAGGAGGTGAAAGAAAAGGGAGGTGTGGCAATGGAGACAAGAGGTGGCAGTGACACAAGGAAGGTGTTACAAGCCTAGAGATGTAGGTCACTCCTAAAAATTGAGAAAGGCAGCCAGTGCCACAGCTCACTAGGCTAATCCTCCGCCTGCGGCGCTGGCACCCCGGGTTCTAGTCCCGGTTGGGGTGCCGGTACTGTCCCAGTTGCTCCTCTTCCAGGCCAGCTCTCTGCTGTGGCCTGGAAAGGCAGAGGAGGATGGCCCAAGTGCTTGGGCCCTGCACCCACATGGGAGACCAGGAGAAGCACCTGGCTCCTGGCTTCGAATCAGCACAGCGTGCCAGCCATGGCAGTCATTTGGGGGGTGAACCAATGGAAGGAAGACCTTTCTCTCTGTCTCTCTCTCTCTCTCTCACTGTCTAACTCTGCCTGTCCAAATAAAATAAAATAAAATAAAATAAACTGAGAAAGGCAGGGAACAGATTCTGCCCTCAGCACTCCAGATGGACCAGCTCTGGATTGCGTCCACTGAAACTGATTTGGGATTTCACTAGAACTCTAAGATAATACATTGTGTTGCTTTAAGCTATGGAGTTTGTGGCCATTTGTTTCGCAGCCATATAAAATTAATACAACCACAGTGGGATATTATCTCATACCTACCTGATTGGCCCAGGTCTAACAGTTAATATGCTACCAAGAGCTTATAGGGATCCTCATTCACCTAGGGGAGAAATTCAAAAGAGTATAACTGCTTTGGAAAACATTCACTAGTAAAATAGGAAGCACATTTCAACCAAGCAATTCTCTTACTACATATGTATTCCCAAGAAAATCTTGCACAGGTACACAGAAATATCTGCAGCATGCACTATATAGCAGCTCTGTTCTAACAACAAAAGCACTGAAAACATCCCAACTACTCACTGAGAGTTAACTGGACAGAAATAACATTGCAGAGTCACAGAACAGCTATCTCATACTGGAGAAAGTGTGTATGCCAGAGCTGTCTGCATTATCCCGGATGCATTTCCAAAATAGCTGATCGCAGAAGGACGCAGGCAATAAGATTCCATTTATATAAATTTCAAACAGGCAAAATTAAATAAATGGTTACTGATTCATGTTATGTTGAAAAGAATAAAAGAAAGCCAGGGAATGATTAACACAAACTTCAGAACCGTGAATCTGGTGCAGAAAGCGCGGAGAGAGACTTCCAACAGACCTCTTAGTGTTCTGCTTCTTAAGCTGGGCAGCCTGTATTCCATCTTCTCATTCTTTATATTCGTATTTATGTTAAATACATTCCTTTGTATGTATGACATATCTCAAAATAAAGAAGAACTCTAATATATTCCAATAAACTCAATAATGTTCTCATTTAAGTTCTTGCACATTTTTTGATATATTCCTACATATTTATTGTTATTATTTTTGGTTACCATTATAAATGGTAGCTTTTAAAATTTGTTTTTACCACTGGCATGTTCAAATGTAATCAACCTCTGTTTACTGTTCCTCCATCTGAGAACACTGTTAAACTCCCTTATACTAATGATTTATTTAGAGAAAGCTGTGTAGATAACCATGTCATCTGCAATGGCAATATGTTGACTTCTTTATAGCTGTATTTCTTTCTTCTTGTCTTAGGAAATGAATAAAGGCTTCAGAACCATAGCAGTGGTAGTGATGGTGGCTCTGTGCAGCTTCTTTCTGGTCTTTAAGTCTCTTCAGTAAGGATAGCATCGCTGCAGGCTTCTGTAGACATCCTTCATCAGGTTTCAAAAGTTCTCTTCAATTCCTTGTTGCAAGTTTGTAAACTGAGTGATTCCTGGAAGACAAGGAGACAAGGACAGAACAGCCTCACAGGTTGGGAATCTGAATAGAGCTAGAGGTACAGAGTTGAGGGTGAAGGGCTGAGATCAATGACTTTCCTGAACAGCTCCATCTGAGAATACTGTTAAACTCTCTTCTACTATTTTCTGAAAAGCTGAAATGACAAAATTTGTCTATTTTAACCTCTTAATGTGGTAAATTACATTCACATGTTAGCTACTTTTCCTAACTTACATTTATCTAGTAATTTTCACACTTTACCTGGTCTTTTAAAAAAAATAATAATTATTTATTTGAAAGAGTTACACAGAAAGAGAAGGAGAAGCAGAGAGAGAGGTCTTCCATCTACTGGTTCACTCCCCAATTGGCTGCAACAGCAGGAGCTGCACTGAGATGAAGCCAGGAGCTTCCTCCAGGTCTCCCACGTGGGTACAGGGGCCCAAAGACTTGGGTCACCTTCTACTGCTTTCCTAGGCCATAGCAGAGAGCTGGATCAGAAGTGGAGCAGCAGGGACTAGAACCAGTGTCCATATGGGATGCCGGCACTGCAGGCTGCAGCTTTACCCACTATGCCACAGCGCCAGCCCCTACCTGTTATATTTAGTGACACGGAGCATTGGTTATGGTATTTCATCTTTTTAAGCTATACAACATCTGCATTAACGTATGATATCTGATATACAATTGTCTATAGCATCTGAATTTACACCATTTCAATTAGTAATAAGCAATATGCATACATATATGTAAAACACAACTAAAACCAGCTATCAGAGAAAAATTTTAAATTCATAGAATTAATCTTTTATATACCAATCTTGTGTCCTTCCCGAAGATATGGTGTCTAAGATTCTGCAAAATCACATCAACTTCATTGCTTCGAAAACTGCTACAGTTAAAGCAATAGTAGGTAACATTTGAAACCATCTGCTAGTATCACTAGAACTCTAATAACAAGAGTTCACCCTTTATCCCTCACAGCATCTTTTCAGAACTCTGTTAGATACCACCTCAAGTTTTGAGGTGAAGATTTTTTTATTAGATTTTTTTTTTGACAAGCCAGGGAAAAGGAATTGGCCATTTTTAATCTGATTGTATACCATGGTTTAACAGTCATGGGATTAACATTTGCCTGTCTGTATATACCCATTACAGTCATATCAGTTGTATTTACAATTCCTTCCCAGTGCATCACGAGGAAGAATGGCTTTTGATTCCTTCACCTGGGTTTGAACTAGGAGGACATCAGAACCTGAGGACGAATAAACAGAGGTTGGAGTGGAGCATGAGAACCCTCCCTTTTTCATAGGAGAAAACTCAGTTCCGGAGCAGCAGAGGGCTTTACTAATGACGCATGCATTAGGGAGGATATGAAGTTCCCACAGTACCTGCACTACCTAGGACGTACACTCCCGAGGCCTTTCAAGGAGGACGTAGCGTGCCTAGAAGGGATGACCCGACATTGCCTGCTCCTTGATTGTAACCTTCACTCCTCCTGGCAGACCAGATGTCAAACATCATTATCCATCCAGCTGAGATCAAAATGGAGTGTACTGAAAGGGACCATTATTCACTGAGCTTTGCCCTAGCTAAGTATCACAAGTCTTAGATTGACTGGAAGGCTTTTATTAAAGCACAAATAAAGAGTGGACAGATGGCATTGAGGTTTTCCAGAGAGGTTTCTAAAGACCCTATTCTTTACAAGAACTAGGACTTCCCTTGGAGCAAAGCGATGAGTTACCAGGCTCTAGAGAGAATAAATAAAATGCTTTGATGTTCATTTTTCATTCCCAGTAAAATATTGATGGAGCAGAGCTGTCAAAATCTATTTGGCAAACTGTTTAGTGTGCCTAAAATTACAGCCCCCAATGTTTCTGGACACAAAGAACATCCTCTTTCAAAATGTTCCAAAATCATAGGTGTAGGTAAAAACATTGGATTCTGGTTTGTATGATTGATAACAAAATCATCACCGTTGCATTTAAAGAAATGCTGTGTATGTTACACAGTCTAGCAAAATCTCTGACTCTCCTGACTGTATCTACAGCCACATGGAATATTTCTATTCTTTTTCCCTTTAATTTCAGAAAGATCATTTTGTCATCATTTTACAGCCCACTCTTCAGTATTTTGAACATTTTCTTTCTGCCATTCACAAACATTGCTTGGCTACTTGAAATCCCACAACCACAAGAGGAGAACTCAGACATAATACAGAGCTTTGTACCAAATACATAAAGACTATTCATTTGACATTAGAAGTATATAAAAAGATTTTACATTTGATGGCAATGTATTTTTACAGCAATAATATCAAAACATAAGAGAAATCATTTTGTCTTTGTTGATCATGTACAATATTCCTTTTAGAGCTAACCTTTTATTTTCAATGTTCTTACTACTTTAGAGAGGACATAGAAAAGGCCATAAGACACAGCCTTCAGTGGCCAATTAAGGCTTCTGTTCTCTTTCAATTTCTTGTACTTTACCAATTACCCTGCAACAAAGCATGAAAACAGGAAGGAAAACATCAGTCTAATTGTAACAAGCATTTGAATCCTTTTTGTGAGTTTCAATTGCATTCATTTTTTAAAAATAATTTTTTTATTTTAGTTGTAGACTTATAGAAAAATTTAAAGATATTACCTGGTTTCTACATGCATCATACCCAGTTTCCCCTATGAACATCTGAATTTGACATATTTCATACAAGTAATGAACCAATATTGATGCATTTTTAGCTGCGATCCTATTCCACTCCAGAGTTCATCCTAGACCCCACATTACATTTTGTTGTCAAATTCCCTGAGCTTCCCCTGGACTGTGATGGCGTCTCTGACTTCTCCTTGTTTATAATATTGACAGTTCAGAGGAGTCCTGATCAGGTATTTTGTAGACAGTCCCTCAGTTGGGATTTTCTGCTGTTTTGGGAAGAGGTCACGGAGATAAAGTGCCATTTCCAGCACACACCATGTTCTGGGCATACCGCTAGCAACGTGACTCAGCGTGCTGAGGCTGACCTTGAACGCATACCTGAGCGAGTGCTTATCATTTTCTCACTGCGAGGTGACCTTATTTCCCTACCGTCACTGAGCACTCTCCTTGGATTTTGTTTGTTGTTGTTGTTGTTGATTTTATGATTTTATTTTATTTATTTGACAGAGAGAAAGAGACAGAGAGAGAGAGGTCTTCCATCTGCTGGTTCACTCCCCAGATGGCCGCAAAAGCCAGAGCTGGGCTGATCTGAAGCCAGGAGCCAGAAGCCTCCTCCGGGTCTCCATGTGGGTGCAGGGGCCCAAGAACCTGGGCCATCCTCCACTGCTTTCCCAGGCGCACCACCAGGGAGCTGGATCGGAAGTGGAGCAGCCTGGATCCAAAGACCTGTGCCCATGTGGGAAGCCAGCAGCACTGTAGGCCAAGGCTTTAACCCCGCTTCCTTCAGTGCCCAGTACTGTTCTTCTTTTAAGACTGGTGAGTTGTTGGCTCAATAGGCTCAATAGGCTAATCCTCCGCCTTGCGGCGCTGGCACACGGGGTTCTAGTCCCGGTCGGGCCGCCGGATTCTGTCCTGGTTGCCCCCCTTCCAGGCCAGCCCTCTGCTGTGGCCAGGGAGTGCAGTGGAGGATGGCCCAAGTGCTTGGGCCCTGCACCCCATGGGAGACCAGGAGAAGTACCTGGCTCCTGCCTTCGGATCAGCGCGGTGCGCCGGCCACAGCGCACCAGCTGTGGCGGCCATTGGAGGGTGAACCAACAGCAAAGGAAGACCTTTCTCTCTGTCTCTCTCTCTCTCACTGTCCACTCTGCCTGTCAAAAAAAAAAAAAAGTTTATAAAGACTAGTGAGTTGTACTCTACCTCCTTAAGGGTGAATTTCTTTACATTATCAAATTTTAAAGAAATAGTTCTTTTAAGTTCAACTCTTAAACTGTTCTTAAAACTGGGCACAGGAGTAAGTATTGTGATTCAGCAGGTTAAGCTCTGCCTGTGATGGTGGAAGCCAGTTCATGTCCTGGCTGTTCCACTTCCAATCCCTGCTAATCTGCCTGAGAAAGCATTGGAAGCTGGCCCAAGAACCTGGACTCCTGCCACCTATGTGGGAGACCTAAGTAGAAGTCCAGGCTTCTGACTTTGGCCTGGTCCAGCCGCAGTCACTGAGGCAATTTGGGGAGTGAACCAGTGGATAGAAGATCCTTCACTCTCTCTGTCTCTTTCTCTCCCTCTCTCTGTAACTCTGCCTTTCAACTAAAATATATCTTTTAAATTAGTAAAAAACAAACACAGATAAAGGTAGAGCTATTTTTTTTTACTATCTCTTTAATTACTGGACACCTAAGAGGCCTTGCAGCATTCATTTTAAACAGTGCTTTTCTTCAGATCAATTTCCCTCTCTTCCTAGCTATACGATATCTAATAACTGGGAAGGATATTTTGATCAAAGGTGAATAAGTTAGCTATTTATATACTGGGTATATTTGCTGTGATGAAGGCGTAAATATTTTATATATAGTAATTTCTGTAATCTATATAATTGTCCTAATTCAAGGTAGAACACTATACAATAACAACACCACCAAAATGTCATCTCTCACGGAAGCCATACTTTTCTCACTGAAGGTTATGAGATCAAGATACAATCTTTTAAGCACTTTGAAGTATTCCAGTTGGAATACTAGTAAGAGTTGCAAGCTGACTTTGTATTTGGAGTTGTTTGGAAATACTAGAATTGGCTCTCAACGAGAATCTCTTTATTTCTAAATTTCATGTTTGTTTGTTTGTTTAACAAAGAGAAGGAGCAAAAGAAAACGGATGACTTCTATCTCTACACCAAAGAAGTGACTGAAGTTTTCACTGAATGGAATGATTTCTTTTGAAAGGACACACTATCTTAGAGATACAGTGGCATAGCAACTGCTTGGAAATGCCCAATTTAATCCTTGTCTAGAGTTACTTTGTCAGAGAATAAATACGTCTCCTATGCAAACTCTAGCTGATGGCTACATGCTGTTAAAATCCCCAGGTTGAAAGGATTCTGAAAACACCAGCATGATCCCAGGAGACCGGTGCTGTAATTGACTAGCAATGCCTGTCACCAAGGCAACATAGGAAGCATAGAAAAAGTCTTCTCTATTTACCTTTGCCACTTTATAATACTGACTGCGTGCAATGTGATTAACCTGTGTTTTACAATCAAAGTAATAAAACTCGGTTTATCTGAATAGCACTTGTAATTTTATGTGTAACACAAAATTGGTTCCATTTTTGGGCTCTGATCTTATTAGTTTTTTCTTACTCTGGATAAATCAGGACCATAAAATATATTACATAAAGCAACATCAGGCACATTTTTTCTAAATAAATCTTCCTGAAATCTACATTACTGGCTTATGCACTCCATAAGACAGGAATAATGCCTCGTCGCCTAACTTCCTGCAGTGTCATGCCTCAGAATTTCAAATGATGATGCGATTGCATAATACACAACTCATCCAAAGTCTTGACCATGACCTTCCAGCCCCTCTGTGAACCGGAACCTGAGCGCTTCTCTAACCTTTGTCTCCCTTTCCCTCCTCCACTCTTTAGTCCAGCTACTCTGACCTCAATGAGGGACTTCTGAGGGTTAAACCCAGTTCTGCCCACAGGTTTTTATAACACTGGTTCTTCCGGTGCCAAATCCTGGGCACAGGCATTGGCATGGTGTGCTTTCTCAGGTCTCCGCTCCAGGGTCACCACCTCAGGGAGGAAATTCTAAAATAGTGACAATCATCGTCCTCTCTCCCCTTCTACTGCTTTATTTTCAATAACAATCATCGCTTTTATATCATACAATAATCTCAAATACTCAAGCATTTATCGCTACCATTCGAACAGGACAAAATGTATCTTTATAAAAAATCCTTTTATCATTTAATTTTTTGATTAATGTGGAAGTGTACAGTTTTATTGGGGTACAGTGCACTATGTCAACACATATACACAGTATAAACCTATCAAGTGAGGCACCTTTAGTTTTGTTTCCTTATATGTTCTATGATTTGGAGCCTATCTGCTCCTCTCTTCCAGGTCTTCATGTAGCATATAGTACATTATATATTTTTAGATTTATTTTCTGTATTTGAAAGAATTACAGAAAGAAAGAGAGAGAATGAGAGAAAGAAACAGAGAGAGAGAGAGAGAGAGCGAGCTTCCATCCACTGATTCACTCCTCAAATTGCTGGGGCGAGGGGAGGCCAGAACCAGGAGCCTGGCACTATATACACATGGTCTCTCATGTGGGTGGCAGGAGCCCAGGTACTTGAGACATCTCCACTGCTTTCCCAGGAGTATTTTCAGGGATCTGAATGGGAATTGGAGCAGCTGGGATTTCAATCCATGCCCTTATGCAGTTGGCAACTCACCTTGCTGTGTCAAAACACTGGACCTAATGCATAGTACATTATTGTGAACTAAAGTCAGCCCACTGTACTGTGGAACACTAGACCTTGTTACTTCTATCTGACCATGCATTGCTAACCTCTCTCTTCATCTGACCCCTTTCTTAGTCTGTAATCATCACTATTCTAAGTTCACACCTACTATTTTGCTTTTCTAATGTCCACATATGAGAAAGAACCTGCACTAGTAGTCTCTCTGTGAATGCTAATTTGACTTAATCTAATGACCTCTAGCTCTACTCAATTTGCTGCAAATGTTAGAATTTCATTCTTTTTTTGTAACTGAATAACATTAAGTTGTCATGTATGCCACATTTTCTTTACCCATCCATCATATGATGGACATTTAGATTGATTCTATATCTTGGCTAGTAAGACCAGTGTTGCAGTGAACATGGTAGTTCAAGTCTTTCATATGACGATAGGTTCATTTCTTTTGAATTAAAAGTGAGATGATTAGGACATATGGTAGAATGGCTGTATTAATTTGCATTCCCACCAGCAGTGTATAAAGGTCCCTTTCTCCACATTCTTGTCAGCATTTGTTATTTTTTGTCTTTCTGATAATAGCTATTCTTTTTTAAAAATTTATTTATTTGAAAGGCAGAATTACAGAGAGAGAGTAGGAGAGAAAGATATTCCATCTGCTGGTTCACTCCACAAATGGCCACAATGACTGGAACTGGGCCAGATCAAAGCCAGGAGCCAGGAGCTTCTTCCAGGTCTCCTGCTTGGGTGCTGTGGGGAGCAACCCGGACTAGACTGTTACTGGAATTAAGACTTATTTTATGCATCTGCTCTCCCACAATATGGCGCTGGGAGAGGAGAAAACAGTTTCTACACAGCTGCCTCCAGTTCAGCCAATAAACTGTAGGACTTGCTCCTGATTGGAGGAGAGCAGCGTACTCGGCGTGTGGGCAGCCGAGTTAGGATTGGCGGAGGAGGACTATAAAGGAGGAGAGAGACGGCATGCACCAGGAACATCTAAGGGGAACATCTAAGGGGAACACCTGTGCAGCCCCGGAGAGAGCCGGCCGGCGGTATGCCGCTCCCCTGCGGAAGTGGGGAATGTGGCCAGGGGGGGACTGCCCTTCCACGGAGGTGGAAGGGATAGTAGCCAACCCGGGAAGAACCAGCAGCAAACCCGGGGAGGGCCGAGCAGACGAAAGAACAGCGCAGGGTCCTGTGTCGTTCCCCCACGAAGAGGGGGGAACGTTCTATTCTAACCGTTGCAAGAGGACACTTTATTGTGGCTTTGACTTACGTTTCCCAAATAGCCAGTGATATTGAGTATTTTTGCATACATTTGTCGATTAGTTGTCATTTGTATTTCTTCTTTTAAAAAATGTCTGTATAGATCCTTTGCCCATTTCTTAAATGCATTGTTTAGTTCTATTGTAGTTACGCTATTGTTGAATTTTTTACATTATTTATATTTTCTGGATATAAATCTTTTCGCTGATGAGTAGACTTGAAAATATTTTCTCCTATTCTGTTGGTTGTCCCTTCAATCTCTGAACCATTTCTCTTGCTATGTAGAAGTTCCTTAATTTGATATAATCCCATTTTCCTATTGTTGTTTTTCTTATCTGTGCTTTTGGGGTATTACCCAAAATACTGTTGCCAAGGCCAATGTCTTGAAACATTTACCCATGTTTTTTTCTCATAGTTTCTTACATTTAAGTCTTTGGTCCATTTTGAGTTGATTTCTTATTTCATTTTGAGTTGAATTTTTTATAAGATGAGACGTGGGAAAAGGTCCAGTCCCCTACATATATATATTTGTTTTCCCAGAACCATTTACTAAAGAGATTGCCCTTTATCCATACCTGATTTTTGTTCCCTTGTCAAAAATCAGCTGGCTGCAGATGCATGGCATCACTTCCAGTATCTCTATTCCCACATCTCATGAGAGAGCCTCAGTTCAAGTCTCATTTCTCTTTCCAATTCCAGCTTCCTGCAAATGTGAACCCTGGCATGTAGTTGCAATGACCCAAGTACCTGGGTCCCTGTCATACACTTGGGATACCTGGACTGAGCTCTAGGCTTTGGCCTGGTCTAGCCCTGGGTGTTGCAGGTACCTAGAGAGTAAGCCAAAAAAAGAAAGATTCTCTCTCTCACTCTCTCTCTCTCTCTCTCTCTCTCTTGCTCTCTCACTCTTTCACTCTCTCTTTCTCTCTCTACCTCTCTTTCTGTACTTTTCTCTTTCGGTAACTTTGACTTCCAAATAAATCTTTAATATACATAAATATGATTTTCACTAATAACTATATAGGTTCTAAATTTCCTTGCACTCAGAATAGGAATTTTTTATATTTAATAAGGTCTCAGAATGCAATTGATATCAAACATTTATACTAACAATGTTTACATATTCATGAAAATATTATCATTCTATTTGTTACCTTTTCAGCTGGAAATAAATCATTAATAATCCATTTCCACCTTTTGAGAGCACATCAACGGGGAGCTTGCAAAGTCAGAATGCATATGCTTAATTGAGAACTCAAGAAAACCACTGTGGTGGTGAATACCCAGCCGTACAAAATGTGTGAGTCTAAATGGACTGAAATTAGAGTGGTTTCAGAAGTTGAAACCTGCATAAATAAGATAAGAGAAATGGAGTGTGCAGGATGGCAGGAATGTGGCAAGCAGGAGAGGGAAGCAGCATGTTCCCTCACCTTTGAATGTTCTAATTGATGTAACTTCACATTCTGTCCTCCAGGCCTTCCAGCTAATTTAAAAATAACACTTACTTTTAATCTCCAATTTTCAGATGGAAATAATGAAAAGAGAGAAGTGAAGTGTTAGGTCCAAATTTTTTTCCCAGTTCTTATTCTCCACTTACCATACAGAAATAGGCAAACTTTTGAATTAGATGGCTTAGGTTCTGTCCTTTGTGAATAGAAGAAACGGCTTTAAAATCTTTCACATGCACAATCACTTAATAAGGAAGCTATTAAAATCTGATGTAGGTTTGAAACAAACAATGCCTTGAATGCAAATGCTTGATATCACCAGTTCCAGTTACCTAACCACCCTCCCTTAACTTAATTCACCAAAGTGAGGGAGTATACAGCTGATCCTACAAGATTCTAGACACCAAACCCATGAGGTCATTGGTTTCTCCAATAGATAACATTTGGTGGCCAATATTGCCTTGAGTGGTTTAATTTAGGGGAATTCCAGATCTGGACAGAAGAATTCTAGGTCCAGGTCAGGAAGTAACCACCACCTGCATGTAGCTCCCGGGCCAACTGAAACCTATTTGGCTATAGTACCAAGCAGATACATATTACATGTAGCTCATACAGAGCGTCTTGTGGATGCTCGCAGAATAGATGGCTGGCTGCCTGCTCACCCGTGTCCTAAGGTGCACATTGCCTTGTTCCATATCTCAATTTCTTTTTCAGACAACCAGACCATGAAACAGAGAAGTGGTGTACAACCCTTGATACCTGACCCTATAATGGAAGTTTAGAAATGAAGTTTCCCCTTTTGATAGCCTCTTTAAAAACCCCACAACACCTTCTTTCAGGAGAGTGGTAGTTCTTGGGACAAAAGTCTGCTATCCCTTCATCTGTCAACAGATTAAGCTAGTCTCTTTCCTTTACTCTCAAACTCTGTCCTCATTATTTCGATTTGGCACTGAGAACAGGGACCAAGCATTTGGTAACAAATTTAGCTCATTGAATCCTGTCATCTCCACTCTACTCCTCAGCTACACGTAGGTGCTTTAGCTCAAGAGAGTTCTTTATGCCTTAGCTTTGCCAGGTGAGGTTGAAGGGGCATCTTCTACTGAAGTGTTAATGTTCTCTCACCACATAGGCAGTCCAGCATGGGAATAGGTTGTGTCAATGTGTTAAGGTAGTAATTAGTATCCAGATTGGGTGAAGGATATTCAGAAAGTGTTCATGATAAAGGTTTATTGTGGAAAAATTATGCAGGAATCTAAAATTTTTTGTAACAACATGAAATTTTCTTTTATTTGTTTTTATTGAAAGAGTAACAGACTGAGATCTTCCATCCACTGATTCATTCCCTAACTTTTCATCAGAGCTGAGGCTGGATGAGGCTGAGGCCAGGAGCCACAAACTCAATCTGGGCTTCCCAAGGGAAGGGCAGGGACACAATCACCTGAACCATTTCTCACTGTTTCCCATGGTGCCCTTTAGCAATAAGCTGGAATCAAGGGCAAAGCCAGGACTTGAACTAAGACCCCTTGACATGGAATATGGACATCAAAGAGGTGTCAATGGTCTGACCAAATGCCAATCTTTTTTTAAAAAAAGATCTATTTATTTTTTTACTTGAGAGTCAGAGTTACAGAGAGAGGAGAGGCAGAGAGAGAGAGAGAAAGAGAGAGAGGTCTTCCATCTGTTGGTTCACTCCCCAATTGGCCACAATGGCCGGAACTGCACCGATCCGAAGCCAGGACCCAGGAGCTTCCTCTGGGTCTCCCACTCGGGTGCAGGGGCCCAAGGACTTGGGCCATCTTCTACTGCTATCCCAGGCCATAGCAGAGAGCTGGACCAGAAGTGGAGCAGCCGGGACTAGAACTGGCGCCCACATGGGATGCTGGCGCTTCAGGCCAGAGTGTTAACCCACTGTGCCACAGTGCCATCCCCCCAAATGCCAACCCTTAAACTTATCTCTTAATTCCATTTTCCACAGGCTTTTTAAAGAACTCTTGTATTCACCCATGGAAGGAGTATGGCAGATGATAGTTAGTTTCTAAGGCAGAGCCACAAAGTTTATGTAATTGATGACGAATCCAAGGTAACATTAGCAAGGTACAGTTTCAGTGATTTGAATCCCATTTTTCAACTTTGGTATTTACATAAAAGAATATGGATAACTATCCACCTTTGTATACTGTGGGGAGCAACCCGGACTGGACTGAGTTACTGGAATTAAGACTTATTCTATGCATCTGCTCTCCCACAATATGGCGCTGGGAGAGAAGAAAACAGTTTCTACACAGCTGCCTCCAGTTCAGCCAATAAACTGTAGGACCTGCTCCTGATTGGAGGAGAGCAGCGTACTCGGCGTGTGGGCAGCCGAGTTGGGATTGGCGGAGGAGGACTATAAAAGAGGAGAGAGACGGCATGCACCAGGAACATCTAAGGAGAACATCTAAGGGGAACACCTGTGCAGCCCCCAAGAGAGCCGGCCGGCGGTGTGCCGCTCCCCTGCGGAAGTGGGGAATGTGGCCAGGGGGAACTGCCCTTCCACGGAGGTGGAAGGGACAGTAGCCAACCCGGGAAGAACCAGCAGCAAACCCGGGGAGGGCCGAGCAGATGAAAGAACAGCGCAGGGTCCTGTGTCGTTCCTCCACGAAGAGGGGGAGCGACAGTATACCATTAGCAGGACCATGAATTAACACAAAATAGGTAATTTTGAAATAACTAGCCAAATTTCAATTCCATAACCTAAGAACTAATTAAGTCTAATTTAACATAAAGACATACTCAAACAAGTCTTCCAAAACACATGTAATGAACATTCTATCTATTCATTCCATAATTATTTACTTGATACCTACTATGTCCAGTGTAATTATCAAAATGTAATTTTCAAATATGAAATACATGGCTCTCACACAAATATAAAATAAATAAATACATGCCACAGATTTTATTGAAGTTATTAATTGAGACAAGTAGTAACTAGGCAAGTTTGGCTCAAAGAAAACTTCAGAATAAGGAGGTTTACATGGTTCTTTATAAATAGAGGGTTAGAATGATGTCACCAGACTACATACAATTGGGTCAAACTTTACAATTTTTTCAAACTTTAAGAACTTTTCTACTGGACACTGGCCAGAAACTACATCTTCACTGAACCCAAATCAATGTTAGCATGTATCTTTATAAAATCTGAGCCCTTAAATAATAGCAAATGCCAAAGTCAAGCAGTAATATATACTCCAAGAAAGTTAAATAATTTCTGGGTGAGTTTGTTAAATGATGCACTAGTGTGACAATGAAAAGATATGCTGCATGCTTTTGAACTTATTTCCTAATTCATGTAATTCGTTCTTAGCATGAGCATTGTGCTTGGGATATAACAATGAACAAAGCAAACAAGATTCTTACTTTCCTAGAACTGGTAATATTTGGAATAGAAAAAAATATTAACAGTAGGAGAGGTGAATAAACAATAAGAGATTTCATTGCAAGGGAGGATTGTATGAGATACAGTATACACTGTCCACATGTTAAATTAATTAGAAGGTCATTAGCTCCAGCACCTGTGAGTTCCTATGTCGGCTCACCTCAATGTCAACTGTAAAAAGAAACTGAAATTTAATCAATCAGAAACTGCAGAGGTGTGGAGCATCCAGCCCACAGGCCATATGAGGGCCAGAAAATCATTTGCTCTGGCTCTGCCAGGGAAACCACAGACGGGACTCAAAATTCAATAAATCTATAGCAGACTAATTTTAAGTTGACAATTTTGTTTGGCCTGTGAATGATGTCATAGAATTCCAAATAGCCCTTGGCAGCAAAAACCTTCTCCAACCCTAAACTAGAGACTTTACCAATCAGAAAACACCAACTGGCCTCCAACTAGGGACTTGCCACTTTAACCAATCAAATATTACCTCTGTCTCACTTCCCCAAAGGCCTTACAATAGTGCTCCTCTCAGGCTCTCCCCATGGAGTACTGATCCACTTGTGGTCTGGTGCTGCCAAACTCATTACTCTCTGCTCAAATCAACTTGTTGAAATTTGAATATGCTTAATTTCATCTCTTAACAAATTTTATGTAGCCTCCAGAAGACTACAGTTAGTCTGCAACTATTGATAGGCAGAGGGATAAGAAGCAAATTGGTGCTGCGGGTTATTACTTTTTTCCCAAGAGACTAAAAGCCTTTTCATATTAGGTTGGAAGCAGCACTAAGTTTAGAATCCCTGCATCTCCACTTCATCTCAGAGGAACTGGGCTGTGGAGTAAACAGCTACCATCTCATACTAGAGTTGACAGGAAGCTGGGTCATCACAGGTAACAGGAAATGGAGTGTCTAGCTGGGAATAGAAACTTGAAAGGGCACAATGTCAACATTTGGAAGGAAGGGAAAAGATGGAGGGCTGAAACAGGAGTTTGGGTCTTACAGCAAGGACACAGGGTGTATGGAAATGAAGAGGCTGGGTGAGCTTCTAGGAGCAGCCAGGCATTGATGGGAGTCACTAAGGGTAATGGTACAAGGGGAGATGATCTGACCCAATTCTCCTAAAAATTGATAAACTTTCAGTTTCAGTTTCAATACATAAGTAACCTGGAAGCTGTCATTCTAGTCCTTACAATAAGAAAAAGCTGGACAAAGTGAAAATTAGGAACTTCCTTGAAACTGTCAAAGAATCAAAGTCACTGGGTAAACGGTCAGTCTGGCATCCAAAAATCAGGTGCATTTAGACACATACAGAAACCAAGGTCTATGTACCTGAAGTAAAACCTGCTAGAACCATAAACCAGTAGATACAGTTAAGTAGTAATGTTACCAGGGGGAAGGCTGTGGAAGCCCTGAGGTTCTTGTCATCAAGCAAGAAAGAATTCAGGCATGAGACAGAGAGAAGAGTGATAAGGCTATGTTGGGGACAGGGCATCCGTCAGAACAGAAGGGACAGAGAGAGCACCCAGTCGCTTGAACTAGGGGAGAGCGAGGTTACATGGTTGAGTGGAGAGAATACACCTGGGCAGGCCAGGCAAGTGGCTCAGCAGAGAGGCAGCCAGCTGAGCACACAGTCCATTTGGACTCCATAGGTTTTTAAGAGAGTCTGTTTACCCACCTCCCCCTCTCTTCCAGGACAAAGGATGGAGAATACTGGTAGAAGAGTTTGTTGGGTGGAAATTAGCAAATTCCCCCCCCCCCCAGATTTGTTGGCACATGGCAGAGTAAGGGGGCTCCCCTTAAGGCATGTCTGAGAAGGTTGTATTGCCTCATGTTATCAGGTAACCCCTATGGTCCTGAGGAGAGAAAGTTCTCCTGGAGCTTTCCCTGGGGGAAGGGCTGGGATCACCTGGGAGGTTATGAGGGTTTGGGCAGGACTTTGAAGTGCGAGATGCTGGGCTTCTGGAGCTTTCCCAGTAGGTGCTGGTCTTCAGGCCTTTCTCATACACACATAGGCTCAATTTCTGACTTCCTACCTAACAGTAACAATGAAAAATCACTGGAGGCTGAATGTGAACAGAGAATGAATAGGAGTGAGAGACTAAAAGAATGCTATCTTAGGGGACACTTCTTCAGTTACTGAGTTTTCTTCTAGGAATCCCCCCAATTTCTCTTAGTGGCAACCCAATAACACATCTCCTTGTTGGTTGGGTGTAGTCCTTAGCAAGGTAAATCACCACTTGGGACACCCACATCTCATACTACAGTGCTGGTTGGAGTCCTGGCTGCTCTGCTTCCAATTCAGCTTCCTGTTAATGTGTGCTGAGTGGCAGCAGATAATGACTCAAGTGCTTGCGTCTCTCCCAGCCTCTTGGGAGACTTTCATGGAGTTCTGTGGTCCTGGCTTCTGCTTAACCCAGTCCTCACTGTTATTTAGAGTGTAAAGCAGCAGATAAAAGAAATGTAATCTCCTTTTCTCTCTTTCTCTCTCTCTCTCTCTGTCTCTCTCTCTTTCTCCCTCTCCCCTCCAATCTTGCCATTCAAGAAGAGAAAAATAAATAAATAAAAGCTGTAAAAATAAATAAATAACCTCTTCATGATTCTGATCAGGGAGATGAAGATTAATTAACATCAAATATGCCCAGAGACTTCTCCATAACAAAGGACTACTGTGGAAGTTTAGATAAATCCTTATCTAAATTGAATGAAAAGCACTCCTTCCAACTCTAGCCCCCTCCAGGCTTCTTATCTCAGTTTTGATTACACAATACATATGCTTAGATTTCATCTAGAAATTACAAGATGTGCATGCACACACACACACACACACATACACATTCACATACAGAATCTGAAGAAATAAAGAAGTCATCAGAAACCAAGGCAGATATGACTTAGGTTTTGAAATTCTCACACAGGGAATTTAAAATAACAGCAATTAATATGTTGTGGCATTAACTGAAAAAGTAGATAAAATAAAAAGTGGGTTAGATGGCTAATTTAAGCAGAGAGATAAAATTCCTAAGAATAAGTTGGGAGCAGGTATTTAACCAAGCCTTAAAATGCCCATGGCCCATATTGGAGTACTTCAGTTTGACTCCCTGCTCTAACTTCTTTTTTTTAAAGATTTATTTATTTATTTGAAAGTCAGACTTACTCAGAGAGAGAAGGAGATGCGGAGAGAGAGAGAAAAAGAGAGAGAGAGAGGTCTTCCATCCACTGGTTCACTTCCCAATTGACTGCAACTGTCGGAGCTGCGCCGATCTAAAGCTGGGAGCCAGGAGCTTCTTCCAGGTCTCCCATGCGGGTCCCTGCTCTAACTTCTAACTCCAGTTTCCTGCTAATGCAAAACCTGTGAGACAGTGGTAATGGATGGTCAAGTAATTGGGTTCCTGCCACCCACAAGGGAGACCTGTCAGGAAGCTCCTGGCTCCAGTCCTAGTCCAGCCCTAACTATTGCAAGCATTTGAGGAATGAATCAGCAGATGGAGAGCACTTTCTGTCTGTCTCTTATCTATTATCTCTATATTTCTATTCTCTCTCTCCCCATCTCTCTCTTTCAAATCAATTTTTTGAATGCAATCAAGAGGAAATTATAGAAGTAAAAAATACTATAACAGAAATGAAGAATACCTTAGATGGGCTCATTAATACACTGGGCATGAGTCTGAGAACAATTCTAAGAGCACAGAAAGCAACCACCACTAGAAACAAAAGCACATAGAAGCCTAGAGTGCAAAGATATGGTAAAATGTGATCTAAATGATTTCAGCAGAAGAGGATTATATTAGTCCATTTCCTGTTGCAAGAAATACCTGAGATTGGGTACTTCATAAAGAAAAGAAATTTAGGGGCCAGCATCGTGATATAATGGGTAAAGCCATCACCTGTGACACCAGCATGCCATATGGGCACCAGTCCAAGTCCTAGCTGTTCCACTTTTGATCCAGCTCCTGGCTAATGGCCTGGTAAAAGCAGTGGAAGATGGCCCAAACACTTGGGACACTGCACCCACATGGGATAGCTGGATGAAATTCCTGGTTCCTGGCTTAGGTCTGCCCCAGTCCCATTGTTGTGGCCATCTAGGGAGTGAACCAGAAGATAAATGGTCTCTCCTCTCTCTCTCTCCCTCTCTCCCTCTCTCTCAGTCTCTACCTCTCTCTACAGAACTCTGTCTTTCACATAAATAAATATTTTTTTAAAAAAGGAAAATATGCTTATTTGGCTCATAATTTTGGAAGCTGAAAGTTCAGTTTCAATTCGCTGGCTGCATCACGTCCTGTTGAATGGCATCGTGGTGGGATCATGTGGGAGAGAGGGAGAGATCTCATGATGAGGCAGGGAGACAGAGAGTAGGGAGAGGACAGTCTTACTCTTTTTTACTAATCAAAGTCTCAGAAGAATTACATGCAGGAAACTCAGAGAACACCTAGCAGGATAAACATCAAGAAAAACCATACATAGGTCTATCATGTTCAGAATAATTCATCCCAGCAGCCCCAGTAAGCAGATGGTGCAATCCAGCAATCTAGAAATACTTGCATGTACTTCCTTCAAATAATGTTTGACACCAAAGTTCCTCCCTCTCTCAATTCCAGCAACTCCTTTATCTTATCTTCCTGTTGCCTGAGTGTGGAACCTCAGCAGGTGTCACATGGAACTAACACAACAATCTCTTTGTCACCAGATTCTTCCCCTTACATGGAGGACAGAATTTCATCAAAAAATGAAAAAGCCAACTCTTTGGCACCTGTAAACTAGAACCCCAAATTCTGCTGAAAAATCTGACTGAAAAATGACATTTTAAAATTAATTTTCATTACACAACTTTCATTTTTCCAAACAACCTACTTCTGTTCCTTCTGGGCCCTGTTACAAAACATTCCCTATTCCTGGGACACATCCTACCTTTTCTTCACCTGCCAATCCTTGCTCATCTTTTAATATCCAACTCAAATGCCACCTTCTCCATGAAGAAGCCCAAATTCCCATGGTTAAATTAGTGGCTCTGTAATGTTATGCCTTAATGGTAAGTTCCCAATAATTGTTGAAACAATTTCCATGTTAGTTATATTATTTTTAATTGTGCCTTATGTCTTTCTAAGCTTCTACAAAGCTTGACTGCAGTGCCAGTCGTCACTAGTGCAGCAATCCAGAGCAGAGGTCATGGGGCAGAAGCAGGCAGCTTAAGCAATGACCCTCCCCTCTTGTCCCAGGGTCTACTCAAGAGTGAGGCATATGTCTCAAAGAGACCAAGACTCCTTCCTCACTGTCAGTGTTCCAGACTTGGTGGCTACAGATGCCCCTGTGGCCTGTGGACAGGGCTATATTTCCGTGTCCCTGGTCCTTTACAGTGCTATGAATTTAATCTTCTAGTTTAAAGCCATCATCTTTGAGAAGAAGTCCATGGCATGAAAGAGGTTACAAACTGGCAAGCTGTCCATATAAAAGGGCAATATTTCAGGAGGACATAGAGCCCTCGAAATAAAATGTGAATTATACAGTAGGTGCATTTTTCTGAGAAATCCCAGAGCTTCAATAGAGTAAAATAGTATCCGGAGAGCCAAAAACACAATTCTATTGCTCTCAGGTGAATATTCTATTTGGCAACTTTTTAGGTAGCTTCTTTGGACACTCCAAAATGTCTCTCCTTTGAGTTTCCATAAACATGTTCTATTTTAAAAACTTACTCTAGATTGAGGGAAACTGTGACTAGTAAGTACTCTTGCATGCTAACTGATCATATCTTTTACTGAATCTACTAGTCAAAGACTAGGGCTTAAATTGGGAACTCAGGGCTTCTGGCAGCCCTGTCTGTATAATATCCTTATTGTGTGGGAACAAGTCATTTGGGTTCGGGGTATCTTACTATTTGCCAATGTTTCCACAATTACTATGCTAACTCATTTTTACAGTCAGTAAATCTTTAAGGGTAGAGTTAGTACCCACCCCTAGCAATAGTATGACTTCAGGCAGTCTCTGCATTATCCTGACCCAGCAGGAGAGCTCCACAAGGAGGCAGACCTTGATAGTCCACTCCCTCTCTTTGTCCCCATCATTGGTCATTGGCAGAGAGCTGCCCTGGGAAGTGCAGTGATAGGGAATGTAAACTCTTCAAGCTCTGCAGACCCACCAGCCTGGGGTGAATTGGATCGAGGAGCCTGAGAATAATTCTCCAATGAGAGCACAACAGGTAGCCATAGAAGCAAAAGCATACAGAAGCTTAGGGTCTAGGTGCAAAGATAAGGTAAAAGGAAATGTAAAAATTTGGGACAGAACACATAGTGTTAGTTTATTTTCTGCTGCAATTAATACATGAGGCTGGGTACTTTGTACAGAAAAGAGGTTTATGTTGGATATAGTTTTGGAGGCTGAAAGTCCACTTGGCTGCATTACATTGTTGCGGAGGGCATCATGGTAGAACTACACAGGAGAGATCACGTGACAACGTAAGAAGCCATCCAGTGGTGAGGGAACAGTCATGCTCTTTGATAACAACCAGGGGCCCAGAAGAACTCCATGAATTCCTCCCAAGGGCAGCATCCTCCATGACTCAATCACTTCCCACTAGGTTCTGCCTCTCAGAGGTCCCACCACCATCCGGTGTCTCCACTCTGAGGATCAAGCCTCCAGCATATGAACTCTTGTGGAAAAAACTGCATCCAACTGCAACAGAAATTGAGTGATTTCCCAGGCAAATCTGAAATTCATACAGCCTTCAGACTCGAGTACCACTATTGTGTGAGACGTCTGCTGTGTAGAAGCCTCACTTTTTGAGAGCATTCTTGCTATGCAACTAACTGTAGCATATCCTTGAGATTAAATTGCCATCCGGACCCTATTACAAAGCTATGCAAAATCACCTAGTAATTCCCAAAAGATATAATAATATGCCTTGCTAACTTGATTGCTAAAAAAAAAAAAAGTAATAGGTAACATACTTGGTCAAGTCCCTGGTGACAACTGTGACTTCCCTCAATGTGACCCAGGCTGGGATCACAAAAGGAGAGACCAATGACTGTTGAAAGAATGACTTGAATGGGACATCTAAAGTAAGATGCATTCACAGGAAATGAAGCTTCATTAGCTCAGATAACTCCATATGGAACTACTTGTTAGGTCACCAGCTTTCCAGAAAACCATATGAAACCCTGGGAAATGTCTGTTTTGGATGCAAGAAATCTCAAGGGATTTTATGGATTCAAATCTTTGTTATGGAAAAAGAAACTTTTGCTTAGCCTGGGAAGTTTTCTTTCTGGGAGACATGCCAAACGCAAAGCTGATGTGATTTGCAATAACCTAGTTAATCAACCATAAAAATCAGGCTTTATCATTTTTTAGAGATAATCACACACTGTAATTTCAAATAGGAAGACTTACTGTGAGAAAGTCATGCGCTTCAGCAAGGGGACATGTTTGTTCAAAAGACCACAAAATATAAGGAACTCAGCCAAGAACGTTCCCTATATATAAATATCCAACATGCTGATGTTTTCAGATACCACTGGCCCATATTTTTAAAAGATAAAGTGGCTTCAGAGAACGTTCAAGTTGGCTTTAGTAATTACAGAATCATCTTTTTAAATAAAAGAAATTGACTTTCACTGAAAAATATCAGAAATCTGTCCATCACTTCACATCATGGAGCCAATTACATAATTCTTAAGTAAGCAAATCAGAATTTTGGAGCTAGAACACAGGCAGGCTAATTCTGAGACTGTTTTTTCTCTTAAAGAATCAGAATTTGACTTCCTTTTTTAAATTTTTGTTACAGACTATCTGGGATCCAAAGCTGAAATTCTACAAAGGGCCTTGAGAAGCTGGTTTGGAGGTCTGGCAGGGAAAGAGGGTGAGATGCAGGAGAGAAGCACACAGGCAAGACAATCCTAAGAGGAACAGTGTGGAAAGTAAGGCTGGGTTCGGATGCCCTCTGTCTCCCACTTCAGAATCTCTCCTTTTTGAAATACCCAGTTCTTTGAAGCTACCCAGGCCTTGCAGTGTGTCCCAGCCAGGTGTGCTTAGAAGAGTAACTGTGGAACTAAACAGAATAAATACAAGTTCCTGAGACTTCAGCTTCCAAGAGAGTATTCTAGGTACCCCTCAGGATTCCTGAGACACTATCAGGGGCTGCAAGGCCAAAAGTATTCTCATAATGACATTAAGATAGTATTTGCTTTTTTCTTTAATTTTCCATTCAGTATCCCAAGGAGTTTTCCAGAAGCTACACAATGGATGACATAATAACAGATTAAAATGCAGAAGCAGATAAGAGAATCTTCAAAGAGATTTGCAAAAAAAGAGAAACAATTCCACTTTTCTCACTAATACTTTTGTCATTAAAATTGTTGTAATCCAAAAAAAATTTATTTTCAATACTGTTCATTATTTGTAAAATAAATTAAAGAGGACATATTCTTAGAGATGCTCAGGTTTTCTCCACAATATGGTAAATATTAATACAGTCACATGCCATATAATGGTGTCTCAGTTAACAATGGACCACAAATATAATGGTTTATACAACATAGCAAAGATGCGTAGTGCAGTGCTCCATCTAGGTTTGTGTAGGTGCTCTCTGTAATCTTCACTCAACAACAGAATCACTTACTATGTATTTCTCAGAATACATTCACATCATGATGTGCGCATGACTACACATGGAATCCCTCCAAACAAAAGAACTCTGGGGACTCCAATAAATTTTTAGAGTTTCAAAGTTGTTCTGAGACCAAAAACTTTGAAAACTGTCAGCATAATAGAATGACCCGCTGATAAAAAAACATTGTCTAAAATGTAAACCAAGTTTTTAGAGGCAGTGTGAACTGACAGAAGTAGGTAATGGGCACAACTCAAAATAAAGTAGACTCAGGCATCCTGGGAGCTAAATACCAAAGCCAGTTGTGTACTCTGAAGATACAGCTTAGTCCTAGAAATCTTTGGCTTCTTGTTTGATGAATATCCAAGGCCTAAACAGAGACCACTTGATGTGAGAACTCAATCAGAACTCCTCTTATAAAACTGGAAGCCACTTTTCTTTATGTTCTCAATTTGAGAAGAGCAAGAATAAATCTGCTCAGAATGAGCCTGTTGAGTTTTCCTGTCTTGACTGCAGTACTAAGTAGAAGTAGAGAAGGGATGAGCTCTGTGGTTCATTCACCACCACAAAGGAATTTCCCATCATGCACAGAAGCCCACACTGGTCACACCTATGCAGTCTAAAACAGGTCATGTAAAACATTTAATTTGAAAGTCAGGTGGTAGCATCACTGGACAACTGACAGAGTCGGTTGCTTGGAGAATACAATTGTGACACAGTTTCCTAAAGCCTACAAACAACCATGAGACTGATGTGAAAAACAACCACATGAAACTTCTGGAAATAAAAAATGAATATAATAAATGAAACTCGACATTTCAACAATGGCTTTCCTATAGGCCCTGTAGGCTTAGACATGAATATCCTCATATCTTTTTCTAGCCACAGGTCAGAGAAGTCAGTGAAGTCACCAGTCCAACCCCTGCCAACCAATGCAGAAAGGGATCAAAGATGGAGTGTTGACCTGTGAGCCTGTGACCATCGCTCCCAGGGAGAAGCTGGCAGAACACTTGGGTCTACAGAGAAAAGACACAAGACAGAAGGTGAAAAGCAAAGTGTTCAAGAATAAACAGATTTTAGTGGAACACATCTGCGGGATGAGGGCGCATCCAAGAAGAGAATGACTGAGGCGGAAGTGACAAAGTTCCTCCCTTTCTCTCTACACATAGAAGCCTTATCAATTCATCAATAAGTCAAAAAGCTCTCAGTGGACTGATGAAACAACAGATCAGACATAGCTAAAGAGACACTTCATGAAGTAGAAGGCAAAGCAGAAAATAATATCCCATATGTAGAAAAGAATTAGAAATTACAAGAGATCAAAAGATGTGGAGGATAAAGTTGAAAGGCCTATTAAAATTCCTGACTTCAGTTCCAGAATTAATTATTAAAATAACAAAGGAATAGAAATCCTTCAAGAAAACCTAAATAAGAAATGTTCAAAAATTATCAAAAGGTATCATCAATCTTCAGACCCAGGAAACTCAAAACCATATCTAGACACGTCATCCCTTAAAATAAAGAATACTAAAAAAGTTTAAAAAAAAAAAAAACTAAAAGCAATCAGAGAAAATAGACTGCTAAACAATGAAAAGAATAATTCATATCAGTCACAGAAAAACAAATTTATGCACAATTCCACTTATATTGGCAATTTTAAATAGTTAAACTCAAAGAAGTATAGAAAATAGTGGTAGAATAGTGGTGGTTACCAGGGGAAGGAGAGGGAGGTAAGTAGGGGTTTTCTAGTGGTTATAAAGTTCCATTAATGAACTGAAACTTTAAGATAATAAGTCCTAGAGATCTACTATACAACCTTGTGTTAATATTTGTTAACAATATGGTATTGTGCCCATAAAAATATGTTAAGTGTGTAGGTCATAGATAATTTTTCTTCAACTTTTTTAAAATTTATTTTACAGACAGAGAGAGGGAGAGCACTCTGATCCACTAGTCCACTCTGCAAATGAACGCAATGCCCAAGGCTGGATCAGGCGAAAGTCAGGAGCCAAGAACTCAATCCAGGTCTCCCACATGGGTGTCAGGGACCCACTTGTTTGAGTCATTACCTGCTACCTCCCAAAGTCTGCATTAGCAGGAAGCTGAAATCAAGAACTAGAACTGGGAATCAAACCTAGGCACTCCAATATAGGATTTGAGTGTCCTAACTTATGTCTTAACTGCTGGGCCAAATACTGACCCAAGATTAGATGTCTTTACCATAACAAAATTAAAATTAAAATTGGAGAATAACATGTTGAAAATGGATTTCTCAATAGCACTAATGGAAGTTACAAAGAAATATATTTTAATTAATTTGAGAGAAAATAACTCTCAAAATATAATTTTATATTCAACATAAACCTTTTCAACAGAAACAGCAAAATAAGGACATTTTCAAAGAAAATCATTCTATAAGACTTTTACATTAATAGATCCTCACAAATGAACATTCTAAAAGAGATATCCCAAAAAGAAAATATGCCCAACAGGAAGGCCTGATATGCAAGAAGGAATGATAGGCAAAGATGTTGGTAAATAGGTGGAAATTCAAACTCATGGGTCATTAATAAATAATAATATCAAATGTAGGGTTTAGAAACAAGATAGGTTGGGATATTAGACAAAAGAATGTAAAACTTTGGAGAGAATAATCAGAATTATTTGGGAGGGATTAAAGAAACTACAAAAATGCATATTAAAGCTAGCTAGAGGGGCCGGCACTGTGGCGCAGCAGGTTAACGTCCTGGCCTGAAGCGCCGGCATCCCATATGAGCATCAGTTCGAGACCTGGCTGCTCCACTTCCAATCCAGCTCTCTGCCATGGCCTGGGAAAGCAGTGCAAATTGGCTCAAGTTCTTGGGCCCCTGCATCCACATGGGAGACCCAGAAGAAGCTTCTGGCTCCTGGCTTCAGATCGGCACAGCTCTGGCTGTTGCAGCCATCTGGGGAGTAAGCCAGCGGATAGAAGTCCTCTCTCTCCCTCCCTCCCTCTCTCTCTCTCTCTCTGCCTCTCCTCTCTGTGTAACTCTGACTTTCAAATAAATAAATAAATCTTAAAAAAAATAAAAATAAAAAATAAATCTATAAAAAATAACCTAGAATAACAACTAAATAATGGGAATTAAGCATGTAACTTCCAAATATTTTTTTTAAACTAAAGAAAGAAAACAATCCAAAACGCCAGCGCCGTGGCTCACTAGGCTAATCCTCCACCTTGCGGCGCCGGCACACCGGGTTCTAGTCCCAGTCAGGGTGCCAGAGTCTGTCCCGGTTGCCCTTCTTCCAGGCCAGCTCTCTGCTGTGGCCAGGGAGTGCAGTGGAGGATGGCCCAGGTCCTTGGGCCCTGCACCCCATGGGAGAACAGGATAAGTACCTGGCTCCTGCCATCAAATCAGCACAGTGCGCCGGCCGCAGTGTATGGGCCCCGGTGGCCATTGGAGGGTGAACCAATGGCAAAGGAAGACCTTTCTCTCTGTCTCTCTCTCTCACTGTCCACTCTGCCTATCAAAAAAATAAAGGAAAAAAGAAAAAAAAAGAAAACAATCCAAAACAAGTGAAATAAAGGTGGAAGAGCGTGGACAGGGAAGAGAAGAAGCAAACAAAAATATAGGAAATTAGCATGCACATAAATGTATGTGAAATCATAATAAAGTAATAAACCACTGAATTAATAAGCAAAAATTTACCAGAGAAAATTACCTAAACTATGTATGTTTAGAAGTAAGACTAAGTAGGGTTGGCAAACTGTAGCTCATGAGCCACATCTGTATTCAAGGGGTTAGGAAAAAACAGACATAACAGAAATCACACATGACCTGCGAAGAGCTGAAAGTTTTAGTATCTTCCTCTTTAAAGAAAATGTTTACCAGGGCAGGCACTGTGGCACAGCCGCTAAAGCAGCCACTGTGAGACCAGCATACCATATGGCCACCAGTTTGTGTCCCAGCTGTTCCACTTCCAATCCAGCTCCCTGCTAATGGCCTGGGAAAAGAAATAAAGATGGCCCAAGTGCTTGGGCCTGTCACCCTTGTGGGAAACCCAGATGAATTTCCTGACCCAGCCCAGGCCATTGCAGCCATCTGAGGAATGAACTAGCAGATGGAAGATATTCTCCCTTCTCCTCTCTCCCCCCCCCCCAACTCTGACTTCTAAATAGATAGATAAATAGACAGACAGACAGATAAGCATTTTAAAACAGAATAAAATATTAGCCACTTCTGCTCTAAAATATAAAAATATAAGATCCGGAGTGGAGAGAGACTGGAGACAGATGTCTCAGTTTTAAAAAGGACCAGAATTCTCACTGACTATCTAAATATTAGCTAGATACATGTACACCTTGCTGAATAGCACAGCTCTTAATCTCTCTTGCAGCCAGCTCTTAGAAGTGAACTGCACTGGTTTACAGAACTCCCAGGGCAATCCCTTAAGGTGGATGCATACCTTTCTAAGTCCACTTTGCTTCTTTCTTATACAGGAGAAAAGAGGGTCGGGGGCGAGGAACCATCTTTGGATGAGGTCATCACTGGAAACTGTCAAAGCACTGAGATCAAACACACCTAGGTCTCTAGATAGCATATGGAAATAGAATTATTCTGTAATCTCTGTACTGCCTAACTCCAAATTATTACACGTTAGCTAGAAACAGTCTTCTTTCTTTTTTAGGTGGGGACATATTACTGTAATTTAGCCTGTATCCTAAGTAATACATCAAGAAAACAGTAACAAAAAAAAAAAAATCCAGGTAGCTAAAACCATATCACCCAAACTGGACTTTAGAGCAAAAACAGGTTTTGGGGCCGGCACTGTGGCACAGCAGGTTAAAGCCCCACCCGCCCCACCCTGCAGCACTGGCATCCCATGTTGATGCCAGTTCCAGTCCTGGCTGCTCCACTTCTGATCCAGCTCCCTGCCAATGCTCCTGGGAAAGCAGCAGAGGATGGCCCGCGTCCTTGGGCTCTTGCACCCACATGGGAGACCCAGAAGAAGCTCCTGGCTATTGGCTGGAACTAGAAAATTGTAGGCTTCCAGTGGAAAATCTTGGAAGATATCATCTCAGCCAGGTCACGCAGGTTCAAATCTCCAATGACATTTATCAGCATCCAACAGCCCTCATATGAGGAACTGAAAAGGGCGCATCACCTTTCCCGTAAGGCATAACCTGGATGGAACTACAAGAAAGCACAGGAAGGGCTGATGCTGTGGCATAGAAGGTTAAGCCTCCACCTGCTGTGCTGGAATATGGGGGCAGTTTGAGCCGTGGCTGCTCCACTTCCAATTCAGCTCTCTGCTAGTGGCCTGGGAAAGCAGCAGAGGACGGCCCAAATGCTTGAGGGCCTGTCATCCATGCAGGAGACGCAGATGGAGTTCCAGGCTCCGGGATTCAGCCTCGCCCAGCCCTGGCTATTTTGGCCTTTAGGGGAGTGAATCAGAGGATGGAAGACCTCTCTCTCTTTCTCTCCCTCTCTCTGTGTGTGGCTCTGTCTTTCAGATAAATAAATAAATCTTTAAAAAGAAATAAAGCACAAGAAAAATATACATTGAAAGATAATTGAAAAAATCATGGATTAGTTCTGTTCAAAAATCTGAAAGTTGCTGAAGACAAGAAATGGTGGAGGAGCTGTTGGAGATTCGAGGGGGTGACAAGTGAATACAGGTCAGGAATGCGGTTCAGGCAAGGACAGCGGTGGAAAGCTGCTGGCTATGTTCTGCTTCAAAACCCCCAGCATTGCAGCAAGGTTAATTTCTGAGTTTAGATAAATGTCCTAGAATTAGATATCAACATAAAGGGAATCTGTGTGAAGAAAATAGCAACTTTAGATTATTTTTGTAGATTTCTATAAGTTTAAATTGATACCAAAAGTTTTTAAAATAAAAGCAAAATATAAAGAATCAAAGTAAAATGAGTGGTCGGAAGACAGTGAAACAAGCACAGGCAGTACAAATCCAGACTCCTGTCCACAACGTCTTCCCCCAGATCCAACTGCAGGTCTCAGTTCGGTAGTCGTGGGTACAGCTCAGTCCTGGGCTTTACAGTGAGCACCCCTTATGCAAATGCTTGGGACCAGAAACTGTTTCAGATTGTAGATTTTTAAAAATATCTTAGAATATTTAAATATACTTAATGAGCTATCTTGGGGATGGGACCCAAGTCTAAACATGACATTCACTTTATACAATATTTTTAGTCTACCTGCATTTTGTCTCATGAGGTCAGGTGTGGAATATTCCACTCTTGACATTATGTTATTTCAAATTTGGAAACCTATTGGACTTTTGCATAAGGAATATTAAACCTGTGGTACATTTTCAAGGAGACGTAAGTGTTTCTAGGAGCAACAGAGATACTCTTATGTTGAACCTAATTCTGTATTTCATACCAATACCTCATAACCCATTACCTCCAACCACTGCCTTATATTAACTCTTTCCTTATTTTTCTTTGATCTTTTCTGAAAATTCCTGTTAGACGAGCAACCAAAGGGACCCTAGGCTAGCACTGACTTCTAGACCATTCACTTCCTTGGAGAAAGAGAATTTTCTTTCCTTCCCAAAAGGATTTACACATTTCTGAGTTCATACAATGGGCTCCATTGTCATGGTGCTGGCATCGTGTTTTGTGCTAGGAAAGTCTACGAAATTCAAAAGAACGCATGTTTCTGAATCTGTCAGACTTTGCCAAATCATAGATTATAGATGGTGGGGTAAAATGGACTTCACTTGGCCAGACACTGTACTATATTGGCTTCATGTTTTCCTAATAAAAGTCCTGAAGAGAAGATCATTTACCCACCTCCTTGTAAGATGAGAATACACTCCTTATAAAACTTAGGTCCCAGGTTCACAATCACACAGCTTATACGTGGGAAAAAGGTTTTCTTTTTTTTTTTTTTTCTTTTTCTTAAAGACTTGTTTGTTTGAAAAGTAGAGCAATAGAGAGAGAGGGAAAGACCTTGAGTAAGAGATCTTCCATCCATCAGCTCACACCCAAATGACGGCAAAGCCAGATCTGGGCCAGGGTGAACCCAGGACCCTAGAATTCCCATGAGGGCAGAAGGGGCTCAAGCAGGTGGGCCCTCTCCCACTACTTTCTGGGGTCCATTAGCAGGAAGCTGGATTGGAAGCTGAGCAGCAGAGACTGGAACCAGACTCTGACATGGAAAGCCAGCATCACAAGTGGCTTGACCCACTGCACCACAACACCAGCCCTGGAAAAGAGGTTTTCTAACACTTAGTCCCAGAAGAATTCTACTACAACCAAATGCCATCTAATCCAATGTTTTGTTTTCCAGTTTGGTGTCAGGTGAGTAAAGTGGTATTCACTTATTTTGCCAGCTCCACAGCTGGAGTCACATTTTTATTCTCCACGATGCGTCTTTAAAGCTGGAGAATGAACTATAACCTCCTGCAGTCCTCTTTTCTTACAAAAGGAAGTTTCGTAAATCCTGCCTTAATTAACTCATCATAGGCAAGAGAATGACAAGAGACTTCTACTTCCACGTGTGTATAAAACCAGCCCACTACAGTGTGATTATGTATGAGCCTGGCCACTCTTGTCTCTTTTCCAAGTGGTAGTCAGTGTACCTTGATTTCATTTAGCACAGCACAGCCTTCTAGTCTGAGCCTTACTGATGAATTGTGTCCCAGTGGATACTTTTTCCTAAATAATGTTGAATTAGATTTAATCTGAGAACTTCTCCAGCTGGCTTATTTTCTTATACCGAGTATTGAACCAAATCTCTCTCTCCTGACTCCCTTGGTTCTTTACCGATGAGAATAACCCATTTAATCAGTTCTACATCATTCTTGGATTTGAATAAAACCTTTAAAGCCTATGACTTAGCCTAGTAATAAATACCTCAAAAGGGTAAAAGAAGCAAAGGTAGAAAGAGCTGCCAGCTCTACAGGAAAAGAGGAAGGAGTAAGCAGATATATTTCCTTTGTGGTTCATTACAAATTAAGTCTTTCTGACATGGAAAGAGAAGTCTCCCTGATACACATTTTCCCTCGGGATCTGACACAATGTTATGCTACATCTCTTCATATTAACTGCCAATGAATATTGCCATCGTCTTGATCTACAATCTGGGGTCTTCAAACAAGTTCCTGGAAAATGCATATTGTGAAAAAACACTTGAAAATATGTTAAACAAAATAAATTAATCTTGAATTCCATTTTACTGTGAATTTTTTGGCATCCCCTCATCTTATTCAAAAATTGGTGCCATTCTATGGTAACTTTCTATTTGGATGTTTACCCAGAATCCCAATTTCATCCCATGCTAAATTAAATTAACCAGCTCCCTTCCTCCTATTTTTTCTCACACTTTTTCTTCTTCTTAGCTAATCTCTCTCTCTGGAAATGCTTTTACCATCCCCTTACCAACCTTTTCTGCATTTCGAATAAGATGCAAATACACACACACACACACACACACATACACACATACACACGTATGTGTGTGTGTGTTTAAGAAAAGAAGGTCAACTAGGATGAAAAGAAAAATTATAGCATTATCCAGATTAGAGTCTCAAAGTAGGGTCTGCTGTGGCAACTGGCCGCTTATAAAGGGATGATTAGTGTACTGGGAAAGGCTACAAAAGTGTAATCCTTTCTTTAGCTCTCAGGGAAGTACAATGCTCATCTTCACAGTTTTTGTTATTGTATCTTTGACTACAGGCTATTTATTAGTAGCCTACTATGCAAGTTACAAAGTTTATTCAAAGGGCTGGCATTGCGGCACAGCAAGACAGGCTGACACTTGTGATGCAAGCATTCCATACAGAGGTGGCAGTAGCAAGTCCCTGCTACTCCACTCTGATCGCACATCCTGCTAATATGCCTGGGAAGGCAAAATAAGATGGCCCAATACTTGGGACCCTCCACTCACATGGGAGCCCTGAATGGAATTCCTGGCTCATGGATTCAGCCTGGCTGGCTATTGTAGCCATTTGAGGAGTGAATAGCATATGGAAGATCTCTCTGTTTCTCTCTCTCTCTTTGATGTTCTACCTCACAAATAAATAAATTTTTGAAAAGTATTGTTTATTCAATTAGAATGGATGTCTGTTTTTGTTTATTATTACCTCTACTTTGGTTTTCTACAAAAAAGTACAACTCAAACTTAGCAAATTTTGAAGTTCCTCATGGACAGTCACAGAGTTAAAATTCCTACAATTTTCAAGATAGCTACCCTGAGTTGGGAACATAATTTCCTTTTCTTGCCAATTACTTATGTAAAGGATATTTCTTTTATATAATACCTCCCACATAGAAAGTGCTAATAAGTAGTAATTATCACTGTTATTTAATTCTCTGTAATCATTTACTTGCCAAACTCTAGATATTCTCCCTCTAAAATTTCCTCCTTTTCATTTCTACCACAACTACCTTAACCCAAGTTGGCATCATCCCACAGCTAGATGATTTAACACTTTCCTACTAACTTCAGTCTCCCTGAACATTCTCTTAATCCATCCCACAGCTAAATTAAACTTCCTTAGGTGCCATTTTAGAGTACCATTCATTCCTCTGACCTTTTTTGAAGATTTGTTTAATTTTTTTGAAAGGCAGAGTTGTAAAGAGAGAAGGAGAAACAGAGAGAGAGAGATCTTCCATCCACAGCTTCACTTCCCAAATGACCACAATAACCAGAGCTAGGCCAGGCTGAATTCGGGAACCTAGAAATCCATCCAGGTCTCCCCCAAGGATGGTAGGGGTGCAAGCACTCGGGCCATCTTCCACTGCTTTCCCAAGTGCATTTTAGCAAGGAGCTGGATCAGAAGAGGAACAGCCAGAATTTGAACTAGCATTTATGTGTGATGCCAATATTGTAGGCTGCACCACAATGCTGGCTCTTTCTCTCATTTTCTTATGATATTTAAAATTAAGGCATTTATGTGACTGATCGTTAAGACACCCGGCTTCCTTTCCAGTCCTTCTTAATTCCCATAGTTTGACACTACAAGCTCTCTGTTCCCAGTAAGGCAAGCTTTCACAGATTCACAAAGACTGTTAGGAATTCAGGTGTAGTACTCTGAGTTGGGAAGCCCTGCCATTTTTGCTTTAAATTCCCCAGTGTTGCCATTCATCATGACCTATGCTATCTTCCATCTGCTGGTTCACTTCCCAAATGCCTGCAAAAACTGGAGCTAGACCAAGTAGAAATCAGGAGCTCAGAACTCCAACCAGATTTCCCATGTAGGTGACAGGGACCTAACTATTTGAACCAGCAATTGCTTTCTCCCAGGTATGCATTAGCAGGAAGCTGGAGCCAGAGCGGGGCTGCAACTTGATCCCAGTCACCCCAATATTAGATGACGGTGCCCCAAGTGGCACCTTAACTGCAATGCCAAATGCCCAACGCCTGCCAAATCCTTCTAAACCACTCATTACATCAAACCTAAGAGAACTTGAATACTGTGCCTCCCAATACAACAGTTAATTATGCATTATCTCACAAAGTTCTTTATCCAGTCCATGTATACTTCTTGTATGTTATTTCCTTTCTCTAAGTAGCTAATTTCCCCAAGGATAGAAGCTATGTTTCACTGACCTCTTGTTTGTTGTTTTTTTAAAATATTGGTGGGAATACAATATAGTAAGTTATCACAGTGTACAATTAGATCTATCAGGCAAAGTGTGAGATATTTTAGTTCAGTTACGTAGGTTAATGCATTGCTAAATAAACCTATGTGATAGACAGAATATTATTCCCCCATTTTAAAGATGAGTATTCTGAGGTCTGGAAACAAAGTGACTTACCCAAAGTCAGAGAGCTAATGAACAGCAAAACCAAGAGTTGATTCAAGGAATGTTTGACTCACAAGGTTTTGTGTTTTTTTTTTTTTTAAGATTTATTTACTTAATTATTTGGAAGGGAGAGCAATATAGGGAGAGACAGAAGGAGAGAGAGGGAGAGAGGGAGAGACAGAGAAAGAAATATATCATCCATCCACTGGCTCACTCCCCAAATGCCAAAGTACCAGCCAAAAGCTAAAGCCAGGATCCAGGATCTCTATCCCGCTCTCCCTTGGGGTGGCAAGAATCCCAGGACATAGGCCTTTTTCCACTGCCTCCGAGGTTAACTAGCAGAAATGGAGCCAGGACTCAAACCCAGGCACTCCAATATGGAATATGGACATCCCAAGCAGCATCTTAACCCACCGCACCACAATGCTCACTCCCACTCCTGAATTTTGATTATAGCAGGTCTTGAACTCAACCTTGATTGTTGACAATTCTTTAGTACCAATTTGTTCTAATATCATTTCAACAACTCCCATACCACCAACAGAGAGTCTACAGTCTCAAAACATACTTGTTGATTGACTATAGGCAAAGGTCACATAATTGAAGTAATAAACTTTGAGTATTGCAAAGGATAATAGAGGAAAAGACTGGTGAGCATCCTCTCAGCTATTCTTCAGAACTGATAGTTCTACATATCTTCCACTTGGAGAAATAAAAAAAAACACTCCCCAAATGGAACAAACAGAAGCTATTTATTCAGACTTTGCTAAAGCAAACAATCAGCCACATCACTTGTGTTTGGGCAAAGACTCCAAAGTAGGAAGAGAAATTGGAAAGGTTCACAATGGAACACAGGGACGACTCCAAGTGAGCTCTTGTTGGAGGCTGGTAGAAGCAAAGTATCTGTGTCATTGGTGTGGAAGCATATTTAGCTTTCTCTTGTTGGTCCTGAGGTGTAACAGGGGTGGGAGTGACAAAAGAACAAGGCATTTGGTAGTCACTGACCAAGCCCTGACATTTTTGGACCAATAGTTACAAAGCTTATGGCTTGATGTCCCAAAAGAATGTGGGTGACAGTGCTGTTGTCATAGATGGTCTGGCCATTGCCCACTCTAGAGTCAGTCTCTCACAGTTAACTACCAATACCTTTCCTTTCCTTGCATTTCTGTGGGTATTTGGAATTGTGCTTCCATTTTTTTCATTATATAAATCCAATTTCATATATTTCTAAAGACTTCCATTTAGTGGTTTGATAAATTGTTTTCTTAGGAAATAACATTTTCTTTAGAGGCTCTTATCTTTTAAAAATGAGCTTTTCCCTGCCAGCGCTGTGGCTCCATAGGCTAATCCTCCGCCTGCGGCGCCAACACACTGGGTTCTAGTCCCGGTCAGGGCGCCGGATTCTGTCCTGGTTGCCCCTCTACCAGGCCAGCTCTCTGCTATGGTCCAGGAGTGCAGTGGAGGATGGCCCAAGTGCTTGGGCCCTGCACCCACATGGGAAACCAGGAGAAGCACCTGGCTCCTGCCTTCGGATCAGCACGGTGCACTGGCCTCAGCGCGCCGGCCGCAGAGGCCATTGGAGGGTGAGCCAACAGCAGAAGACCTTTCTCTCTGTCTCTCTTTCTCACTGTCCACTCTGCCTGTCAAACAAAAAAAAAAAAAATGAGCTTTTCCCCAAAAATGGGAAGAAGTAGCAAGTAAATCAAAGGATGACTAAAAATGTCACTTTCCCTGCATCAAACACAAAGTGAAATTCTGGTGTTAATAAAGAATGATAGGTCATCAGCCATAGGATATAAATAAGGTTATTGGTCTTGTTTCAATATATCCTATAATGGGCCCTCCCCCAATCGTCTTTAAATCTATAAAATTTTGAGGCTTGTAAAATTGTTATTTTTTTCACTTTTACAAAATTCTACCTAGTTTGTTTCAGACAGGCTGAAATATAAATAGCAAAACTCTGTAACCAGCTCATTTGAATTTGTGCCATGACTTTTATCAAATCCAGGACTTTGGGACTTTAATCTCTGAAATACTTACATTTGTTAGATGCTCATTTACTGACTCACAACACAGTTTCTCCTCTCTACTGTAAATTAAATGTACTACAGTTCTCTTTGTGTTACTCACATCAAGTTGGACCTGGAATTGGTTTTATTCAAAGCTTTGTGCCTGGGTCCAAGAAAGTACAATTCTCTATTATTTACAACAGTGCCCATTCTCTTTCCCAGAAATAAGTGGAATGTCAGCTTATTCTCCCCAAGAAGATAAGCAATTTTCTCAAGAAAATATCAAAATACAAATCTCTTTTAAAAATTGGAATTCTTCAACATGAGAACTGATTTGCACAGCACTCAGTGCTTCTGAGTATAGCAACAGAAACCGAAGCTGACCTAGTTATCCAGAAGTTCTGATCTAGACAAACTTCAGTCCTCCTAAGCCAGCCGAAGAAAACCTCAAGAGCAGTCAGTGGGCACAAAGAGTGAGATATTGGAATGGGAGTTGGAATGGGGACAGGGAGGAAAGAGTTAAAGATGAAGGAAGGGCAGCAAGCATTGTGGCTCAGGGAGCTAAGCCTAGAATGCCAGCCTAATGTATCAAAAGGTTGGCTTGAGTCCTAGCTCTTCTGTTTCAGATCCAGCTTCCTGCTGATATGCTTGGGAAAGCAACAGATGATAAAGGATGGCCCAAGTTCTTGGGCCCCTGCCATGCATGTACGAGTATCCAGTGGTGTTCCTGGCCTCTGGCTTCTTCCTGGCCCAATCCCAGCCATTGTGGCCATTTGGGGAGTAACCAGGGGCTGCAAGATTCTCTCTTTCTTCCTCCCCCCTTTCTCTCTTTATCTTGCTCTTCCAAGTAAATGAATATATCTCTCTTTAAAAAAAAAATCTATTTTTATTTATTTGAAAGGCAGAGTTACAGAGAAAGAGGGAAAGATAGAGAAATCTTCCATCTGCTGGTTCATTCCCCAACCGGCCACAACAGCCAGGGTTGAGCCAGGCAGAAGCCAGGAGCTTCTTCCAGGTCTCCTACATGGGTGCAGGGGCCCAAAACTTGGGTCATCTCCTGCTGTTCTCGCAGCTGCATTAGTAGGGAGCTGGATCAGAAGTGGATCAGCCAGTACTCAAACCAGTGCCATATGGGATGCCAGCATCGCAGGTGGTGGCGTTACTGATTGGACTATGACGCCAGCTCTGAATATATCTCTTTTTTTTTTTTAAAGAGGAAGGGAAGCTTCCTGCAGGAGGCCAAACTTCAGCCAGTTCTTTAATTGGCAGGAGCTTTTCAGATAATAATATATATTGCAGAATATTTTAAATATATTTTGTATATACCATAGCTAGGCATAAAACCTCACCTGATTGCTTCTACTTAATTTGACTTTAACTTCCAAGCTCTACAATCCTACCCCTATCAAAAAATGACAGGCCTAATCCAGTCTCTGAATGGGGCAATATAAAGGAATTTCGCTCAGAACGCAGCATTACATCAGCCCAGCTGCCAGTCGGAATAGGATGCCTTGGGAAATAATTGAGCAGACTCTCCCCCAAAGTGCCTCTAGAACAATTTTTTTTCTTTTCTTCTGCTGCCATAAAAAATAAAAGTCCCTCTATGTGATGTTAGAAAGGTGAGCATAAATCAAACATGACCACATGCTTGTTCACACAGCTGAACTCTTCCAAGAGTGCCTGCTTTTTCGCCTAGTAGAATGGGGGACTGATAGTTTCAGGCATGATCGGAACCTCTGAGTCTGACTCTTGTAGTTATCACCATCAGCTAAGCCATGTGTATTTAAGGTCAGCCCAGGCATAGAAAGAAAAACTCTGTGTGTGGCCCCCAAACCACTCTTCGGGAGAAAAGCCCTTTGTCATCTCTACCCCATTGTAATCATCTGTGTGTCCATCTTCCCACACTCAACTCTGAATCTCTTCAAAGCAGGGGCTGAGTTAACCTCAGCCAGTAAGCGAGCAGGGACCCAAGATTCCTGCACTGCCTCCCCCTACCTGCAACACTTTCTTCTCCTAGGCAGTGTCAAACTTGAAAGCATTTAAGCACTGTCTTCCCTGGACGCCATAGTGGAATTCATTGCAGTTTGGCAGCTGTCACATTTGCTTGGCCTCTGGCTCCAGCCAAGCAATGCCAATGGTCTCCTGAGGTGTTTGTGTCACTACCAAGTTACTCTGTAATCTTGAAAGAACCCTAAGTCTGATGTTTCCAGTTTACGAGCATTTAGAGAGTGAGATAGGCGCCCTTGACAGCTGCATTTGAGCTGGGTTTTCATGATGAACTATTCTAGAACGAGCCTGCCTTTGGGGTAGGACTGGAGTTCCATCTGCTGAAGGCTGATTATGAATAACTGATAACCAGTGACCAGAATGAAGTCATGCCCTGATAACAAGACTGTTTATAACAGCATAGATCACTTTTTTTAGAAAAAAAATTAGAGATAAATGCTGTCTCCTTGAACGCCTGGTCTGGTAGTTAGGAGCCAGTTTACATTTTTCCAATTAACGTGATTCATTCTTTATTGCATGAGACGCCAGGGAAAAGGAAAGCTTTGGAAAGAAGAGCTAATCTTTAAAGATGTTTTAAAGTATAAACAACTTATTTTAGGGGGAATAATAAATATTTAACCACTTTCTCTTTAACTTCTCTAACAATACGCTGATGATCAGGAAAATGAAATAAGTGACAAGAAAACAGAGAATGAAGAAAGGAGAAAGGGAGGGAGAAGAAAGAAAATAACTTCCGTGTCTCTTCAGGTTTTTCTGCCAGTTTTGTTCTTTCTAGTGGTCTAACTGTACTATTAAAATATAGAATGAAAACCCATATGAACGCAGATGTTTCATTATAGACAGGAACCCAGATATGAGAGAAGACTGATAAACATTAATTCTGACACAGAAATAGATTTCAAAACATAGGTTCTTCCAGTGGTAGATTTTATCCACATTAAAACTAAAAAAAGAAAACATCTAAGATCAACCACAGAAGTCACTGATGCCTAGGTCTTTTAAAGCAGCACCAATAACATTTCTGCATACAATTTTACGGCAGTAGAGTTTTTCATCTCCAAATACTCCAAAAATAATGACCTTGGGCCCACCCCATACTGTAAATCCACTTTAGCACATTTTAATGAAGGTAAACTAGTCTCTGGAGTGTGCAATACCATTTTTTAACATTGTGGCTGACGGTGAAATTATCTTTTAGTGTTAACACTTGATTTAGAAACCACTTGTATGCATTGAATCTAAGTCATCAATACGATAATCAGATGGTGTTCGCTCCCTTGGAAATGATTTTTTGGAATCTCTTAGCATTACAAAGAAATGGAGACATTCAAATGCCCCCAACGAAAGTTCTGGAACATGAGCGCTTGAGTTCTAATACATATGTCTAAAAAAAATACTAACAGTTATCAGTTTCTCTTAAAGTTCACCATTATAGCTTCATGTATTTTTATCATTAATCTTATGTGAGAGATCTTCAAAAAGCTCATGAAAAATATGTATTACAAAGCATCATGCACAAGTAGTACAATTTTAGCACCAAAATAAAGTTACCTTTAAATTCTATTTGTTCTTCTTGAGAGGTAGAGAGACAGAGAGAGTGCATAGCCACTGGTTCACTCCCCCAAATGCCTACAATAGCTACAGCTGGGGCCAGCCTGAAGCCAGGAGTATGAAACCAATTACCTGAGCCTCCCAGGGTCTGGAGTCAGGAACCAGAGGCTGTAATCAAACTTAGATACTGCAATAAGGCACTCAGACATCTCAACTCATAGGCTAAACTCCCAGCCCCTTACAAAGTTTTTGGAGTCGTCTCGTATGAATGATAGATAAGGTTTAAGGAATTGAAGTGTAATTCTCTTGGAGACATTCTGTGTCAATAAATTCCCAGCTGAAACCAGTTAAATAACTTTAGGTTCCTCAAGGGAGCACATACAAGGAAAAAAGGCAGTCACTACGACATCTAACACGTTGTGAGTACTGGAGAATTCTTCCAACAACACTTCCAATAAATTAGAACTTAAACAATGACACAGCCTGTGACATGGCCTAGAGCAGGGCAGAATTACAAAATGTGGTCTGCTAACCTTACTCTGAGCAGGAAGCACCAGGACAGGAAGTAACACATTTGGGGCATTAATAGCAACTTTCCCACACACATTGCCAAGATAGCTTCAAAAGAGGAGAAGGCAGACACAACATTTTTATTTGCTTCTTAAAATATGCCTTTAAAATTTTTATTCAGAATTAAGTGAGTCTAGCAAAGCAAAAAGTAAACTTGACCATGGATGCAGGTGCAAAAAACTCCCTGGACTCAAAATTAAGTCAGCTGTGAAAAACTCCTGATGGAGTTTAAAGGTCTTCTCCAGCTCTAATTTCATCACTGAAGAATCAGAGTGCTGTAATGAGTCAAAGTGAGGGTTGCCCACTTGATATCGTAGTGACAAAACACTACGGGCTGCTGGTTGTTAATTGCTCAAAGTTAAGTAACATCACATTGCATGAGCTCTTACCAGGATCAAATATGCTAAGAATTCTGTCTGCGAACCGCTGACCCGCGTCCGGCTCTCCTCACTTGACTGCCATTTTGGCAGAGAATCCTGCCCACGTGAGAGCTTCAGCGGAGGCGTCTGCATTATGGTGTAGCCCGTTAAGCCGCTGCTTGCAGTGCCATCATCCCATTGTGGGTGCAGGTTTGAATCCCAGCTGCTCCGCTTCTGATCCAGCTCCCAGCTGATGTGCCAGGAAAGCAGCAAAAGATGGCCCGTGTCCACAGGCTCCTGCCATCCACCAGACCCTCTCTCTGTCTGTCCTCCTCTCTTCGTGAAACTCTGCCTTTCAAATAAATAAATCTTTTTTGAAAGGAAGGGAAGAAGGGAGGAAGGAAAAAAAGTCTCAGCTGAAATGCCCCTTCCTCCAGGAAGCCTTTCCTGAGGACAGCACTTTATCTAACCATGGCCACCCCCCGAAATGTTCCGAGGGGCTCTCCGAATGGTCATTGTTCTCTCTTTTCCCTACATTTTGTGGCCCCCATCTGGAAGCCTATGATACTTTTCACAAAGTAAAAGTCGCAGTAGCTCTCTAATCCAGCACTTTCCATGTACCAAGCACTGATCTAGGCTGTGTGTGAGTACGAACTCACATCTCACAGTGTCCCTAAGGTAAGTAATATTCTTATTCCTGTTTTTTTTTAAAGATGCATTTACATATTTCTGAAAGGCAGAATTACAGAGAGAGAGGGAGAGACAGGGAGAAGTCTTCCATCCACTGTTCACTCCCCAAATGGCTACAATGGACAAGGCTGGGCCGGACTGAAGCGAGGAGCCAGGAGTTTCTTCTGGGTCTCCCACACGAGGGTAGGGGCCCAAGGACCTGCTGCTTTCCCAGGTGAATTAGCAGGGAGCTGGATCGGAAGTGGAGCAGCCAGGGCACGGACTGGCACCAATATGGGATGCTGGCACAGCAGGTAGCGTCTTAACCCACTACACCACAGCACCGGCCCCTCCTGTTTTTTAAACACGGAAACCAAAACACAGATTGAATATGTTGTTCCAGGACACAGAATTGGCTTGTGCTAAATAATCAGGCTTTTCACCCATGAAACCACCATATGCCATCCGCATGCCTCAATTTTATACTTGACCAACCAACCAAAATTAGCTATGAGTAGTTTACTAACGTTCTCTCACCTTTAACAATTTCTTCTTGTAGACTGTGTGTGTGTAGGAAATCTGTACCTATTTGGCACTAATGAAAAGTGGTTCCAGAGTGTTAAGCCTTGGTGCCAGACTAATGAAGTTCTGGCACAGGGAGATAAGCCTGGGCCCCCCGATGGATGCCTGGAGCTACAGTGCTGTGACCCAGCAAGACTGGTCTACGGCAGCCTTAACAGAGGAGCGTCCCACTGCATGGCTCTCTGTGGATGTGGCTCATCCAAGAAAAAGTAACATTTCTCCTCCCATTCCTTTTTTTTTCTCTTTTTTTCCTTTTAAGTGTACTAGTTATTTCCTGTGCATTGTGGCAAGATAGTTATATTATTTTGCATTTTATATAACTTATGTTTTCGGTTGTCAGATATTTATGAGGTATAATGGGATAATTCCTTACATGTGTACAATGTGTCATGATAGATCACTGTAATAAGCACTTCCATTTCCTCTAACATTTATCATTTCTGTATTGGGAACCCTCTAGTTGTTTTGAAATGCGAGGAGATTTCAGCAGAGAGGTTGTTCATCGGAGTTCGTCGGAGCAGTTGTGTGTCTACCAGTCGAGATGCTGGTTAGGACACTTGCATCCCACAGTAGTACCTGGGCACAATTCCCAGCTCCACTCCAACTCCAGCTTTCCACCAGTGCACTCGCAGGGAGGCAGCAGGCGATGGCTCAAGCACTTGGGGCCCTACCACTTATCTGGGTGGGAGACCCAGAATGAATTCCTGACTGTGGGCTCCAGCCTCAGCCCAGCCCAGCCCAGCTCAGCCCAGAGCTGCAGGATTTGGGGAGCAAACCAGCAAGAAGAGTTTCTCTCTCTCTCTCTCTCTCTCTCTCTCTCTCTCTCACACACATGCACACACAAAAGAATAAAACAGTGTTTTGCAGCTAATGAAAAATTCTTATCACATTCCATGCTCCAACATATATATATAATATACATATATAATATATAAAATAAACTGTTGTGGGCTACTACACTAAAACTAAATCCCCCATCTAGCTGTATGTTGGTACCTGTTATCCAGTCATTCTCTAGAAGCCAGAACAAATCACAAACTTAAACATGAGCATATTTTGCAGTTTGAAGGTCAGACGTTTGAGCGGGCTCAGCTTGTAGCGCTGCCCCGCATTTTCCCTAGGCTGCCATCCAGGCATCTAGCAGAGCTCTGTTACTTCTCGCAGGCTCTAGGAAAGGAATGGCTTCCCAGGCCGGACAGGTGTTGGCAGAGCTCAGGTCCTTGCAGTCGTGGCACGGAGACCCTTGTTCCTTGCTGGCTGTCACCAGGGTCCTGAGCCTCCAGATACCTCCACTCTGATTCCTCTCCGGCAGCCGCGGACTGGGCCCTCCCTCACTTCCCATCTCTCTGAGTTCCTGGGCCTCGCACTCCAGCTGGCTTCTGCCTTCCTCCTGGCATTTAAAGTCTCATGGATTACCCTGGGCACATCCGGATAATCCAGGATAATCTCCCTATTTTAAGGTTATCTGATTAATAACCTTAATTCCATTTGAAATGTCCCTCTAGAGCAGTACCTAGATTAGCTTTGAGCTGAATAACTGGAGGACCAAAATCCTTGGGGCAGCTTTAGAATCCTGCTGACCACACATATTGGCCCTTCAAAAGCTATATTGAAACAGAGAAAGTTGGTAGTTATAATTCTGCTAAAATGATACTACAATCAGCAAGCATATTATTTCATGTGGTACCCCTTTATAATCTGTAAATGTATTCATTTAGTTGTTCTAAAATATATGTGAATATATTAATTGATGTGATGATGATGTTAGAGTACACACTTAAATTATTCTCAGAAAACTACGGACTTCTCACAATTATGCAAAATGTCATTCTCTTTAGTGAAATACTTTAAAATGGAAAACATTGAGGATGCTGTGAAAATATTATACATTTCTTTTGCTGGCTTGGTTCTTTTGACTATTAATAAATTTAGTAATCATGCTGAAATTATTTTCATGGACAGTTTTATTAATACTGTCTATGAAAATAATTTCAGCATGATTACTAAATTTTGCTCAAAATGATATATCCATCATAATAACATAATTAAGCAGAGACAGTAAAATAAGTGGGATAAAATATTTCTCTTAGAGATAAGCCAAATTAAGTGAAATGTATAATCGGTAAGAGTTACACGGTGCTGAGGCCGGCACTGTGGCACAGCGGGTTAAAGCCCTGGCCTGAAGCACCGGCATCCCATATGGGCTCTGGTTCTAGCCCCAGCTGCTCCTCTTGCAATCCAGCTCTCTGCTATGGCCTGGGAAAGCAGTGGAAGATGGCCCAAGTCCTTGGGCCCCGCACTCACGTGGGAGACCCAGAAGAAGCTCCTGACTCCTGGCTTTGGATCAGCGCACCTCCAGCCATTGTAGCCAACGGGGGAGTGAACCAGCGAATAGAAGACCTCTCTCTGTCTCTTCCTCTCTCTGTAACTCTTTCAAATAAACAAAATAAATCTTAAAAAAAAATAGTTATACGTGCTAACAGATTGTTAAGGGATTTCAGGATTTTGTGTATTCTGAAAAAGAAATCAAAGGGGACAAATATCATTTCTGACAAAGCATGGCACACTGAAGGAGGGAATGAGGTTTTGTAGAGGTGGTGGGGGTGGGGTGGGAATTTCACTAATTTGCTCTATGAAATATTGATAAAATAATCCAAAAATTCACCTTTGTTTTCTCATTCATGAAAAATAGTTACAGTGAGATGTTGCCTCAGATTCCTTCTAGCTTCAGATTCCATGATCATGATTTACAATAGTTTCCATTCTGAGTTTTCAATGTCCCATCCAAGATATTTATCAGTGGCAAAACTATAAAGAGATTTTTTTTTCTGAAGGAACACTTTAAAAGCAATTATAACAGAATTACCATAAGATTCACTTTCAGTTATACATGCCCACAAGACTGTGAATTCTCAAGAAATTAGTCTAGAGCCCTAAATGAGAAGAGAGAAATTAGTCCACCAACCTAAATGGGAAGGCAGCTGGGTAGTGTGGTGAGGAAGAAAAGGTAGGACATTCAGAGCAGTTACTGAGGGTAGGGCCTTAGACAAAGCCCTCACATTTTCTGTATGAAGCAGATGGAAGCAAAGCTCTCTGCTTTCCTGACTTGGAAAATAGAGGGCTCCCTAAGGAGGTCCACTCCACCCAAATCATCTTACTGTCCTGGGAGCTGAGACTTTTCCAATGATTTCAGTCTTTTGAGAAATAGGCTCAGTCTATACCAAGTTTCCAGGAATTGACTCCTGATGTCTAAAAAATACAATCTTTCCAGCATCTATCAATCTACCTACACACATACACCACAGTACGTCAGAAAGTTTGTGAAAAAACATGATTAAATGATACGTTTATTTTTGCTGCAAAAAATTGAAATCATGCATAGGAGTGGTCATCAAAAATTTAATGGAAAATGCACCTTATGAAAAATTTATGCATAGATGCCAAAATATCTTGCACAAAAATAAACTCTTTTAGTTCCAATTTTTGCACAAACTTTTTGAAATACCCTCATGTGTGAGGGTGTGTGTATGTGTATGTTTGAAAGTTGATGGGTACATAGCTTCTACAAGTTGAATGGCATCGTGTGCCTAGATCATTAAAGCAAGACAAGTACCAAATACTTAAAATCTCCAGGAATTATTCTACTGTGTCAGGCCCTCAGTGTTCATGTTTCCTCTCCTCTGACATTTCCACTGCTTCAACCAAAGGCCATTTCCTCTTGGTCTGTCAACAATGGAAATTGAAAACAGCTGCTCACCAATCCTTTGAACAACAGGTTCTCTGTGCACATAGTGCTGTCAGGTCTTTAAGGTCACCTTCAATACCTGAAGAGGTCAGAGAGGGGAAGAATTTGAGGGTTGAAAGGGGCCTTAGTAATCATGGAATCCAATTTCCACCAGAGCAAGGGTCCATCTGTAACTTCCATACTTGGGCCTCCCATGGCCTCTACACATACACTTCTAGAATGGGAGATTTGAGATCCCCAAGGCAGTACATTTATGTTTAGATCACTTGAACTGTTGGAAAAACCATTTTATATTTAACTGAAATCTTACTGTGGTTTCTATATAACCTTATTCTGTTACCTAGTGTCAAAAAAATGTTCACCCATGAAACAATTATGAAAGAAAACTTTCCCATTCCTGCAAATGGTTTATTCTAGTTTAAACATGACTACTTCTTCACATGAAATAGCTTACATCTTACTGTCTTTTAAAAATTAAATTCCATATGCTATTTGGTGAATGCTCCTTTTTAAAAAATTATTCAAATAATAGAATACTGTACACAGCTCAGCAAAAATAAATGACCTATTTTCACAGGCAAAAACATACCCAAATCTCACAATCAGAATATTCAGTAACATTACCAAGATGCAAAAGAGCAGAGTATATTTTATTTCAAATCAGTTTCAAAACTGAACTCTCTGTGAATGCATATACAGCTGATATAACTGTAATGAGAAGCCAGTGGAGCATTGTAAGAGACATAATATTTTCTCTAGGGAGAGAATGAAAGTGTGGTTAAGGGAGGACACAGGCTGGGCTCAAGGATGTTTTGGAAAGCTATTAATGATCTCTGCCACTAGTGAAGAAATGGAGTGGTAGAAGAAAAGAAAGTGGTATTTTAACTCTTTAAGCTGATTCTTTTGGTATCACCTTGTTCAAAATGACATATTTCACTGTGCACTAACTCCCCATGCAGGACCTCTGTCCTCAATGAGATATTTTATGAGAATTAACTGTAAAACTTGTTCTCAAAGAGTTTTTATATGTTGTGTATATGTGTGCAAACTGTTAAAGTCTTTACTTAGTATAGAGTTGGTCTTCTGTGTATAAAGTTAATTGAAAATGAATCTTAATGGAGAACAGGACTGGGAATGGGAGAGGGAGAAGGAGGTGGGGTGAGAGTGGGGGTGGGAGGGTGAGTATGGTGGGAAGAATCTCTATATTTCTAAAGTTGTACTTATTAAATCTGTACTCATTAAATAAAAAGTTTCTTTAGGAAAAAAAAAACAAAAAAGACATTTATATTGCTTTGTTTTGTGGCTTTAAGCATTATCTCTTGACTTCATGCTACAAATTTGAAGTTTTCTTTCACTAACATGTCCCCACCTACAACACGTACATGCATATTTCACTCCTCACAATGTCCCGATGTCGTTACATTACAATTTTCATTATGAATATATCGTGTTTACACAACTGTGACAATGAATGTAATACTCAGCTGAGTCATATAGTATCCCTCTCCCGCGAACCTTTTTGTTTTCCTTGGAGTTAGTCATTGCTTTTGTTTATTTGGTTGGTTTTCAATGTTCTTTTCTTCCCCAGTTGTATAAACCTTCTCTCAATTCATCCAATACTTGCTATATTTATCAGGATAACAGTTTCTTAACAGGATCTTTCCCAGAGCTTCTGACTGCCTCTAATCAGACCCAGGTGTTCACCCAGGACCTCTTTTCTCATCCTGGATATATTTTTTTTTCACTTCTTTTTTTTTATTGTGCCTTTGTTTCCTGGATCCCAAGACTTCCTCTTTCCTGGCCTACTCTCTTATTCTGTTATAAAGCATTCTTTTGTAGCTCCCTAAAAAGTGGTACATGGACAGTCATTCATCTGAGATTATTTTTGAGGCAGAGAGACAAAGACAATGAAAAATATCCCGTGTGCTGAGTCACTCCTGAAATGCCTACAATCATCAGGTCTGGTTCAGGTCAAAGCCAGGAACTGGAACTCAACCGGGATTTTCCAGGTGGGTGGCAGGCACTCAGCTACTTAAGCCATCACTGGCTGCCTCGTAGGTTGCATGCTAGCAGGAAGCTAGAATAGGGAACTGTACCCAGGTATTGAATCCAAGGGTTCTTATATGGGAAGCAGGCATCCATTCCAACCATGGCTTAACTGTTATGCCAAATGTCTGGAACTATTTGAAATTTGGAATGCCCAAAAATGTTCTTATTCTGACTTCTTGTTTAGTTAGTGGTTTTCATGGCAGAATCACAATGTTAAGATTCACTTTCCCTGAGACTGTGAAGGCATTGCTCTACTGTCTTCCAGGTTCCAGGGTTGCTAATAAGAAGTCTGATGTCAGTCAGCTTATTGCACTTGCATGTATAGTCTTGTAATTTTCTCTCTGAGGAACATGGTGAGCTTCCCTTTGTCCACGGGCTATGAAATTTCACAATGATATGTCTTGCTGTCCATCTGTTTTCCTTTACTGCATCTGGATACTCTGTGAGCATCTTCAGTCTGAAAATTTGAGTCCCTCAGTGCTAGGACATTATCTCAAAATGTATTTTTATATAAGTAGTTTTTATTTTTATTTAAAAAGCAGAGAGATGGAGACAATCATAGAAATAGATCTCCCATCTGCTGATTCACTCCCCCAAATGCTTACAACAGCCAGGGCTGAGCCAGTCGGAAGCCAGGGGCCTGGAATTCAATCCAGGTCTCCCATATGGGTGGCAAGAACCCAAGTACTTGAGCTATCACCTGCTGCCTCCTAGGGTGTGCAGTAGCAGGAAAGTGTAATCAGAAGTGGATGGGACTTGAACTTCAATATAGGATGCAACATCCCAAATGGCATCTTAAGCACTGTACAAAATGCCCATCAATTGAGTTCCTTCATCAATATTTTTCTCACCTATGAAGTCATACTTCTTCCTTCCTGCATCCCCTATTACTCATAATTTGAAATTTCTGGAATCACTTTTTCATTTTTCCCATCATTTCTCCCCATTTTCCATATTTATTCTACTCTCTGAGAACTTTCTGAGGTACCTATTTCTGCATTTATGTATACAGACAGTCAAATTCTTCTATTTTGAGAGAAAAAGAGAGAGAAAAGCTCCAAGTGCTGCATGAGCTCGGACTGGGCCAGGGCAGAGCCTTGAGTCAGAAATTCCATCCAGGTCTCCCGTGTCTGTGGAAGGGACACAAGCACTTGCTCTCTCATCTGCTGCCTCCAGGGTGTGCATTAGCAGGAAGCTTTATAGGGAGCAGAGGCAGGACTCAATCCTAAGTACTCCAATATGGGACGCAGGTGTGCCAAGCAGATGCTTAACTCATTGTGCCACAGCATTTGTACTTTTCATTTCCAAGAGTGTCCAGACCACTTATTTTGATCCATGAGTGCTCCTCTGTGTGTAGCACCTCAATCCTGACTCATCAATAGTTTCTCGTATCTCTCTGATAATAGCTTTCAATTTTATTGTATAAGTTATCATTTTCCTATTTTGTCTCATATCCTCCAAAGACTATTCCTTTTCTCCTCTCACTTGGGTCCTGCCTGGGCACCAAATAGTTCATTAGAACCCCTACAAAGGCACATGGAGTTTGTCAACTCTGTGCTTCACTGCAGAGTGATCTGGTTCTGTCACTGGATTGGAGAATCCCCAGTGTTATTACCCATATCACTCATTTGTCCAGAAGTGATTTAGCTTGACAGAGAGGAATTTTCTAATCTCTCCCTGGAGTGAAGAATCCAGCTTCTCAGGTCAGGCTGGGGGAAGAAGGCTGGTCGTGATTTGATGGAGAATACCAGCTTTCAGCTCCACCCAAAAGTTCTCCTGACTAACCTGAGGCACATGGTTTCACCCTCACCAGAGACCCAGATGCTGTCTTCTACCTGAGCAGGAGAGAGATCTTGGAGTTACCAACTTCTTGAAGTGCTTTCTTGAAGTCTTCCAGGTGTCAGCCACCGTCAGTCATTTTTCAGGGGTCTTCAGTGCTACCAGCGCTTACTCCAAGGAGTATGTCCAGTATCAAACAGGAGCTTCTCAGCTGCCTGCAGTCAGTGTTCCCTTTGTCATGGGCAGGCTGATTCAGTGGTCATTCAAGCCCTTTCTTCCCAGCTTGTCAATTGTCTTCTCTTCCATTTTCTCTTCCTTTATGGGTATTTGTCTCTCTGTTTATCTGTCTATCCATTATATATCTGTCTAATCCAATTTATTAGGGATTAGGCAGGAAAAGCAGGTAATCTGTTTCCAATTTACCATCTTAATTATAGACTATCTTTATACTCTATGCCTTGAGTTTCACTCTATTTTTTTCCATATTTTATGTGTTCCAAACTATTTCTTGAAAAAAAAAAGTGATCATATATATCTTTTTAAATTTTAATCTTGTGCCTTTTGGGCATCATTTCCCTCTGGGTAATTTGGAAACTCAATCATGTGGCAGAATGAAATCAACTGTTTTAAAAAGCTGCCATTTTGGGTGTGCTCAACATAATACTGGGTCAGAGTAATATGCAACCACCTCCTCACAGCTTTGTGTTAGCTGCACATCTGAGAACCATGTTCTTTGTCTTCACTTAAGTGATGGGTGGGCAAACCACAACCCATGGATCTAACCTGGCCAGCTGCCTGTTTTCAATAGCTTTGTTGGAAAACAGCCATGCTCGTTTTTCTAGTTTGCTAGCGGCAAAGTGAAGTAGTTGCAAAAGAGACCATATGACCTGCAAAGCCTAATACATTTACTCTCTGGCCTCTGAAGAAGAAGTTTGTCAGCCACTGCTTTAAGTTAGTGATAAAACCTATGTAATATGGCAAAGCAACTTCCAAACCCAGTGGTGGGGCATCAATGCTCTGTGAATGCTAGCATTTATTCATTGACCAGTACAGTTAGACTATTATCAAGCAGTTTATCTACCGCGCCATGAGTTTTAGGTTACACATACATATCAAGTCAATAAGCTAACAGCATAAAAATGAATGCTGACTTTGGATTAAATTAGTTATTTTACAAAGTGAGAAATCCCTATGCTCAAGCAGTAATGATACTCGAATACAAAAAAAAAAAAAATCACTACAGAAGAAATTCAAGCACAAGATTCCCGAATCCTGGATTCTACAAGACTCTGAGAATTCCAAAGTGAGTTCTAAGGAACACCCGTCATATGAAAGAAAAGAGGAGTTAATGCCATAAAAAGTTTGTGACATATGGTTTACTATATTCTCACTCTTGGAGATTTGCCATATATTAATACATAAAAATTTTTGATAATTTCTGCAAAAGAAAAAGCTGATTAACTTTATGAATAGCTTCCCCCTTGAAAATTACCCATTCAGAATCCCTTCTGACACTCAGACTCTGTGATTCCATTTTATCTGCATTTATATTACAAGAAATATTGCCAAGTTCTTTGTTGACATCATTGGTATTAACTAAAGTGATTAATGATGTGTTTCGTGGTTGCCAGAAACTCTAATCACTGTTTGGTTCTTTGTCTACTATAGCAGTGTTACCTGGAAGCTAGTCCTTAAGAAGCCAGCAGTCAGCAAAGGCAGAGGTAGAAGGCTAGAGTAAAGGGTGTTTGTCATTCATTGTTTCCCTCTGCCTGATTCTGAGCCCAGCAGAAAGGAAGAAGAGGAAAATAAAAATAGTAACTGTTCAGATGGTCACAAAGGATCCCCCACGCCTGCTGGAAGCAGCTGGAATGCTCTGCACTCAGCAACCAGACAGAAGCCAGCAAGACAAACCTTCCGCAGGTTGGTCTTGGAGCATGGTCTGTCAATCAAAAATCCGCCCTTATGAGATATGAAATTTTCTCTCTGTGATTTCTTCCTGGTAAATTCAGCTTAGCTCAAAAATCTCATACAGTTTGCTTATGTCATCAATTAAATATTATATATTTTGTGTATTTTTCTAGGCAGCAGCAAAACGCTAAACCAGTTGGTGGTTTTTAGATTCTTTTTCCCACTTTAAAAAGATAAGCAGAGGAAAGGCATTTATTTTTTTGCGTGTCTCCTATGAGCCAGAAGACTTTGTGCTATGTACTTACATCTGTTTCTTGTTTTATGTTTTCTTTTTACTTTAGTTAGCAAGTTAAATTTATTGACAAACAAGATTTTATAAGAGCAGAATATTTGTGTTTGACTTGGAGTTACTTGAACAACGTGTACTAAAGAAGTTAGGGACGCATTATTATTATCTCCATTTCCCAGATGATAAAGCAGTTTCAACACTGCACACTGCCTTGCTTACTGCCACAGAGGAGCTAGAAGTGAGCCACAGTTTAATCCCAGGTCTCTCCCATACTTTTACACCTGGGACATGTCAGGTGCTGCCTGCTCTTTTATCCACTTCTATTCATTGCATTTCAGGGATTTCAATAATTTTTTAGAAGATTTTATTTATTTATTTGAAAAGCAGAGTTACAGAGAAGCAGAGGCAGAGAGAAAGAGGTATCTTCCACCTGCTGGTTCATTCCCCAGATGGCCACAATGGCTGGAGCACAGCCAATCCAAAGCCAGGAACCAGGAGCTTCATCTGGGTCTCCCACACAGGTGCAGGGGCCCAGGGACCTGGGCCATCTTCTACTGGTTTCCCAGGCCACAGCAGAGAGCTCGATCAGAAGTGGAGCAGCCAGTATTCAAACTGGTGCTCATATGGGATGCCGAAACTGAAGGCAGTAGCTTTACCTGCTAGGCCGCAGTGCCAGCCCCTCAATGATGTTTTGTAATTATACTTGCAAATTGTTTTACTCAATACTTTTTCTGAAGACTTCTTTCTTTTTCGAACACCAGCATCTTTCTCCATTAGGAAAAAAAAAATTAAAGAAATGATTCCCAATGCTCTATATGAAAGAAAATGTGTTAATCAGACAAGCCAAGTACTTGTAGAAGACACAATGAAACTACAGCAGGTGTTTGGTGGTATTGATTGAGAGTCCCAACACTGTTACCTCAGGCCTGTATGCTATTTGGATTATCTATACTAACACAATATGAAAATTTTTGACATAAAGTTAAAGCACTATATCAAAGAAATTGAAAGTGGGTATATTTCTCTTAAATAAGAACACTTAAAGTCAGTGACCTGAAAAACCACTTTAGGGAGCTAAGAAAGAAGTAGTAAATTAAACCCAAATAGATAAAAGAAAGAGAGAGAGAAAGGGGGTGGGGGTAAGGGATGAGAATTAAGGTGGATATTTTGTCACTGGTTAAAATGCCTGTTGGAATGCCTGCATCCCCTATCACAGTGTCTGGATTGGAGTACAAGCTCTGCTCCTGTCCCAGCTTCCTGCTAATGAGCAACCTGGGAGGCAGCAAGTAATAGTTTAAGTAACTGTGACCCTGCCACCCGTGAGGGAAACATGAACTGAGTTCCTAGCTCCTAGATTTGGCTCCATTCAGCTCCAGCTATTGTGGGCATTTAAGGAGTAAACCATTGAACGGGAGATCACTCAGTGCCCCACCCCCCTCACACACACACACACACACACTTCAAATATATAATTTTTTAATAAAAAACTGAAGCTGAAATTATACGTAACTCCCATTATATTTCTGTTGGGCATTCTTATCTAGAGATAAATTCAAAGATATGCCAATCAATCAGTCAGTTAATTGAACTGAAATGTGACATTCACTTTGGTCATCATTCGTAGCTTTGTTACCTACCCAAGATTCTTGAACTCCCTTGTTACGGAAATTGACCAGAGACCAGTGTGCAACCCAGACAAGGTTTTGTGGGGATTAGGCTTGATCACAAACGATACAGCACCATGAGAAGAGGTTCCCTCAGTGGCTCAACATGGGCATCTGGGCAGAGGGTTTTGTGCAGTTGGGTGTGGCGCTTTTCACTTGTCACATGACACTTAGATTTGCATCCAACCCAATGTTCTGTGCAGACAGCATGTTCAAAATGGTGATGCTTACTACTGCCACCCCAGGCAGGTCACATATGGGTCACATTGATGGCAGCCATGCAGGTGGGTAAAGTCCCTAACAAGGCAGTAAGGGGTCTTCTGCAGTTAGGGTCAGGGTACTCCTTGCTCCTGGCTGGTTTGGAGCTGGGGCACGATCCATGTCAGCTTCAACAGGGCTTAGTTGAGTGAGCCCTGTTTCTATGCTGTCTCAGCTAGACTGCCCAGGCTCTTTCTGTCAAGGATCCCTCCTCATGGTTCTTGCTCCAGGCCATATCTGTTATCCTCCATAGTCACCTCATTTGCCAGCTTATCCATCAAAGACAACTGGAGTTTAATGGTGCTAAGGCAGCAAAACCAAATGTTTCCAGGAACTATTGCAATGGGGAGAAGAGTCCTCAGTATAGGATAGGCTCAACTCTGAACTCAACAAGAAAAAACGATCTCTAGCCTAGGAGCAGGGTGGTAGTCTGTAGCTGGAAAAGCACTAAAAAGAAATAGTAGCAGTCAGTGAGGGGCAGGGGTCAGAGAGTTGGCTAAACCAACCTGATAGCATTCTTGCTGAAGGCAGGCAGACCAGGGTGGTCAGCTGTCTGCTGGAGGATGGTGGGGGAGGTGGGGAATTTTGTTCAAATAGGGTTCTTAATAAGTTGATTTAGCAGGAGCCTTGCTTGTGAAGACAAGGCCCAAGGACATGGCCCAGACACAAAGAACGTAGAGAGGCCTTGCTGACATTTAGGAAGGGAGGATCTTTGTCAGGTGCCTTTCATCTCCCACCTCTATATCCTCTGTAAGTTTCAGACATGTTACAGACCCACGGAGGAAGACTGCCTATGATGACAGCTGCTTCTCCCAGGACCTAGTACCCTAACCTGGTTGCTTCTCTGACGTTTCTGCCACAGGCTTGTAGACAGGAACTGCAGATTCACAGGGAGGCTCCCTTTGGGCCATTTTCTCCTGCTATTGCCCCCGCTCTGGGAAATACTGTCTTCTGCCCAAAGGTAGGGTTCATCTGCTTGCCTAGAAAGTCAGATGATGCACTCAGGTGATGCACCTGTTGCTTCTGCTGGCAGACAGATCAGTTTGCACTTGCATCAAAGCCTTTGGTGAATGCCTCCTCCAAAGAAAGCTAAAGAAAGGTTCTAGTCCTTCCTGAAGCCCTCAGGAAGCTGCTTCCTGGCCCAGTGACATGTCTGACAAATTGTAACAAGGACTGTGCTGTATTCCTAAGCAAAGGAAGTAAACTTCTAACACTGCAAGTGGACCGGAGAGAAGGTCCCTGGCAAAATGACCCTGCATGTCTCACCATCTTGCTTCACTGTGCCTCCTCTAAAGCTATTTTTTCCATCATAGCCTTTCAACAAATTACCTAAGGCACCACTTTTAAAGAATATGTTCAGAGGGCTTGCAGCTCTGCCCAGCCTTGCTTCTGCTTCTAGGATGGGTAGGTTGGCAGGTGTGTGTGTGTTGAGGGGTGTTCTCAAAGAGGCTGAGCAGCTAATGTACAGGATGGGGCAGAGTTTTGGTTACACTGAGCTGCTCAGGAAGACAGGGCTGAAAGGTATGACCAGCTCAGGGCTGTAGAAACGAGCACAAGTGTCAAAAATTTCCCAGGCACATGTATGTAGGGCATAATTGCACTGTCTCTCTTCTCCAGGACCATGCACAGCCTACTTGACTCTAAATAAGAAGTTGCAAGGCCGGCGCTGTGGCTCAATAGGCTAATCCTCCGCCTTATGGGGCCTGCACACCGGGTTCTAGTCCCGGTTGGGGTGCCGGATTCTGTCCCGGTTGCCCCTCTTCCAGGCCAGCTCTCTGCTGTGGCCAGGGAGTGCAGTGGAGGATGGCCCAAGTGCTTGGGCCCTGCACCCCATGGAAGACCAGGAAAAGCACCTGGCTCCTGGCTTCGGATCAACGCGGTGTGCCGGCCGCAGCACTTCAGCCACGGCGGCCATTGGAGGGTGAACCAATGGCAAAGGAAGACCTTTCTCTCTGTCTCTCTCTCTCACTGTCCACTCTGACTGTCACAAAAAAAAAAAAAAAGTGCTTACCTGAAAAGTGTGAAAAGTGATCGCTGTTAAATATAAGAGTGGGAATAAGAGAGGGAAGAGATGTGCAATTCGGGACATGCTCAAGCTGACTTACCTCAAACAGTAGAGTTAGAAACATACCAGGGGATTCCAATTCAATCCCATCAAGGTGGCATGTACCAATGCTGTCTCACTAGTCCCAGTGATCAATTTCTGTTCACAATTGATCATAATGATAGGACTAAGAATCAAAGGGATCACATAAACAAGAATAGTGTCTGCAAATACTAGCTCATAGAATCAAAAAGGGAGAGAATGATCCAACATGGGAAGTGAGATACACAGCAGACCCATAGAATGGTGGATGTCCTAAACAGCACTCTGGCCTCAGAATCAGCCCTTAAGGCATGCGGATCCGGCTGAAAAGCCCATGAGAGTATTTCAGGCATGGAAAGCCAAGACACTCTGGGGAAAACAAACAAACAAACAAACAAACAAAAAAACTAAATGAAAGATCTCCGCGAGTGAGATCCCAATGGAAAGAACGGGTCATCAAAGAAGGAGGTACCTTTCTCTGAAGGGAGGAGAGAACTTCTACTTTGACCATGGCCTTGTCTAAAAATGATCAGAGTAAGTGAACTCAGGGGGCTTCCATAGCCTTGGCAGCTCATGACAAGAGCCTAGGGTGATTGCTGATGCCATAAACAAGAGTGTCAATTTGTTAAGTCAACAACAGGAGTCACTGTGCACTTACTCCTCATGTAGGATCTTTGTCCTTAGTGTGCTGTACATTGAGATTTAATGCTATAACTAGTACTCAAACAGTATTTTTCCTTTATGTTTCTGTGTGGGAGCAAACTGTTGAAATCTTTACTTAATGTATGCTAAACTGATCTTCTGTATATAAAGAGAATCGAAAATGAATCTTGATGTGAATGGAAGGGGAGAGGGAGTGGGAGAGGGGAGGGTTGAGGGTGGGAGGGGGGGAAGCCATTGTAATCCGTAAGCTGTACTTTGGAAATTTATATTCATTATATTCATTAAATAAATTTATATTCATTAAATAAAAGTTTTAAAAAAAGTGGAAATGGAAGTGGAAAGACAATTTCATTTTGGTACAAATATGTTAAAATCCATGCATGGTTATTTTCATAATATTCATTTTCATGAACTTTTCAAAGATTCTTTGTATATATACTTTCAAATATTTTTGCACCAAAGTTAATATTTTTATTCTATTTTCCACAAAGTTTTTTTTTTAATTTATTTTCCTTCTTTTTCATTTTGAAAGACAGAGACAGATAGAGAGAGCTCTTCCATCTGTTAGTCCACTTCCCAGATGCCTGCAACAGCCAGAACTGGGCCAGTGCAAAACCAGGGTCTACTACGTGAATGGCAGGGACCCATGTACTTTGACCATCATCTGCTGCCACCCAGGGTGTGCATTAGCAGGAAGTGGATAGAAAGCAGAAGAGCCAGGTCTCAAACCAGGCACTTTGATATGAAATGTGGAAATTTTAAGCAGTAGCTTAACCCCATACACCACCAACTTTGTTTAAAGTACCTTGGGTGTAGAAGGAAGACAAGAAAATACAGTCATCTCCATAGAACTTGGACAGCTGCATTCAGGACCATTACTACTAAATAATTCTCAATTGCTTTAGTTCACATAGAAATGGATAAAACTGAATTAAATTCCAATGGGATAGGAGAATCTGTGGTTATTGAAATGTTCCAAGCCTAGCTAAGTCACTGTCATAGTCAACATTGGAGAAGAGCACCTACACATGATGAAATGGGTCTTTGATGGTGAGAAAATGAACATTTCAGTCCTGCAGGAAGTATTTTCATGAATGAATGGGTGTCCATAGCTGCACAAAGAGAATTAATGGGAGAGATAGCACAATCCATGCAGCACACCAAATTCCAACCCACAGGCTTGGAAATGTAAGCCTCACCTTTTTCCCTTTGTTTTTCCTACTCCATGCAAAGGAAGGCTTTCTAACACATCCTGTTATCAACCTGAGGCTCAGTGAGTAGTAATATTCACTTTAAGCAGTTGCTGACTGGGGCTCTTTGAGACTTTATCTTGTGGCCTTTTCCCTTTCTGCTCAATGTTCCTTTATCTGCCTGACAGAGAGGCACAGCACTTGAATGAAGTGTGATTGATGAATTACCCTTTGTAAATTCTGCATTAGATGTAAGATCGAAAACCAAAGTAATTCAGGTGACAACTCTTATTTTGCCTGCAAAATACAGCTTTAGTAATTAACATTTGTTTAGTCAAGAATTTCGCTTACATGAGAACATGAAATCTGTTCTTTTTTTTAAAAAAAAAGAGCCATGTAGAATCATATAAATTTAAAAGTCAAAAACTTTTTAAAAGTGCACTGTTGCTTACAGAAGTTTGCATAGTATTCAGTAAGCAAGACACACCATAACACTAGCTCTCAAGATAGATTAGAATGACATTATGTGAAAATAAAAACAGATGTATAAGGTGCCAACTTTCCTATTTTTTTTTTTTCAACTTTCCTATTTTGATCTGGACCAATTATTTGGGGGGTAGAAAGCACAGTAAAATGTTCTTCAGTAGCCTCCCTTAAGAAAGAAAAACAAAATTGTGCTTTTTAAATTATTATTATTCATGTATTTCCAAAATTACTGAGGAATATTTGAATTTGTTCATTAAACTAATGAGATAAATAAGTTTGAAATGTTGACAACTTAAATGTGTAATTTTCATTTTCATCAAATATACGAGTCTTCATTCTGAGTGTATAATAAGGAGCTATTCTGGGATTGATTGGCACTCACTCTTGGGAAGCAGAAATAGAGTATGGCTAAGGAAATTTAGGACTATGGGGACAGTCTATTACCTGTGCCAAGAAGAAAGATGTCATAAATAACAGTTGTCTGCTTAGATATTACCTAGGAGAACCTGTCCAGCTTTTGCATTCTGGGCAATTTAATTAAGTCCTTCTTATTGGTGGAACAGAACAGTTACCCTGACTGCTTGCTGTTCTCCGTGCTTTGTATGCTGCTATCTTTTGGGGTTTTTGACACAGCCTAATAGTACCATTCTGATCTTTATCAAATTTCTGAACAATTGAGAAATAAGACAATGGGATAAAGCAAATGAAGAATAAGGCACTATTGAAGAACATAGTTCACATCCTCAGACAAGTGAGCTTCTCCATACTGGTCCTAAGAGTTCATTCAAGGCAGCTTGACTAAGCACAAGTCAGGACAAGGGAAGACCTGCCTCTCACCTCTCTCTGATCCTTCTCTCCCTGCAAAAAAACCTTTCCTAGAGGGAAAAGCTACTGAGCGCTTATTCCTAAAAGGCGACTCATCCGAAACCAAAGTGTCTGGACTCCGACGCTCAGATTCTCCTTCCAGAATCACCAGATGCGTCATTGCATAGCCCCAATGTCCTGTAGATACGACTAAGAGACATAGAAATAATCTGAGTTTTTCCATATGGAAGAACACATCAGGCTGAATTCATCCTCTAATTCTGTCCTCACTGAAGTCAGGTGTTTCTTGTATCAAGAGTGGGGGGTCTGTGACGCTCCAATTTTATTGTGTAATGCAAGGAAGGCATGCAGGTTTCATCTTGCATGATCAACTGAATTTCTGTGAGAGTCTTCCTGTAGCATTCTTTGGTGGGGATGATGAAGACAGAGCCATTTTCTGCAAAGTGGACCTATGACTTGGTAGAATCAGTCATAGATAGTTGGAAGAAATTAGTTACCAAGAATGTGCTGCCAGTTTCTCTTCATAACTCCCGGGCCCTGTGATCAGAGTCCTGTGAGGACTGGAACTGTTCAAGGAAACTGGAGAAATCTGTGTAAACTGGAATCCAAATCCACTGCTGTGATGGCTTCCCATAAACATTTATATTATGCTGTTTCACACTCAGTAGTATCCCCATTGCCTCCGGGATCAGAGTCAAATGCTCAGCTTGTACACCAGTATTTCTCTCCATATGCTTCTTGTTAGTCTGCTGTGCCAGTCACCATGGGCTGTAGCTCCTGTCTCATAAAATAGACAAACCCACCTCTGCAGAGCCATTCACCTCCATGGGTATGTCTTACCTGTAGAAATAGTTAGAAAGTAAGCAGTGTATGAAGACTTTAAAATTGGTTGAACACCCATGCATTTTACTTGGGAGATGGTTCATGGTTTCATTAGAATTTTCAGAAGATCTGAGCCTCGAGAGGAAAACAACTCAGCTCTACAGAAATCTCTGGCCCAGACAATGGGCCTAATTGTAGTTCATTGTTCCATGTGCTTTCCTAAAACAGCCTCCTGTCTTAAGTCCTTTCTCTTGGACCACTTTCCAATATAGAAATAGGTAACAGGAGTCATGGGAAGATATTTTGTGCGTCCTGATTGCTTGGAAATGGCCTTTTACCATGCTCTGCTACAACTCTCACTTCATTGTCATCATCTATACTGCCGTTAAGGATAGACCTGAATCTTTGCTTAGACTCCTACAAATACCATCAACCCTACAGGTTGACTTTTGGAAATTTCCAGTGGCCTTGCTCACTGAGAATTTTTTTAATTTTGCTTTTATACTAAACAACTAGGTGATCACTTTTCTCCATGTGAACTGGGTGAATTTTGATGATAATAGATTTTCCCAAGAACTCTGAGTGCTGCCCACATAGGAGGCACAGAAGGGAACAGTGGATGAGGTTCATAATATCGTCTATTAGGTCAGAAATGCCTGCTTGCCAAATGTTTGCTACAGTTGGTGGATGCAATTTTTAACATAGGAAAAAGTAAACCACAATTGATCCACAGTCTCCGTCTGTTTTGGAACTATAAAAAATCCCTAGACTGAACATTTACTGGGATCCTTTCTTTTCAAATCTTGGTCTGTAAAAGCCGTAACCAAGTTATGAGAGAAAGCTGAAATCTGTACTTTCCTCCTCATAAATTTTTGAGATTTCCAATTTTCCACTGAGCTCTGAAGATTACTGGAAGGACTCTTACTATTATGTTTGCAGTACTTTGAATATAATCCCATCTGAAAAAATGGGAAAACCTAAAACAAAGGAAACAAAGCCAATTGCTGAAGCCAAGACCTCAGAAAAGGCTCTTTAATCAACCATTTTTAGAATGCTCCATTCTTGAAAAAATAATCAAGAACTATTTCATCAACTTGAATTTATGAGAAATATTAGGGAAAATGAAGAGGGTACATGAATGTGAAACTTGACTCCGATTGTTCTGCTAGGTCCTCTGGTCCTCATTTCCTTCCTTGAAGTGAAATTTTCCTTGAGAGTCAAATCCCTGCAGATAGGAGGTGTGTGCTGGAACTGCCATGGTTCCTTCTCCATTTCTTTCCTCTATCTCTTCCTTCTTCTTCCTCAATGGTTCCTTCTCTGACTCACCCCAGGTCTAAATTATACTGTCCTTTTGTGGGACTTGTCATTTGCTTAGTGTCTGAGAGTTTCTTTCTTATAAAAGTATTGGAGAAGGGCTCACTAAGCCCCTTCTGGCCACAGCCAGGAGAGAAGGACCGTGGCACTGCTTGGCCACACGGATTCCTCTCCTCTCCTTTCCTACCTGTGTCACACATAGGAAGAGAACTGCTCCCACCCACCCTCCAGAAAACAGAGCTCCTGCTTATGCTGCCTTACCTCTCAGCTAACTGCGGGAGAGATGGACTCCACCTTTTCACAAGGAAGAGCTGGTAGCTTCTGTGAAGTTTTCCTGCACTCAGAGTTACAGACATCCACACACACACACACACACACACACACACACTGCTGGCCAAACCTTCAACCCCCTTTGGACACATCCTTCAGGACTTGGGAGGTTCTGAGGGAGTATCACCTACCCCACCTCCTCAGGAATGCATCGCTAATAACTCCCTCACCCCAAGCAAGCCAGTTGGGCTCAGTTGAACTTGGAAAGTTTTCAAGTCAGAACTCTCTTGCTTTAGGCTGTAGGCCACAAAATGGTGTTTGAATCAAATTCCTGAATTTTTAGTTATAGCAGTAATAAATTCTTTCTTATCTCAAATTGTACCATTTAAAATAATTTGGGTTGCTTAATTAGATAAAGCAGGTAATAAGTTAATTTGCTTACTTGTATCATCTATGTCAGTTTGGTAAATTTTGCTGATAATTGCCATTCACTAGAGAAGTCAGAGGGTTGAACAAATGCTCCTCTTCTGTTTGTATTTCAGTGGTTTAATAAAAAAGAAAATAATCAGTTGAGAGGTCTTAAGTTACACTTAAATAACAGAAAAAATATTATTTTAAAGGAATTTCTTAGTAGAAATGCTGATGAACTGGCTGTTAGCTAAGAAGAATCCACTTATGAAAATATTTTTCCTGGTTTATGAAGCATCATTACATTTAGAAGAATGCTCTTGGATGAAACTGAAGTATCACAGTGCAATGCACAACTTCATCTGTATGATTGATATTTGTGCTGATCTTCAATCAATATTTCCACATAAAGAAGAAAGAAATTTCCCTTAGTTATAATACGTTGTTAGGATTTAATCTCTATTTCCATATCTGCATGCCATTTCCAAACCCACTTCATAGACTAAGGCAATGCAAAGGTAGTCATGAGACTCCCCGTTACAAACTGTGCATGTTGTGCTGATGTTAAAGTTTAAAATCCTGCTTCACAGTTACTTTCCATAAATACTGAATTTAGAATTTTTAAAAATTTTTTATTCACTTTACTTGAAAGACAGAGAGATGGATACAGAGGTTCATCTACTGGTTCACTCCTCAAAAGCTTGCAACAGCCAGGGCTGCCTGAGGCAAAGCCAGACACTCATAACTTAATCCAGGTCTCCCGTGAGGTTGGCAGGGACCTAAGTACTTGAAGCATCACCTACTCCCTCCCAGTAAGCTCATGAACAGGAAGCTGTGTTAGAGGCAATGAAGCCAGGGCACACAGATAAAGTTATGTGGGGGCCCTAAGCGGTGCCCTAACCACTGCACCAAACGCCCACTCCAGATCTTGAATTTGGTGCATCAAAAGAGGATGTCCTGTTTTAAATGGATGCCAACAATAGAGTCCAACTAACATCCAGCCAAATGACATTTTTCAACTTAAAAAAAAAATTTATATAAATAGTGCAGTGAAAATTTTGTGGCTGCCTCCTAGGTCTCATGGTATAACAGGGGTACTATGAGCATGTTCTACAGTAACAGTTGATCTCACAAACCGAGCCCTTCCCAGACTTCTTTCACAGCTTAGTATAATTCTGATGCTTCCTTGATTCTCTGATCTATACCTAAAGTTTAGCTTGGGAGGATGCTTTAAATGTCCATTTCAGGGGCAGGAATTTGGCCTAGCAGTTAAAACAAAAGTTAAGATGCCCATATCTCCTATCAGGGTTCTATATACAGCTGCAGCTCCTGTTTACAGCTTCCTGCTAATGTAGGCCATAGGTCATGACTCAAGTAGCTGGATCCTTGCCTGCAACATGAGAGATCGGATTGAGTTTCTGTCTTAGTCTCTGGCTGTACCCAGCCGTTATGGAAATTTAGGGACTGAACCAGTGGATGGGAACTATTTCTTGCATGTGTGTGCTCTTGCTTTCTCGCTCTCATAAGGAAAGAAGAAAGAGAAAAAGAGAGAAGGCAAGAAGGAAGGAATAAAGGGAGGGAGGGAGGGAGGGAGGTCCATTTGAGATGTCTCCAAGAAACAGGAAAATGGTGAACAACCTTCAAGAGGGCTGATTGGATAAGAGCCACATCATATGCAGCATTTAGACATAATTGTAGCAAATTGTTCAAAGGCTTATTGCTACTCCACCACCATTCATGTCCAATAGGTTAAATCAAAGACTAAAAGCGGACAATTGTGCATCATTTGTTCTTCATTTACCAGCAGGAAATTATTGTTTGGTGTCCATTTTTAATAGTGTAAGCAGAGGTTCCCTAATATTCTGATAAAGTTGCTGCACTTAATGCCAAGGTGGTATGGACCAATAGGGATACAATGCAAATCTGGAAAAGCTGCTCCAGTTAATAAACTTCAAGGTTAGCAAACAATAATCCTTGTTCTGTTCAATTGTATCAGCGCCAAGGACATGGTTGGGGTGGCCTTGTTTTTTAAAATCATAGCCCTTGAGAACTTTGTGTTTAAACTTTATCAGTGACTGCAAGAACAGAATAAGTGAACTGTACTCCAAGACAGAGCAGAATGCTGAGCATCTAAGGCAGTCCTGCTGCTATTTGGCCACAATGGAAATCTTTTCCTCTGGTTGAACCAGTCATCATCTCCCCCCTTCTATCTAAACCCTGCCCTTTTAATCAGTGGGCGATACTTAAGACTCGCGCACACAGTGTCTGGTAAGACTGTGTTCTCAAAGATAAGTATTTCTTGCCAGTAAGCATCATAATTTTAATTTTGTCTTGACCTTGTTTTTGCACCCCTATGTATTTTTCTGGTCACACTTTTGTGCTTGAATTTCCTGTGTAGACAGAAACTTTGGAGCATGAAGACACTGTAATTGTACCTGTTTGCTTTCATGATGATGTCTTAAACTACTCTCTCAACTACTATTCAAATGTAAATATAGACGACTTTTCACAAGTATGTTGTTACAATTACAAAATGCAGACACATTCTTAAAGTACTTACATATGTTAGTTACTGTGTACTGTGTTTCTCTTTAGATTCTATCCTAGAAAGAAAAAGTAATATTGCAGTTATGGGCATTATGAAAATAGATGGATTTTAAAATGCTTGTCTATCACTTTGAAAGAAATGGAATTTTTCAAGACCATGCAACTCATAAATTTAAAAAAAGGAATGCAAAATCATACATAACTTTTGAAAACTATCAATTTAAAGGCACTATTCACCATCTACATAATAGATGTTAGAGTAGATATGTAAGTATGCACACAAGAGAACTTTTTCTAAAAGAATGGAAATTCAGGGGCTGGCACTGTGGCATAGCAGTATGGGCGCTGGTTCAGGTCCTGACTGTTCCACTTCCAATCCAGCACCTTGTTAATGCACCTGGGAAAGCAGAGGATGATAGCCCAAGTCCTTGGGCCCCTATTCCCATGTGGAAGATTCAAAAGACACTCCTGGGCCGGCGCCGCGGCTCAATAGGCTAATCCTCCGCCTGTGGCCCCGGCACACTGGGTTCTAGTCCCGGTCGGGGCACCGGATTCTGTCCTGGTTGCCCCTCTTCCAGGCCAGCTCTCTGCTGTGGCCCAGGAGTGCAGTGGAGGATGGCCCAAGTGCTTGGGCCCTGCACCCCATGGGAGACCAGGAAAAGCACCTGGCTCCTGCCTTCAGATCAGCGCGATGTGCCGGCCGCAGCATGCCGGCTGCGGCAGCCATTGGAGGGTGAACCCACGGCAAAGGAAGACCTTTCTCTCTGTCTCTCTCTCTCACTGTCCACTCTGCCTGTCAAAAAATAAAAAAAAAAAAAAGACACTCCTGGCTCCTGGCTTCAGATCAGTCCAGCTCCAGCCATTGCAGCCATTTTGGGGGTGAAGCAGCAAATGAAAGATTGCTCTCTCTGTCTTTCCCTGTCTGTCTCTATAACTCTGCCTTTTAAATAAATCAATCTTTTAAAACATTAGATTTTTAAAAAATAAATATATATTCTATTGAGAAATATAAAACTGATGCATACAAAATAATTTGGAGGAAAATGTAATACAAAATGCCATGATCCAGACTAAAATCAATGTGAATTCAATTAAACTATCATATCTGAAATAATCGCACTCCTTGGCATTATTTAAAACAAGAGACTGTCAATGAGAAAGAAAAAAAATTTATCAGATTAAAAAAAAAAGACTCCTGAATCAGACTGAATGTATTATGATTTTGACCCTGTTACATGCCATGAAAAATACACTTCTAGGGCCAGTGTTGTGTCTAGTAACGTGTTGTCTGCAACGTCGGTATCACTTATGGGCACCAATTGCTGTCCCAGCTGATCCACTTCCAATTCAGCTCCCTGCTGGTGGCCTGGGCAAAGTAGCAGAGGACAGCCCAGTGTTTGGATCCCTACTACCCATGTGAGAGACCCGGATGAAGCTCCAGGCTCCTGACTTTGGACTAGTCCAATCCTGGCTGTTACAGCCATCTGGGGAGTTAACCAGTAGATAAAGGGTCTGTGTGTACATGTGTGTGTGAGAGAGTGTCTATCTGTCTCTCTATAACTCTGACTTTTAAACAAATAAATAAATCTTTTCTTTAAAATTTTTTTTTTAAATCAAAAGATAAATTACACACTCATGGTTGATTTGATTGTTATTGTTGTGTTTTAGAAGTTTCTAATATATGTGATTAGGTACTTTTTGAGAAAAGAAATCTTATTGACCTGATAAATCAACAAGGTATTCTGATTGAAGAAGAAAAAATTAGGATTTAACAATATCATATAGCCATCTTCCAATGAGCAAGTTTTGTAGCATTAATTCTTTTTTTTTTAAATGTTGTTCTGGCTTTAATGGGAATTATCAATCCCCTGAGGACACAGTTTATTTGTTTTTGTTTTTTGTTCCCAGAAACCTTTTATTTAAGGAATACAAACTTCATATATTTCATAATTACAACTTTAGGAACATGGTGATTCTTAAAACTTACAAGATACTTTATGGTGCAGAGTCCTGGTCCTTGAACCCTAGACCTACTCAGAATCTGAGGAAAGGTTCCTATTTATTTGAATAATAAGTGAGTTCCCCGGTGATACTGATGCTATTTTAGGGAACACACATAGAGAAATACAACCCAAAGAAGTGAAAAGAGTTTATGGAAGACATGGTCTTTTATAACTTAAGAGAGTAAATGTCTCTCAATAGTTTACAAGCTAGGAAAAAAATACTTCATTAGTAGATCTAATCAGAAACTTTTATTATCCAACTTTTTTGAGAATATCAGCAAGTCTTTCTTAAACACATCTGGAGCATTTATAAATGTTGACCATGTTTAGTATCATACAGGCTACAGTGCCTATAAACTAAAACAAGCGGGAAATTAAGAAAAATAGAAATATTCCCTGAGCAGTGGGTTTTTAGACAATTATGACACTGATTGGGATACCCATATCCCATGGCCAAGTGCCTGGGTTCAAGTTCCTGTTCTGCTCTCAATTCCAGCTTCCTTCTAATTCACACACTGGAAGGCATCTGTGATGCCTCAAGTAATGGGGTTCTTGCATCTCACACAGGAGACCTGAACTGAGTTCCTGTCTCTTGGCTTTGACCTAGCCCATTCTAAGCTATCGTAGGCATTCTTGGAGTGAACCAGCAGGTGGGAGCCCACTCTCTCCTCTCTCTCTCATTCTCTCTCTCCCCTTCAAATTAACAAAATAAATACTTTTAAAAAAATAAATACACTTTAGTAGTTGAGCTATACTTTCAAATAATGATAAATTAGAAAGCACTTAGAACTAAGTGTAAATATGATACAATGAGACTTATGAAGTATCTTAACAAACACTCTAAGAGAAATATGTGGCCTTAAAATTCTTATGTTGGGAAAGAGGAAAGGCTGTAATTTAATGAGTTAACTGTCAAAGTTAGGACATTGCAGAAAAACAAAAGCAATTGACTGAGTCCATCCTGGCAATCTACAATGACACAAGAATTCTACAGTAGTCTTCCTTTTACTTCTTCCAGTCAACTGTGGCCCAAAAATGTCAGATGAAATATTCCAGAAATAAACAACTCATCCACTTTAAATTGTGAGTCATTCCAATACTGTGATGAAATCTCTTGTCTCTGGCTCCTTCTCGTCATGGATGTGACTCACCCCTTTGTCCAGCTCTACCCAGTACCTGCCCCTTCCCCATTCAGTAGCTGTTGCAGTTGTGAGATGGACTCTAGTGGAATCGTAGTACTTGTGTGACCTTTATTTTACTTCATAGAGGTCCCAGTGTGAGAAGTCGCGATGGTGGTAATTCAGGTGTGCCCAAAAAAGCCATAAGGTGCTTCCTTTAAGTATAGATGAAGTATAATAAACTATTCTGAGACAATGAGAAGAGACCACATTCACATAACTTTCCTACAGTATATTGTTATAGTTGTTGTATTTTATTATTAGTTATTTTTGTTAATCTTACTGTGTTTAATTTATAAATTATAAATTTATGGTAGGTCTGTATTTGGTGAAAAAATATGTGTAGGGTTCAGTACTTTCAGGCATCAATTGGAGGGTCTTGGAATGTACCTCCATAGATAGGGGCAACCACTGTACTGAATAATGAAATGTTAGCAGTCAGGAACTAGACAGTGACGTCATACACCATCATTGCCAGTTAATGCTGTTCCAGGGACTAAACCAGACCTGCATACGTTATGCAAGATTTCCAAATGTCAGCACTTCCACAGCCACAGTGCCAGCCTGCAGTGCCACCTTGTGCAAACAGAGCCCCCCCCCCCCCCGACACACACACACACCTGTTTTCTACTGGAGAGGTCCTTTATACTCAGCCTCTTGGAGGGTAATTAAAGTTTGTAAACATTTAACAGAGAGCACCAGTCCAAAAGGATCTCTGTGGATCGAAGCTGACCCTAAGTCCTTGGAGAAGCAGAGGGGCCTGGGACATGTCACGATTCTTCAACCAGAGTTTAGGGGGCAAACTGTAGCCACTGAGCTCAGTGGTAGAGGCAGCTCCCCATGCCCGTGACTTCTATGGTGTCCTGACAACCCCAGCAGGGGAGACACTTCACCAGCAACTTCTCTCAATCCTGCCACATGACTGAAAATTCCCATTTCTCATTTCTGAGAAAATTCAAGCCCATTGCTCTCAGCAAAAACCTGTGACATATTATTCCACACTGGGTAGCTCAGAACAGCAGAAAGGAACTCTCCTACAATCCTGGAGACCAGAAGGTTAAAACCAGTTTCACTGGGACAAAATCAAGGTGTCAGCAGAGCCAGGCATCTTCTAGAGACCCTAGGGGAGAACCCATTCCATGCCACTTCCAGCGTCTGGTGGCTGCCTGAATTCTTCAGTTTGTGGCCACATCACTCCAACTTCAGCCTCTGTGGTCACATCACCTTCCTCTCCTGTGTGCCATCCGCCTCTGCCTCTCTCTTAGAAAGGTAACTTGGGCGGGCGCCGCAGCTCACTAGGCTAATCCTCCGCCTGCGGCACTGGCACAACGGGTACTAGTCCCAGTCGGGGCGCCGGATTCTGTCCCAGTTGCCCCTCTTTCAGTCCAACTCTCTGCTGTGGCCCGGGAGTGCAGTGGAGGATGGCCCAAGTACTTGGGCCCCGCACCCCATGGGAGACCAGGAGAAGCACCTGGCTCCTGCCTTCAGATCAGCACGGTGCACCGGCTGCAGCTGCCATTGGAGGGTGAACCAACGGTAAAGGAAGACCTTTCTCTCTGTGTCTCTCTCTCTCACTGTCCACTCTGCCTGTCAAAAAAAGAAAGAAAGAAAGAAAGAAAGAAAGAAAGAAAGAAAGAAAGAAAGAAAGAAAGAAAGAAAGAAAGAAAGAAAGAAAAGAAAAGAAAGGTAACTTGTGATGAGATTTTATAGTCCACCCAGCTACTCTAGAGTCATTTCCCCAGGGCAAGATCATTAATTTAATCACCAGCAGGAATGCCTATTTTTCTTACAAGGTATCATTGACAGGTACCAGGAAATAGGACCTGATATTTTGGATGATCACTAACCAGCCTGCTGCAACGAGTGACCAGGAGCCCTCTCTAAATTGCATGGCAAGCTCGGTCTAAGATGATATCGCAGTCTGGTTTTGAGACTTTCACAAAATACCCAGCACTGGGTAATGCATTAGGATAAGAAGTTTATTTAGCTTGCAGTTCTGGAGATTCAAGAGCACTTGGTGAGCATCTGCTGGGCTCTAGTGGGGGCTTCATGTCAGATGGCCTCACAGTGTGGAATGCAGATCACGGGCAAGACAGGAGGACAAAGGGGTTCAGGGGAGAGACCAGGCTTACTTATCACAACCTGCTCTTATGGCATCTCCCACAACAGTGAGAAAGCACTCTCCTGAGAAAAGCATTAATCCCCCTTGAAGACCTAACAGCCTCCCACCAGGCCCTACCTCTCCAACCAAGCGATAGTAGATTATAGTGGGATGGGTGTTGATGTGCAGCAAGTCAAGCCACCACCTGGGATAGCTGTATCTCAGTTCAAAGTCCCAGCTGCTCCACTTCCAATCCAGCTTTCGGATAATGCATCCGGGGAGGCAGCAAACGATGGCTTGTGTACCTGAATCCCGGCCGCGCATCCACTCATGTGTGAGACTTGAGTCTGGTCTCAGGGCTTCAACCTGGCTCAGCTACTGCCGGCATTTGGGGGAGTGAACGGAAACATGAGATCTTTCTCTCTCTCCCTCCCACTCTCTCTTGATCTGTGTGTGTGTGTGTGTGTGTGTGTCTGCCCCTTAAGTAGGTTAAAATACATAAACATTATTAAAAGGCAGCAATAAGTTTTGCTCCTATAGCCCAAGAAGTGATAATGCCTATGGCTGCCATTAAAGGAGTATGTGGCCACAGCTGTACAAATGCTACTGGAGTATCCAAAAGGATACTCAATTTAAGGGCATGTGAGCATGCTCACAAAATTAAGTGCCACTTGCACAGGAGGTCATGAAATCAGTGTTGAGCTGAGCCAGGGAAGATTGTGAAGCTATTTCTTTCAAAGGAGATTAGATTTGCAGACAGTGTTCCTTAATTACTTCATCTTAGTGAAAATTATGGAACCCATATCAGACGACTGATGTTTTAACACGGCCTGTTGTGTTGCAAGGAACAGTGATCTACTCGGGAGAGAGGATTAGGGCGGGGTTATTGTAAGACTGTGCACAGGATGGCTGCAAGTGAACAGCAAGCAGATCCAAAGTTCTTCCTCCTCACCCTCGCCCTGACCCTGTGCATTTGTCTCCACAACTCTAGGTGCACAATGTGTTCCTCCAGATTCACCCGTTCTTCATAACTTCAGTTTGAACACGACCCATACTGGTTATCCCACTCAATCCCTCTCTGTATGGCTACTGATAATTCTCTTCTAATTGGATGACTTCAAAAGACTCAAAGTTTGATCACTTCAGCTTATTATTATTATTTTTAATCAGAGCAGCAGTCAGAGCTATGCATTAGCTGACCTCGGGGTCCTTTCCTCTCAATTCCCACGATGGACAGGATAGGGAAGCAATTAAGTCAGGGTCAAGGGTTAATAAAACACACCACTGGGTAGCAGGGGCTGTGTTCAGAGAAAAGTACCCCAGCCCAGGAGTGTATGTGGGTGGGCACACACTCTGACCTATAGCAACTACAATCTTCTGTTAGAAATTTGGATCACTCAAATTCAAGTAACTCCTCAAAAACCAGCATCAATATAAAGGTTAAAAATCTTAAAAAGCAAAACATGCCATCTGTTTGGTATAATATAAGCATTTGCTAACGAATAGATTTTTAAATATAATTATGCTCAAAATTTAATGTCACAGTCACAGTATATTACTGTATTCTTTCTTCATCTCTACTCTTTCCAAACGGTCAAGACACTTAGTAAAAGTACTGGTACCTTTAGTCTTACCTTCCAACCTCCTTCCTCTGTTCACTTCTCGCTGACCCCCCTGAGTGGACGACTGGACTCCACAAGGCTTATGATCCAAAGAAGAACACTTCTTATCTCCTACCCAGCTGTGTCTAAACCACCTTATTCTAAAAAAGAGACCAGATGCCTTGATTTCTGTTAAGTGGGAGGCCTGTTTTTAAATAGAATGAAGAAAATGAATGAAAAAAGAGGGGAACTAGCATAGAGTTGAAAACACCAAAATCATATCAAAGAGGTGACGTGGTTCTTGATAAGTGTGATATCACCTAAAGGGAAGACAAACTTAGACACTAATTTTCATCCACTCAGCATTGTGCATTGTGCATTTCACTATGAACTGAAAACAAAGCAAGGCACTTTGACAGGAGAATCCCTGAAATTCCCTCGGCAACTGAAAAAAAAAAAAAAAAACTAGACAAATTTACACTGTTACCTCCATATGGAAACAGAAGATTGCACAGAAATTAGCCCGACTGCTTGAAGGATTTGGAAACATAGTCTCGGGCACTTAGGACGTGTTTTGCTAAATTGATCCCATCTCCAGTTTTTGAGAGATATCTGGCAGAGAAAAGGGACAATCCTAGCATATAGAAAATTATGCTCCCACAAGAACTGGAGCCTAGTAGTTTGAAACACTTTTAGGATGGATGGAACTTTTAGGATGGGAGTCAAGCGCAAAGAGTAAGATTGAGGAAAGAAGGGCACACTGAGGCCAGGTGAGGAAGGACCTGGACAAACAGCCGAAGAATTTGGATTTACTTTGCATTCATGGAAGACACTAAAAGGTGTTAGCAAGGGAGAAATGACCAAACTTGGGTTTGGTGAAGGTAGAACAAGAGTAAAGGAAAATGGCAAAAGGTCAGCTGGCAGGAAATCATCAGAGAGGCCTTTATAACAGTGCAATAGCAACTCACAGAGCTGACACAAGGCTTGGAGATAGTGGGGTTGGCTTGAGAGACAATTGGGAGAGGATGGGAAAGATTTGTGAGATGTTTCAAAGATACTTCAACTGAGATTTTTCACACTGGGTGAGAAGAAAAACTTTGCATTTATTTAACCTGGGCTTGCTAGTTTGCATGGACAATGCTGTTAACTGAAATACCCACAGGACAAAGACAGGAGTTGACACAGGTATGGAGAAGCTGGCTAAGGACAGGGATGAGTGAAAGAACTAACAGTGAATTCAGACAGGATCGAGTATTATTTAAAGTGAGGCAGAGCAAATCCTAAAAGCCATTGGGTTATCGAACTATATACTTAAGTGAATGAATTGTATGGCACGTGAATTTTATCTCAATGAAGCTATTTTTTGAAAACCAGGCCAGGAAGGAAGACTCCACCAAAGTCATAGAGCAAAGAGATGGAATTTCAAGGAGGAAGTGAATACCTTTATATTTTTTCTTACTTTTCCTTCCTTTTCATTGTGAAAACCCATACTCCCCTGTCATTCCTAATTCTATTTCCAATTTCAAGTTTTGTAGTTTCTAATCTCTACCAGGAACATCCTGTAACTCATTTTTATTGGAACCCAAATTATGATAAATCTGATTCAGTAGTAAATTCACATATGCTGAAATTTCTCATAAAAGAGTTATATGTAGAGAGAAATTGTAATTTTTATTTCACCTAGCATATGTAGAATGTGACAAAATTTAATGCATTGTATAACACAGTAAAATGCTTTGTTTGCTTAATTTTTGAAGATTTTCTTAAAGAACCACATCAAGGAATTTTAAGAATGAAGTTTTTAATTTGATATGTAGAACCACATGTCAACACTTGTTGAGAAAAATTCTTTGTATTGGATAAATTCACAATCATGAATGTTTTGACACAAGTGATAAAGTACAGAGTCACTGACCAATGCATGGCAGACAGAAAAAGTGGTTTCAAACTAATACTGGTATGTGCTAGAAGATGATGATACTAAATTGTCCATATGAAAGAACTAAGTTGTCAAGAGAATAACACTGAAATAGCACTGTGCTCTAATTTTTAAAAGAGGAGTGTTATGGATTGCATGTTTGCATCTCCCAACATTCGCAGTTTTCAACAACTCCAGTGGGCTGGTACTGGGAGATGGGACATTGGCTTAGATGATGCCACGTGGGTGAGGCCTCCAGGATGTCCTTATCCAGCTTGTAAGTAGAGAAAGAGACTGGAATGCTCTCCCTCCACCATCCAAAGACGCCATTGCAAGAAGACAGCATTCCACAAGCCAGGAGAAGCACCCTCACCAGAAGCCAAATTGGTTAGCACTTTGACCTGGAACTCTCAGCCTCCAGAAATGGAGGAAATCAATGTCTGTTGTTTAAGTCACCAAGTTTATGGTTTAGCAGAAACTAAACAAGATAATACAGGAAGGGAACACCCAATTCAGAGTGACCCTCAGGGCCGGTGCTGTGGTGCAGCAGGTTAAAGCCCTGGCCTGAAGTGCCAGCATCCCATGTGGGCGCCGGTTCGAGTCCCAGCTGCTCTACTTCTGACCTAGCTCTCTGTTATGGTCTGGGACAGCAGTGGAAGATGACCCAAGTCCCTGGGCCCCTGTACCCATGTGAGAGACCCATAAGAACCTTCTGGCTCCTGGCTTCATATCGGCGCAGCTCCAGCCGTTGCAGCCATCTGGGGAGTGAACCAGCAGATGGAAGACCTCTCTCTCTGTCTCTACCTCTCTCTGAAACTCTGACTTTCAAATAAATAAAATAAATCTTTAAAAAAAAAAAAAAACAGAGTGACCCTCTTACAGTGCTCTTACAGTGCAAGGCTGAGCACTGTCATGATCACCTTGCTCTCCCAAGCTTTCCCATCTCATCCAGAACAAAGCACAGGAGGCTTCCATGACTTTGAAGATGCCATGATCCACAAGTCACCCCTCCTTATGGCTTGAACCTGTCTTGCATTCTCTGTACTTCAATGGCATGCACTGTAGAAAGGAAGCAGGTATACACACACATATTTATTTCACACTATGGTTCAAAGTCATGAGCATCTGGATATATATCAAATATCTATTAGAAACTAATTTTCAGTGAGTAATGTTGAAATTCTATGGATATATATTTCTATATAAAACAATTTACATGAAAACGAACTTAGTTATGTCTCGCATTATTTCACACAGACACACACTTTCTTTGTTATCTTTTTTCCCATCTACTGAACTTCCCACACTGCTCAATTGTCAACTCTGAATGCAGAGAATATATTTGCACCATTTGTATAAGTCTTACCCAATAGATTCAAGAGATGTCCTTATATATGTTGCAGAATATTTGAAAGCAAAGACAGGAATAAAGAGAAATACATAACATGGCTGAAGCAGTTGCCAATCACTATCAATCAGATTTTCCCACAATCATTTTGTCCAGTATTGTCTCTTCATAGAGTTTTGTTCTGATTAAATGTGTAAGTAAACAAATCATTAAAAAAATTTTAGTATTTATAATTTTTTGCCAAAAAAATCCAAATCTCTCTAGAGGTATCAGAACACACACACACACACACACACGTTTTAATGAGACTTTCCATTTCATAGTCTAAACAATATCCAGTTTATTTGGGAGCATATATCATAATTTTAAGAATGTAGACTGACTAAAGCCCAAGAGAATAAAATGTAGTGGAAAGTATATTCAGCATTATTGGAAATGTGCTTTATTGCAAAATAGTAAAGATTTATGGCTTAGTCATGCGGGTTAGCAATATAGTTTTCTCACTTTCTTTTACAAATAAATCATATTAACAATAGCTTTGTAAAACATCAGCAAGGTACATATATATATATACCATTCTTAAGTCATATAAATAGTGAATAAAACATTATTGAAGCAATTAAAATTTACATTCAAAACTACCTAGTAAATGCACTTATAATTATTTTATTAGAGTTTGTGAAGGTTTCAATCCCTCTGACCTGAATTTAATTACTTCTTAATGTATTTTATGTATCTATTTAAAATTTTAAAATGTTTTACACAAGTTATTAATTGTATGCTATATCCTCTGAGTCTAGTTGAAGGCATATGAAATTAAGGACAATTAACCAAGAATAAAAGTTTGCTGTGTATTCTTTCATGTTTTGAATTGCACAGGGTATAATTATTGTTCATTTCTTCAAGGAGAAATTCTCCAAGCAAAAACACAAAAATAGAGTTAACATCCAACCACAGGGTATTTATTGTTTATTATGAAAAGCAGATTCTATGACATAATATATTGAAAGGAAAATTCCAGTGTTTATAAAAATATTCTGACTACAAATTGTACATTATTTCCTTTGTCACAAGTTTTAAGAACACGAGTGGGATCTCAGTGCCATTCTCAGGGCCCTGGGGGTGATGGTGTCGACACATAGGTTTTTCAGACTGAGGCTGTGTCGTGTGTGCATTGTCCCTAGCTGAGCTCTGTAGTGCCCCATGTGGATGCCTGTTCCTTTGCCCTTAAAGAAATCCATTTGCTCCTATGAGAAGTATAATACAAGAGGTTTGCAGAAATATGATGTAACTCTTAGATAGTATTCCTCCAATAATCCTGAGTTCAAGTAAGAGTACTTTCTTGTAGACAGAATCAAATTGGGAAACCAGGAACTCCTGGGAAAAATATGCAAAGCACCTAAACGGAAACAGTCCTGGAGCAAGACTCCTTTTCCGTGACTTTTTTTTTTTTTAAGATTTATTTATTTGAAAGAGTTACACAGAGAGACAGAGAGGCAGAGAGAGAGAGATCTTCCATCTGCTGGTTCACTCCCCAGTCTGCCGCAACAGCTGGAGCTGGACCAATCCGGAGCCAGGAGCTAGGAGCTTCCTCTGGGTCTCCGATGCGGGTGCAGGGACCTACGGACCTGGGCCATCCTCTTCTGCTTTCCCAGGTCACAGCAGAGAGCAGGATTGGAAATGGAGCAGCCAGGACTCAACCTGTTGCCCATATGGAATACCAGCAATGCAGGCAGCGACCCATTTCCGCGACTTTTTTCAGACTTTCTTCGCCTCTGATTATTACTGGCCTCCTCAGCCAACTTCTGTCATGGTGGGTAGCGGTAGCAGGCAGTAGCAACCAGGGAAGAGAATCTGTATGAAGGGAACACTTTGAGTTCAAGTTCTGTTGTCCAGAGCCTCTTCAAACAATCACCTCTTGGTATCCTCTGCTCTCTGGAAGCAGGCCTCTTGGAAGTAGGGTCAAATATATAGAAGTCGTAGATCAGGTACATAGTCCACCTTGGGGGTGTCAGGCTAGCTCTCTGTCCAGGAAGTTTCCCCTTCAGGTTTCCATAGCAAGAGAAACACCAATTAAAGGCTGTGTTTCCAGACAGGTCTGATGGAAACAAGGACTAACTCACACATGAACAACCTGTCAGTCTTCCCGTAACAGGAGGGATCTGAGTACTACTCGGTTCTCTTTTCCCCGATTTTCCATTGGTATCCCAGATGATACACAAAGAGTGTGCAGCAAACTAAGGATAGCAGATGTCGTGCTGCAGGACACAATCTTACTACTTCCTATGAATAAAGCTTGACTGAGAAACGGAATCATGGGTGACCCCACACTTGGGCCAGGACAGTCTAGTTGGAGAAAAGAAATAGGAGAACAGTTGATTTACTCCCAGTATCTCTTCCCTAGTTAATTCATTCCTGTTGAGTTTCCATCTCTATTTGAAACATAGATCAAAACTGCCAGTGAAAAATACAGCCCACATCCTACAAGGTGAAGAAATTTTAGGAAAAAAACACTCTAGTTCTCAAAAAAAAAAATGCGTGCTGAAGAATCTCAGTTTTTAAGGTACTGAGTCTGGACCACAAAGAATTACTTTTAAGCAAGGAGAATGCAGTAGGTAAAAGAGAATAATACAAAGCTCACTTCTTCCCTCAGTCTAAAAGAAGGGCACTGAATAAATATTGTATTAGCCAAGACTCCGTTGGAAAAGACAGAGACCTAAATTATTTTAAGTGAAACAGGGACATGGCTTGGCTTAGATCATCTATACTGGGAAAGGGCAGAGCTAACCATCTGGAGAACTATAGGGAATTTCAAAAGGTGTATGAAAAAGTGGAATTAAAATACGTTTGTTTGGGTAAAAAGAATTTTTGAAATATATACAAGGGCTCCAAAAAGTTCATGGAAAATGCGTATTATGAAAAAAACTGGTGCCCAAATAAACTTACATTCTAATTCCATTTCCATGAAATTCCTCAAGTATAGTCTAATATGCATAGTATTGCCAAGGATCTCTCCTCCCTCCCCTGTTTCTTCTTCCTTCACCTGGTTTCCCTCCATCTCTCCTCCCCTCTTTTGTTTTCTGTCTCCTTTTCTTCCCACTTTTCCCTCCTTCCTTTCTGCCTATCCGCTCTGTGCGGACACCCTTCACATAGTCATGGAACAGATCTTCCCGCAATCCTGTACTCGGCATCCTAAGGATTCCTACTGCAGAAAGGAGCTGTATTCCCTTCTATCATCTCCACTGGAATCTTGAAGAAGGATGACAGAGCAGTGTGGCTTAGATTACATGCCCATCTCTGTGAAAGGGGAGAGAGTAACAGGACCAGCATGACCTGGGTCACATAGCCCTGTCTCCATGGTTGCAGTGGGAGGAAAGCAGCAAGGAAATGAGAAATGCTGTTAGAAGAAATATAATACATTTATTTATGCTTATACAATAAATATATAAGGTAATGTATGTGTTACCCACAAATGCCTGCAAAGCTGCAGAAATGTGGGAGGTCAGTATTAGCCACTTCATACATTGTTTTCTGCTTTGTTGTACAATCATTGTGCTGTAATCAAAGTGTAGTAAGCTTCACATATGTAAAATGTACAATTTGATGAATACTGACATCTGCATGCACCCTTGAAATCATCACCAAAATCAAGGTAACAAACATTTTCATCACCCAGAAGAGTTTCCTAAGGATCCTTTGTAATTGATCCCCCCCTAACCCCTTAACCAGGAATCCACTGACCTGTTTGCTATCACAACAGATTAGTCTGCATGTCCTAGGATCTTGTAGAAATAGAATCTTTTTGGCCTGGCTTCTTTTCTCAAGATAATGAGTTACAGGATCATCAGTTGTTGTGTACATTTGCCCCTTTTTATAGCTGAATTGTATTGTAGTGCACAGATAGACCATGGTTTATCTATTCAATTGCTGATAGACATTTGGATTCTTGTTCTGTTTGGTGTTATTATAAATAAAGTTGTTATGAGTATTTTTGTGCACAGCTTTGTGTGATTCTATGCCTTTGTTTTTTCTTCAGTAATTACCTAAAAGTGGTTTAGTTTGGTTGGTTGGTGAGTTTACATTTAACTTTTTAAGAAATATCAGAATGGTTTCCAAATGTTTTATATTCTTGCCAAATAATTCATTTTCTCTTTCTACCAGCAATGTCCAAATTCTGGTTGCTCTGCATCTTTTGTCAACACTTGACATGAGAAGTCTTTAAATGATGCAAAATTGTATCATCATCATATCAAATTGCATTTTAATTGCATCATGTTTAGTGATGGTGAACATCTTGCAATGTGCATCTTGTCTCTTTTGTGGCAGTATATTCAAATCTTTTTAAATTGGATTTTTCTAGTATTAGCTGAAAGCAGCATCTTTTATGTTTTTGTTTTGAGTCATTTGTCCAAATGCGTGTCATAAATATTTTCACCCTGTGTCTTTCCATTTTTGTTTTCTTAATGATGTATTTCAAAGAATGAAGTTTTAACTTTTCAGTATAATCCAATTTATCATTTTTCTTCTATTTCCGTGCTTTTGGTAAAAGTTTTCAAAGGATTTCTCCACATATTTTAGTCTAGAAATCTTACAGTTTTAGATTTTAGATTTAACTCTACCACCCATTTTGAGATAAATTTTGTTTATTATGTTAGGAATGGAGATCCATTTTTCTTTTTTCATACAAATATCCAGTTAAGCTACCACCATTTGTTAAAAACACTTAGCTTTTTCTCATTGAATTTCTTTTTCATCTTTGTCTAAAGCCAGTTGCTAATAAATGTATGAGTTTATTTACAGAACATGGGAGCAATAAGAAACATCTCTGAGAACATCCTCCATTGCAAACATAAGCACATTTTGTTCCACTGATCCGTAGGTGAAAGTTTCCATGAGTATCAAATTACCTGATGATTATAACTTTAGACTAAACCCTGAAATCAAGTAGGATAAACCGTCTGATAGCTGTCACTTCTTACAAAATTGTTTCATCTGGTACAGTCCATTTTAATTTAATACATATTTTAAAGTAAGTTCTTAAAATTTCACAAAAAATGCAGACTGAAAGTTTAATTGAGGTGTGTGACATCTATAGATTTATTTGGGGAAACTTGCATATTCATTATATTGAGTCTTCCAATCCATGAATAGTGTAATATATATATTATATATAATATAACGTATATTATATGTAATAGTTATATATCATTATATATTATATCACAATATATAATATATAAATAGATTATATATTTATATATTATATAATAAAATGTATTTATACATAATGATATATAACTATTATATAATATATGTTATATTATATATAATATATATACATATATTCCATCTATTTACTTAAGTCTTCTCTAACCTTGTGTACAATTTTTGTAGCTTACCCTGTCCCTGATCTCTCCTGGGTTAGACATATTCCTATGTTTCTGTACCACTCAGGGTTCAATCAGAGAAGTAGAATCATTCTTATGATGTGGGCATGATAATTTTAATTTTATTCCAGATTCTTGCCTCACACAAAGACAGGTATTATAGGTGCGGATATTTACAAAGGTACACAAATAGGAATAGGATTTATTTAGCAGTGAGAGAGAACCTACACATCCATGCATGAGTGTGGGCTGCTCTGTCCTGGGCTGGGCTGGGCCTAAATTCCTATTCCAGACTCTTGCCTCTTACTTAGAGAAGCATGCTAAGCACAGGCACAAACATGACGTGTACTGTGATAAAGTTTATTTACAAAGTGAGGAACACACACACACATAATCGCAGGCATTATTTAGGGAGAGTGGGCCAGGAAAGGTAAAAAGAGAGACTTTCATACCCTGTTCACTCTGGGTCCACATGGAGTGAGAGCACTCACTTCCATTTACCTGCCTTCTTATGAGCTTAAAAAGGGAAATAAGCACATGGTACCAGACCCGGGGAAGTGCATCCTGGGGAAAAGGTCATCTGATTGACAGCTGGTAGATAAGATGGGGGGAGGGTGGTAGTGTAGCTCATGATCTTAATCTAGCTACTAGACTTATCCCATGTCAGCTCCACTTGGAGAAATACTAGCCATGAGCCAGCCAGAATACATTGCCTGAAGGGAAAAAGGGTGAAGGAGGGTGGAGGAGAGGGTGGGAGGGAGAGAGTACTTCCAGCCATGGTCTGTGGCAAAAAGAGAGAACTTCCCAGCTGTTGGCCTCTTTTATGAGGAAGAGAGTGGTGACTCTACAGGTGTGAATTCACCTGGGAATTTTGTGGTAACTCCATAAATTCCACGTGGAGCTTAATATCCGTGTTTTCATGGTGTTCCCTCTTTAAGTCCTGGATGAAGCAGGTGCATACCAGGAAAAGGGACATTTTGACTGACCTTGTGGGTTTGCAGGGACTTCCAGCTCACATAGACCTAAAATAGCTACCTAGTTACACTACCTCAGTGTGAGGGTTCTTCAAAAAAGTGAATGGAAATGGAATTTTAAAGGCTTATTTTGGTGAGAATATTTTGGAATATATAGTTTTTTCACACTAAGCATTTTACATGATACTCTATGATATATATGATAATTTACCAGGATTTTGATATAATGCAATTGTGGGAGGTTTCACCACCAGCATTATGTTTTTTTAAAAGATTTATTTATTAATTTGAAAATCAGAGTTGGGGGGAGGGAGAGATAGGTCCTCCTTCCAGTGGTTCACTCCCCAATTGGCCGCAACGGCTGGAGCTGCACCCATCTGAAGCCAGGAGCCAGGAGCTTCAACTGGGTCTCCCACGTGGGTGCAGGGGCCCAAGGGCTTGGACCATCTTCTACTGCTTTCCCAGGCCATAGCAGAGAGCTGGATCGGAAGTGGAGCAGCTGGGTCTTAAACTGGTGCCCATATTGGATGTCGGCACCTCAGGCCAGGGCGTTAACCCACTGCACCACAGCGCTGGCCCCAACTAGCATTATGTTTAATGCTGGAACCTAAAGAACATAGGGCAAGAAATCCTGAAGGAGAGATAGGTGTTAAGTGTAGAAGATCAAAGACTAACTGGACCCCATCAAAATGAACTGGAACTTGGGTGTGTGAGCTGCCTGGAACCATGAAGATACACTGGATCCTATATGTTCTCATTGTCACCACTCCATGGAGTGTACATCCTACAGGAAAAGCTAACGCCTTGGATCACTGTGATGAAGGCTGAAAGAGGATTTAAGGGAGAGGGGAGTAGTCCCAGGCGCAGGTGTTACCCATGCCCAAGAGCTAAGCCAGCTGACGAGCCACAGAATGAGCTACACATGTTTCTGCCCTCACTGCTCAAGCACACATCCGCATTATCTGCCTCCTCACTTCTGTGTTCAAACCTGGCCTGAAAATAACTCAGGAAGCCCACCCTTACAGAAAACACCCAGGACAGAGAATTCCAGGATTCAGCTGATTCTAGAGAAGTTGACACATTACCAAAATCCTGTGTTCTCTCCTTGTCAACATGTCACTGGTACATCATTTTAAACCATACTTAGTTTCCAAAAAGAATTCACAATAAAATCGTTTCCACAAATTATGAAACAAACAGTAAATACAGGGTAATTATTTCCCCAAAAGTGGATGCAAAGATCCTACTTTATCTGAGGTTTGTGTTCATTCTTCTGGCTGATTCACACTCCTCATTTGATAAACTGTAATTTAAATACTGAGCTACAAAGTAAACAGTCATTAACATATGCACATGAAATAGAAGATTGGGAAAGGAGGAGAAAACAAAGATATTGATTAATATATACATAAACACGTTTATAAAAATAAGGAATGGCTACTCAACGATTACAGAGCTCGGTTCTCTAACTGGTCATAGGGTCACAGCTCTAAGTGTAATTAAGTTCTGCCACTACCTATTCTGTATTTCCTTTGCCTTCAGGGAGTGTCCCGGCTATGCTAGCTTCTTTCCTGTTGAGTATCCTGAATGGTGTGGGCATTAGCGGTATTATCTGAATGGGGTTTTTGTAGTTTCTGTTAACTTTAATCTCAGGACTTGAAAGTACTAAAAAATGCCCCTGGGAATGTCCTAAATTCCAGACATACTGCTCTCCACCCCCACTGTGTTGTAGCAGCCTAACCCTTAACAATTGTGATCAATCATGCCAGCCAGTAGAGTAACTATCTCCTTCTGCCTGGTGGTGCATCAGCTTGAGCATGCAGTTCAGTGGAACCACTGTAGTGGTCTATGGGAGAAGCTTCACTTATTTTGCAATGAAGACTGCTTTAAAACAGAGTCTAAAGTGGCAGAAATGGGAAGCGTATTTTTTTCTTGTAGATCACTCTATGTCACAGGAAGACATTTCCAATCCCTGATTCCTGGATGTTTGAGTGCTGAGGAGAAGCATTTGATTTCAAACAGATAGTGCATCCTGGATGAAATTTTCTCAACTCTCCAAGATGTGGCCATCTAAGTGACACAAAAGGCCCCGCCTCAGTTGCTTCAGGTTTGTGGGGAACATGGTAACACCAATGAAACCCGTAAGCATGGGCCCCGTGCTGTGAAGTGAGTTCCTTTATCAGAATAAGGAATAAGGCATTCCTCGTGTCCGTAGTGGGTAGTTTTAGCAGAATTAAGATGGAATTAAATGTTTATTTTGGTGCAGATATCTGCAGACAAGGAAAGCAAGCCTATATCCAAAGTAATTATCCATTGACGTAAGAGCAAAGCTCTACCCCTTCCATAATGGGGAGTGGTCCAAAGTAATCAACCTGCCACCAGGTAGCTGATTGATCACCCTGGGAAATGAAGCCAGATCCAGGACTCAGCATTGGTCTCTGCTGCAGATGGACCACTCAGCAATGGCTGTACAAGGCCAACCTCTGAGTGGAAGACCATGTTGCTGAGCCCATGCATGAACACCATGGCCAATTTGCTCATCAGTCCATGTGGCAACGACAGGAGTGGTTGAGCAAGGAGACTAACTGGTATCCACAGAATGGATCAGACTCTCCTCTTGCTTATTAAATACTCCTCTGCTGAGGTCACCTTTAGTCAGCATTCATGTGGAATATAAGAGATTCCCATTCCCTAATCATTCTGTTGGGTTATTGGCTCACCCTTCTCCTGAGAGTTGCATTTCACTACCCTGGAAGTGTTTTGTACTAGGGGGTCTTCAAAAACCTCATGGAAAATGAGTACTGTGAAAACACTTCAAAAGATTTTTGCAGCAAGAGCTACATCTTTTAATTCCATTTCCACAAACTTTGTGAAGTCCCCTCACAGGAAGCTATTGAAGAATTAAACTTGAGGAAAAAAGACATGTCACAGGCTGGCGCCGCGGCTCACTAGGCTAATCCTCCGCCTTGCGGCGCCGGCACACCAGGTTCTAGTTCCAGTCGGGGCGCCGGATCCTGTCCCCGTTGCCCCTCTTCCAGGCCAGCTCTCTGCTGTGGCCAGGGAGTGCAGTGGAGGATGGCCCAGGTCCTTGGGCCCTGCACCCCATGGGAGACCAGGAGAAGCACCTGGCTCCTGCCTTCAGATCAGCGCGGTGCGCTGGCTGCGGTGGCCATTGGAGGGTGAACCAACAGCAAAAAGGAAGACCTTTCTCTCTGTCTCTCTCTCTCACTGTCCACTGTGCCTGTCAAAAAAAAAAAAAAAAAAAAAAGACTTATGTCTGAAGTGTGAAAGACAGAACAAAGGGGAAGGATGGCAAACAAGTGCTTTCTTCCTGAAAGCGGTTCAAGGAACTGGTGGTCCTTACACCTTAAGGAAGCTGATAAGAAAAGAAGCTAGCCTAGCCTCACGCCAGAGGCAGGAAAAAGAAGTGGCAAAAATGAGGTAATACTTACAGAGCCTTAGGGAAAAAAATCAAAAGATGAGGAAAAGGGGAAGGAATAATGTAGGCAAAGAGAGACATGATGATAGAGATCTATTTTAAGAACTGTCAGAGCATACACTGAGTACAGTGGTTGAAACCATCAGAGTGATTAACTTGGCCCTGGACAAGAACTCTGGGGAACCTCAGTGCCTAGGGAAGAATACTTTTTTCATCAGACCCTGGGAAATTCTAGTGCCTGCAGTGAGACTCAAATCTATCTGCTATATCTCCTAGCATAGTCTCCAAGGCATTCATTCATTTACCTCTTTCTAAAGACCCCTTGCATGCATAGATTTAAAAACTTTTTACACCAAAATAAACATTTTTTAATTTAATTTTCTTTGAACATTCATTTTGAAGTGTCCTTGCAGAAAACAGGCTTATTAATTTACAAATGACACCCAGCTGGGAAGAAAAGTGCATTTGATGACAAATTAGAATTTTGCAAAAAGGAAACAAAATGGTGACAGATAACAGCAGTAAACACAATTAGCAAAGTGTTTTTTATAAAAAAAAAAAAAAAGAGAGAGAGAGAGAGAGAAAAGCATTAACCCGTATTAACTTTCTTTCTGGTCTCCAAACACTCTAATCTAATTCCTGTATTGTGGCCTTTGCACTACTTTTTCCCCTGCTGGGGCTGTTTCCCTCATTTGGCTGCCTCCATTGTGTCCTTCAGATCTCAGCTCAAAGATCACCTCTTTGGAGAGGCCTCCTTGAGCTCCCCACCTTAAACAGCACCATCTTCTGCCCATCTGCTAAGTTATCGTTGCTATCACTTTACAGCATTGCCTTCATTGCATTTATCAAAGTCAAGCCAGTTTTCATTTCATGAAGCTCCACTAGAATAGAACAGGTGTTTGCTTTTGCTTAATGTCTGCTTCTCTGATAAGATGCTTTGATGGCATTCACAAACACCACGCTTTCCACATCTAGACTTTGCCTAGACTTAGTATGCATTGTGGGCTCCAAATTCAATTTCCTTTCTTTTCTTTTTGGGAGCTGCAGTCTCCAAGCTTCTTCTACAAACTAGAAAGAAAGCCACTGGTGAAAGAGAGAACAAATTGGGAGGCCATTGTGTGTTCTCTGAATGGTGCAGATTCTTGTTTTCTGTTTTGGTTAGCAGAAAGTGAGGGGAAAATTGCTGAATTCCCACATTCATTCTTGGCAATGGTGACTTCCCTCCATTTCATCTGACCAAATAGCTTCAGGCTAGGCATTGCAACTGTAATTCAACTCCACTGATTTTCTAATACTTTATGGAAAATCGTCTTACTTTTGAAATAGGTTGACTGACATTTTTGATCTTTTGATTCTGTTTGTAGCATCTTCATAGCTATTGTAGAGAAAAGTTAAGGGGGTTGCTTAAGGGCTGCTTTTTAGACAACATTTTTTAACAAAAATATTTATTTATTTATTTGAAAGAGTTACAGAAAGAAAGAGACAGAGACAGAGAGGGAAAGAGATCTTTCCTCTGCTAGTTCACTCTCCAAATGGTTTCAAAGGTCAGACTGGGGTGGGAAATGGAGCAGCTGGGACTCAAACCAGCACCCATCTGGGACGCAAGCACTGCAGGCTGCACTGAGCCCTATTTAGACAACATTTCAACCATTTCAATCGCCTACTCATAGCCTATGGATTTCTTTTATATGTGTTGTTGGCTAGATGGGGCAGTCTATTTGTTGGTCCTTTAAATACGTAAGAGTGACTTTAAATTTACACCTTTTAACTTCACTACATAGATTTCACTTATTGTCCCAACCTGTTGAGATCTCTTTAGGATTAGAATTAGGCTTTGTTTTGCTTAGTTATACACAGCTCTGGAAATGTTAATGGTTAGAAATTTTGAAGTGTTATTTAACTCTTTCTTTCCATATTTTAAACAAATTTTATCTGAACTATAACTTACATGCATACATATATTTACTTATATTTAATTAAAGTATAACTTGCAGACAGATTTACACGTATATACTTAATTAAATTATAACAATTTATAAATCTTAAATATAACCTTACTGAATTATATAGCCAATATCCACTAAAAATATCAAATTACTAGTAGGTTGTAAGAACCCTTGTTTGGTCTCCAAATTATTATTAATTCTATGCTGTTCTCTAGAAGTAATCCCTACCCTGACTTTTGAAACAATAGATTAGTCTTGCCTATTATGAAACATTACATAAGTGGAATCTTAACAATACTTTTTTTTATTTTGGGATATCTGGCTTCCTTTAATGAATGATGTGTTTGTGAGTTGCATCTTTGTGGTTTCATTTATCAGTAGCTAATTTCTTTCTTTCTTTCTTTCTTTCTTTCTTTCTTTCTTTTTTTTTTTTTTTGACAAGCAGAGTGGACAGTGAGAGAGAGAGAGAGACAGAGAGAAAGGTCTTCCTTTGCCATTGGTTCACCCTCCAATGGCCGCCACGGTCCACGCGCTGCGGCAGGCGCACCGTGCTGATCCGATGGCAGGAGCCAGGTACTTATCCTGGTCTCTCATGGGGTGCAGGGCCCAGGCACTTGGGGCATCCTCCACTGTACTCCCTGGCCACAGCAGAGAGCTGGCCTGGAAGAGGGGCAACTGGGACAGAATCCGGCGCCCCGACCGGGACTAGAACCCGGTGTGCTGGCGCCGCAAGGCGGAGGATTAGCCTAGTGAGCTGTGGTGCCGGCCAGTAGCTAATTTATTTTCATGCTGTTTAGTATTTTGCTTTATGAATACACCACAGTTTGTCCATTCTGCTCTTGAAGGACATTAGCTGCTGCCATTGTTTGACTCCTATGCACATCATTGCCGTGAACATTCCTGCGCATGTCTTTTGCTGCACGTGTGCACACATCCCTTTGGAGCATATCCCTAGAAGCAGGATTACTGAATCTGTGGGTATGAGAATGCTCAGCTCTAGCAGAAACTGACAAAGTGCAAGTACAAATTTACACTCCTGCCTGCTGCATATCAGAGGTCTAGCCATTCCACAACTTCACAGTTCTTTTGTCTTTAATCATGAATTTTAACTATTCCTGTGGTTGTGTAGTGATAACTTAGAGTGGTTTTAATTTGCATTCTCCAGATTATTAATAAGGCTGAGTCATATATTTGTGTGCTTTCTGGCCATTTGCCTATTTTCTTTTGTGAATGCTTATTCAAATATTCGCCCATTTTTTGTTGAGTGTACAGTTTTTTACATGTTTTTCATATGAGCCTTTTTGTCAGTCATACATATACTGCATGTCTTCCCTTACTCGGTGGTTTACATTTGGATGAACAGAATTTCCTAATTTTATTCATCTTTTATCTCAAGTTCTAAAAACTAGTTTTATACAAGTCTTAGTATTCAATAGTACAGTTATTTTAACCATGTTCTTCTTTAAGGTGTTTTGAAAACAATTGTGGAAATGTTGGTTGTTTTTCTTTGTGCATTTTTTTCTATTAGGTTATAATCCACTAAAAGCAGGGTTGTTTCTTTTTTAACCAGGAAAATGGTCTACAAATGGGGAAAATTTCACATCTATGTGATAACATCTTTCTTCCTCTGTTCTGTACTGTTAAGTAGATTAAAATCCTTGCTAGAGCCCAAGTGGAATCTATAGCATTTCTGGTACACTTTGTACATATTTCATCATAACTGGAGGAATTTATAATTCACTTAGTAAACATGTAACCCTGTTTTAACCCTGGAGAAACCCAAGGCCCTCTGCTTTCAATGGATGTCCTTAATTATCCAGAATTAATTGTTTTCTAGCTTTGTCTTATGGGGATACACGGCTCAAAATAATATTGAAGTATTTTGCTTCTTAAATCCACAAAGTTCTTCCTGGTTGCAAAGTAGAATATTTTCTATTTCTAATTGATGTCGCTTCTGCATACCTAATCCTTTACAGAAATGTAGAACTCATCAGCCTGCTGTGTACACTTCTTGCCAAACTCTTAAAACTCTGTTTTGTCTCTTCTGAGTCCTCCTGTGACCTGTTTCCAATTATCTTAAATTTTCTAACTTTAAAATGTGATAATAAAAACTAGATAAAACAGATAACATTTTTCAGACTATGAAATTAACATAGTTCCCAAATACTTCTTTCCAGTATCATGTTGGCTTTTATAAAGCAAAGGGTCTCCAAGTGGTTTCATATTCAGCTTATGACCCACAGAATGAGGTTGGCCCTCATTAACAAAGCAGAAGTCTGCAAAGGTGCTGACTTCATGGGAGTGTGTAAGTAGAAACTGTCTGACATCTGTCTGCTATGGTGTTGGCTCTTTAGGAATGGGATTGGACTGGACAGCCTCTGCAATCTGAAGAAAAGGTTCCTTGATAGCCAAGACATTTCTCAACAACATTCCCTCAACCTGCACTTAAATTTCATTTCTGGTACTAGTATATTTAACTAGGATTGTTCCAATTCTGTGTCATCCCAATCTCTAATGATCGATCTTCTTTCAAATCCTACTTGTAGCACTCCACAAATATAACACAAACTCACCAAATGCCCCTGCGTCTTCATTAACACCACTATCGGACAAGCTGCCTTCATCTGCTTCCCTACACTGCTGTGATGTTTCCAAACTCTTCTCCCAGCTTCCGTTCTTACTCCATCCTGCCCTCCACCCATTGTGATGCTTCAACTGGGTCAATCTTAAAGGAACATAAGGCATATTATACACTTTCCAGGGAGTCTCACTGCGTAGAGAATAAAATATAAATTTCTTACTATGACTTGTCCACTTCTCCAGCCTTACCTGCCCACTCCTTACTGACTTAACTCTACCTATCCTCATCTTCCTCTTTCCCAGGCACACTCTGCTCATTCCTGATGCAGGGCCTTTGCAATGGCTAATCCTTCTGCCTAGAATGTACTTGCCTTTCATCTTTACACAGCTGGTTCCATCTAGTTCCTAAGCAAGACCTTCTAGGCCACCTGATCTAAGTGAACTTCATTCCTCCATAGTTATTTACTTTCTTTTTTTTTTTTTTGCTTTGTTTTGATTTGATTTATTTATTTGAAAGTCAGAATTACACAGAGAGAGAAGGAGAGACAGAGAGAGAGAGAGAGAGAAAGAGAAGTCTTCCATCCACTAGTTCATCCCCAAAACGGCCACAATGGCCAGAGCTTCACTGATCTGAAGCCAGGGGCCAGGAGCTTCCTCCAGGTCTCCCATATGGGTGCAGGGGCCCAAGTGCTGGGGCCATCCTCTACTGCCTTCCCAGGCCATAGCAGAGAGTTGGATCGGAAGTGGAGCAGCCAGGACTCAAACCGGTCCTCACATGGGATGCCGGCACTGCAGGCCACAGCCTTACCCGCTAAGCCACAGCACCAACCCAGTTATTTACTTTCATATTTAAAAGACACATAAAAAATCATGACTTGAAATAATCTTTTCAGTGTGTAATTTTCCATTATTTTTTGCTGTCTCACGTGAGTACAAATTAGTTTGCAGAGCCTTACACAGTGCCTAGACAGAGATATTCTGCAATAAGTGTTCACTGAATGAATAGTGAGTTAATGAATAGTGAGTGAACTCTTTCCGATGTAACCGTTCATCCCGCATTTCCCCCTACTGTCTTCCTCCTGATTCTGATTTGCTGTTGTGAAAGCATTACAGATAATTTTTATTCTAGAGTTTGTCAAGTACAGACTGCTAAAGTCTCAACTTGCTTTGTGAATTCTGAGTCTATTTATACACAATTACACAAGCATGATCTTCAACATATAAGTGTTTTAGGGTCTTCAATCTTTGATTAGTCAGATGTTGCACCAGATTGGCAGGATTTGCCTGTCATTTGATGAAGCACCAAAGATACTTCTACTACTGCTGCCACCCAAGAAGCTTTGTAAATTTACCTGGAATTTCATTTATAAAAAATATTCTTACATTGTCTCCTAAGAGTTTTGAAACTTTCCTGAACTTTCTTTATCACTGCAGGAGAAAGAAATCAAAATAAGTTAAAGAAACAGATGCTGGAAACATGCAGACATATTTGTGGCTGGAGTTATTCTACTACTTGTACATTATGTGGTTTACCTCAACATGTGGAAAAATACAGTAAGTTCTTCCTTATGCAGGCTATAGTTACAGTATCACGTAACACAGTTGGTTTACACTTTCTGGCAAATATTTTATGATAAACACACAATATGCTGAATTTCTCTAAGTAACTAATATTTCTTTGCTTAAAGCTCTTTTTTAAAAGATTTATTTTATTTACTTGAAAGACAGAGAGAGGTAGAGACAGAGAGAGAGGTCTTCCATCTGCTGGTTCACTCCCCAGATGGCCACAACAGCCGGAGCTGTGCCGATCCATAGCCAGGGGCCAGGAGTCAAGAGCTTCTTCTGGGTCTCCTACTTGGGTCATCTTCTACTGCTTTCCCAGGCCATAGAAGAGAGCTGGATTGGAAGAGGATCAGCCGGGACTAGAAGCAGCGCCCATATGGGATGCCGGTGCTTCAGGCCAGGGCTTTAACCCACTGCACCACAGCGCCGTCCCCTGCTTAAAGCTCTTTTAGGAAGTGTGCGTCTTTCTTCTTCTTACCTTCCCCAAAACAATTCCAAATTCAAAAACATAGAAAAATATCTTTTAGTATATATGTAGATCATTTATTTATAGGAGCATGCGTAGTAAACCAGATCTATTAGAAAAGACAAAAAGGAAGACTCCAGAGTTGTCACTATATCATACTCGCTTACAATAGTAAGTGTACAACTTTCCTACCTGAGGTAGCATAGTTTCTCTCTAGTCACGGGAAAGGAAGGATGAAATTGACTTGTACAGTGCCTCCAGAGTTTATGCTCCTTGTAGTACCTTCTTCAATGTGGAATGGTGTTCCAGAAATCACCAAAATGATTTGATTGCATTGCTGACACTGTCAGAAAAATTCTCAAAAAGAGATTCTTGGCACCAGAGTCACTGAGAGCATTGCGCAGGGAATATCACGTTGGCATGGTGTGCAGAGTTGGGGAACATTGGCTATATGGTGTTACAGTGTGACTCTGCAGAAACCAGACACTGTAGAAGGTATTATCACATTGTAAACTCCAGTGCCCCTCTTCAGGAAGCAGGCTTGAGAGTCTGATGGATGTCTGATCAGTTTTTTTTTTTTTTTTTGACAGGCAGAGTGGACAGTGAGAGAGAGAGAGAGACAGAGAGAAAGGTCTTCCTTTGCCATTGGTTCACCCTCCAATGGCCGCTGCGGCCTGTGCGCTGCTTATCCTGGTGTTTATCCTGGTCTCCCATGGGGTGCAGGGCCCAAGGACTTGGGCCATCCTCCACTACACTCCCGGGCCATAGCAGAGAGCTGGCCTGGAAGAGGGGCAACTGGGACAGAAACCGGCACCCCGACTGGGACTAGAACCCAGTGTGCTGGCGCCACAAGGTGGAGGATTAGCCTATTGAGCCACGGCGCCAGCCTGATCAGTTTTATAAGTGATCCATGATGTCAAAATGTGCAACAGCCTTACCAATCACATTAGCAGAAAGGAAAAGCCTAACACAAATATACGACCAGCAGCTAAATGCTATGTATTATTCACAGTCTAAACCATCTACAAATCGACAGTATTATAAACATTAAAATTATATATTGAAGTACAAGGCTTACATTTTAAAATTGAAAACAATTTTGTAGTAACATTGCAGTCACCAAATAAGCCCATCATTTAGGAAAGTCAAAATTACTTTATGCTGGGGCCAGCGTTGCAGTGCAGTGAGTTAAACCACCATTTTGGTCACCAGTATCCCCTGTTGGAGTGCCAGTTCAAGTTCTGGATGCCTCAGCTTTGCTCCAGTTCTCTGCTAATGCACCTGGGAGAGCAGCAGATGATGGCCCAAGTATGTGGGCCCCCACCACTCATGTGGGAGACCTGGGTGGAGTTCCAGCTCCCGGCTTCAGCATGGCACAGCACCTGCTGTTGCAACCATTTGGGGATTGAACCAGTGTATGGAAGATCTCCTTCTCTCTCACTCCGCCTTTCAAGTAAATAAGTAAATCTGTAACAAATTATTTTCTGTTCAACTAATGGCAGATTATGAGTGTTAATATTAATCAGTAGTGCACTGCATAACAGTGTTTTTTTTAATCAGTGATGGGTTGCATATAAAATGGTGGTGCCATCAGGTTACAATGGAACTGCTAATTCCTATCTCTTAGTTGACATTATAATTGTCACAGCATTGTAGGACAACACACTACACGGTCCTAAAAGTACAGCATATACAATTATGCACAGCACATAATCCTTGATAATTATAGCAAATAATTAGGGTATCGGTTTATTTACTTACTGTACTATGATTTTTAGCATTATTTAGAATACAAGACTGCTACTTATTAAAAAAAAAAAAGTTCACTGTAAAACAATATGGTGTGTTGAGCCAACCACAACCTCATACATCTTGTGGTTGCCACATTTCTTGTTCGAATCAAGAGGCCACAAGAAGTGACTGACCTAGCCTAGCTAGGTTTGTGTAGGTACATTTTGTGCTGCTGGCACAATGAACTTGCCAAATGACACATTTCTCAGAACATGTTTCTTATCGGGCAGCTATTTTTGACTTTGTGTGTTCTGGGTTATTTCTCAGCTCTGTAACATTATCTTTTTTTTTTTTTTTTTTTTTTTGACAGGCAGAGTGGACAGTGAGAGAGAGAGAGAGACAGAGAGAAAGGTCTTCCTTTTGCCGTTGGTTCACCCTCCAATGGCCGCCGCGGCCAGTGCACCGTGCTGATCCGATGGCAGGAGCCAGGTACTTCTCCTGGTCTCCCATGGGGTGCAGGGCCCAAGCACTTGGGCTATCCTCCACTGCACTCCCGGGCCATAGCAGAGAGCTGGCCTGGAAGAGGGGCAACCGGGACAGGATCCGGCGCCCCGACCAGGACTAGAACCCGGTGTGCTGGCGCCGCAAGGTGGAGGATTAGCCTAGTGAGCCGTGGCGCCGGCTATAACATTATCTTTTAAACATTATTCAATCACATGAAACATTGGTAATCAAAATTTATTACTTAACATATTATCAGAAGAAATATGTCTTCTTACTCAAAAAATTTTTAGGAGATGTTGAAGCAGAGGAAAACAAAGACAGCATTGATTTCATCAACATCTCAGATGATTAAGTGCAACGTAAGGAGCAGGTTTTATGTGATCATCTAAGGTGTACTTTCTATACAACTGATGATCTTCAAATTGCTCATGAAAATATGCATTATAAAATATGCACATGTTTCTTTTTTTCATTAAAATAAACATCTTTTAATTTTATTTTCATGAAGTTTTTGGAGTCATCTGGTATTTATAAAGCTTCATGGAAAATGCAACATCCCAGGCGGGTTATAGACTGATGAGAAAAAGGTGCGCATGTGTGTATGTGTGTGTGTACTTTAATTATCCCAATTTAATTAGTCCATAATATAATATATACTGTCTATGAGACTGCCTAGATTCAGCTTCGGGTAACCCAGGCTGCGTGGGAAAGCAAGTATCAGAATCTGACAAGCTAAATCAGTATTTCTTCTGCCTATGCTACATTATACTTGGGACTTATATCTCCATTCTGGTAGGACCCCACTTGGAATTATTAGTAAGAACACATGCTTGTTGCAGGGGGTGGTTGGTGGTGGGGTGGGACAGTGGATGCAGAAGGCAGAGTCAGTTGTCAGACATCATAAGACAACATCTAGATCATCAGATTTCTAGCATTCTGTAAAGCCCAGTTTACTATAGTTTCTCCACCATGCCCATAGCCCTGCCTGGGTGACTCCTATCTTGTTTGGTCCAAAGCCATCTTCACAACTCTAGTTTCTCAAATATACCACTTACCTTTAGAGGAAGATTAACACCTTGTTCATGGGAGTTGAACAAGAATATCTAATTATTCCTCTTCATAGATACATGGATTCGTGAATCTTTAGGAATCTAAGGAAGAGCTAGATTTTCCTTTAATCCCTCATTTCCGTTCTACCTGGGATTCTTTTATGGGTCCCCAGATGGAGAGATGTCCTGGCCGCTGCTTGTGGCTGCACTCAGACTGGGGGCTTCTCCAGGGTGACATCACATCCTGTGTTCAGGACTTGGTTGTGCAGGAAATGCTGCAGTGGAGAGACTCCACACCAGTTCCTAGAGCTGGAATTCCACCCAGGTGAAGTGATGCAAGAATTGTAGCACTATTAGAGCATATACAAGGGTACTTCAAAAGTTTGTAGAAACTAGAACTAAAAGATAGTTTATTTTGGTGAAAAGACTTTTGAAATTCATGTGTACAAGGTATTATGAAAAAAAAAAAAAAACAATGCATGGATTTGAAAACCTTTTGCACCAGAAGAAATTCACCTTTTAATTCCATTTTCCAGGAACTATTTGAAGCCCCCTGGTGTTTTTCTCAGTGAGCAGCTGATGAGTCGTTGGCAGCTGCTCTGATTTTGCTAACTAATGTGGGAAATTTCAAGAGGGCGTAGTTTAGCTACATCTTCTGTTCTCCTGTAATTTAGAGCTACCCAAGACCATGTCTTTGTTTTTGTTATTTTTGTTTTGTTTTGTTTTGTTTTGTTTTTGACAGGCAGAGTGGACAGTGAGAGAGAGAGACAGAGAGAAAGGTCTTCCTTTGCCGTTGGTTCACCCTCCAATGGCCGCTGCGGCCCGCGCGCTGCGGCCAGCGCACCGCGCTGATCCCAAGGCAGGAGCCAGGTGCTTCCTCCTGGTCTCCCATGGGGTGCAGGGCCCAAGCACTTGGGCCATCCTCCACTGCACTCCCTGGCCACAGCAGAGAGCTGACCTGGAAGAGGGGCAACTGGGACAGAATCCCGTTTGCCGGCGCCACAGGCGAAGGATTACCCTATTAAGCCACAGCGCCGGCCAGCCAAGACCATGTTTAACATTAAAGCATTCAATTGCATCAATTTATTAGTGCATAGTGAAGTTTGATTTCTGAGAAATAAACCATAAAATCCCATACAACCTAGGAAGACCTTCTAAGAACAGAGTGTTTACTAAAAGTTTGGGAATGCAGCCAATCCTAAATTCGTATAGATAAGAGATTATTACACTTCATGGTTATGAGAACAGTGTGCTTATGTTTAAAATTTCTAATTACTACTTAGCACACTACTCCCAACTAACAACTAGGAAGGAGAGGCTGTCAACAGAAGGCGTACCTATTGGGCACCCTCCTAGTACCACATGATGACTTAGTAACTTGTGCTGACTGTGTGTATTCATACTTTTATTGGAAACATCTTACTTTTATTGGAAACACCAAGGTGGCACCTTATGCCATGCACCACACATTTAGTCTTCCTATACATTCTTCAGCAGTTTAGAGGAAGCTTTATGAATGGAGCAGACTGATGAACTGTGTGATAGACACCTTATCTCACTCCATCTTTTCCTAACCTCCCTCACTCTCTTATTCCTTTACTGCATTCCTTTCCAATGACAAAGAGGTTGGGGCATCTACTTAGAAGTCTTGGCTGTTGACAGTCAAGCTGGTAGAAAAATAAGGATTTGTGTAATCTATATGTAAATAAAATGAAGTAATGTCGTTGGATTACTATTAGAAAGGTTGATTTTTACCAATTTGGGAAATAGAAGAATAATTGTAGAAAATGTAATAAAAATGCACTTGACTGGCTGTAAGATTTCAGATTGAACTGGGAAACCTTTTGCACTACATGAAGAAAGATATGAATAATGAATGAGTTGTGTGACTCAACACTCTGAAAATGAGATTTGTTGAGAGAATGAGTGAAGGAGAAAGGAGTGGGTGAATGAGCTAAGTTTCACAATTGCACCAAGATCACACTGACATTTTGTTGATTTCCCTATAATTTGCAGGTGATTTCCACAAATTTCAGAAATACTATTGCTCATCCTTTAAATTAACACCAGATGACTGAAAAACAGAAAAACTACATGAAATTCTGAATATATTTTTACCAAACATTTTTAAGTTGTAACATACACATTAAAAAGTGTTCAGGCAAAAAATTGCACATTGCACCCAAGTCCGTGTACCTACCTTCAACACATTTAACGCATTTAACACTCCATGAGGCCAGCAATGGTGCAGCAGGTCAAGTTGCCACTGGGGACGCTGCATTCCACATCAGAGTGCCTGCGATCAGCCTTTTGCCTCTACCTTCCATTCTGGCTTCCTGCTCATGCACACCCTGTGAGGAAGCAGACGATGGACTGGAGTACTTGGGCCCCTGCCACCCATGTGAAAACCCTGAATGGAGTCCCTAGCTTCTGATGCAGCCTGGTCTGGCCCTGACTGATACAGACATTTGAGGAGTGAACCAGGGGATGGAAGATCTTTCTTCTCTCCGTGTGTGTCTCTCTCTGCCTTTCAAGTAGATAAAAGTAAGTAAGTAAGCCTTTAATAAAAACACTATATATTTAGTGTCTTATTTCACATTGTCTATGATAATATAGAAGGTATATACATTGACCTAATTATAAACAATGCAAGCAAATTCTAACAGCATAATCCCTTCATAATATTTGAATATTTGGAAGTAGGTGAAAGTACTGAGCCAAAGAAAAATAAGAACACATGCATTTATTTCATGGAGACGGACACAGTATCCCAGTTGTCAGCATAGCTGCGTTTCGTAGCTGGAAAGGATCTCAACAGTTTCACTCCACTCTGCTTAATTCGCTGGTTAACATGAAATACCTGGCAAGCTACAATTCCTCAGGAAATTTTTCAATCTATTCAGTGTCAATGGCAGCATAGGAAAATCAATTTATTTCAGCTCGGTTCAGTCAAACAGATAGTATATGTGTGCCCTCCATGGAGGGCTCTGGTGGGATGGGGTCAGTCATTGTTATTCCTTGTTACTGATTAGCTCCAACTCTGGGGTGCCAGGCACTCCGCCCCCTTTATCTGTGCTCTCATGGCAACAGTTTCCTGCTCTTGCCGAAATCCAGGTTGAGTCACTTTTCCATGTTTATCCTTTTAGCTTCTCCAGCACTTTTGTACATACATTTGTACTAAATTCCCTATTTCTGTCTGGAACTTGACTGATGCATTTGGGGCTAATGACTTCAGTATTGATAGGTGGTGATGACAGTGGTTAGCATTAGGGACCTAGGAGATACCCAGGTGGAATCAGGCACAGTCTTTGTTTTTGTGGGATTGTTTTTGTTGGGTTTTAATTTCTAAGCCCTTGGAGTCTGTTACTTACAGCCACACAAAGCTCATGGAGTCCAAGCCACACAGTAAAACGCAATGTCACCCTGCTGTGAAAGCTGCTAGACAAAGCTTTCCCTTTCTAGACTCCTGTTGCAGAACAGCCCCAGATGGTTCACATGGCACTGCTGGTCCACAGACCGCTCTTTGACTAACATGAGGCTAGAGAGAACCAGGAAAAAGAAACTGCCCTGAAGGACAGAAAGAGATGTCCAAGTCAAAAATAAAAATAGTGGAGCTGGAGAAATGGACCCGCGCAAATAGGAGAACATAGGGACAGATAGAAGCTGCCAAGGCCCAACTCTGCCAAGCACCACGATTGCTCCAACAGCAAGAGGGTAGTCTGGAAGAAGCAAGAAACTAGGGTGGACACCAGAGACACCAGAGGCAGGAGAGGGCAGTGTGTGCTCCGTGCACATCATATGAGTGCAGTGATGGGGCTCTCCTGGCCCTGTGTGCCCTGCAGCAGCACTTGGTTCAGTAGGCCCTGCTGATCAAGGCAGGCACAGAAATGCTTACACATCTTAGAAAGCATCCCAGTGCAGCAGTGGGGTTGGAGTAATACACTCAGGAAATCCTGTCACAGAAAACACTGCCTTATTTGATGATACCGGCACCATGAAGCATCATGCTCTCCAGTAGCACTGCCTGCAATGATGAAAATTTTTCTCAGTATTCTCTGTCCAGCAGAGCAGTCATCAACCACATGTGGCTACTGAGCGCTTAAAAAGTGGCTAGTGTGACTGAGGGCATTTTAATTCGTCTATGTTTAGAATTCAAGAACCTTAATTATGTGAATTTAAGTGAGATTTAGTAAATTTAGATTTCATAAAAACTTAATGTATCTAAATATAAATGGCCTCCAAGGGCTAGTGACTGTGTCACTGGAGAGTCGATTTCTGTGATGGACAAGCAAGTTTGGCTTAGAGGATAAGATATACAGGCTTTGGGGTCCCACGGGTCAGCCTTTCAGTCCTGCATTGCTGACTCTGTGACCTTGGATAGGTCACATTCCCTGGGCTTGAACTTCTTCTTCAGAAAATGGGAATCAGAGCGCTTACGTTTAGGGCAGTTGCAAGTACAAGAAATAAAGCACGCAGACTGCTGAGCACGGTCTAAGCTTTCTAAGCTACTAAGTGGTAGCTACTACACCAGGGGATGGTCAGTACTCGGGAGGATAATTCAGTCCTTTCCATTCCTCTGTTCATCAGCCCAAACATGCAACCAGCTGTGAAACAGGCAACAGAAATAACCCTGGGGGCTGTTGCGGAGTGAGTGGCCTCTCAGTCCACTGACAATGCCTTTTTTATTGGGGATTCTCTTATCTGGGCCATGCTGGGAGCTGCCCTTTTTCCTTCAGTGGGATTGCTTCTGGCGAATTATCCCTCCTCTCCTAAGGTGCATTCCTGGCCACCCTGCTTCTCCCATAACCCAGGAACAACTGGAGGCAGTTAAAGAGAAAAGACAAATGGAGCTTGTTCAATCAGTAACTTCAATTTTACATACAATTCTAAGTCAACAGTGTCTGTGCTGTGCGCTGTGGTTTCCCAACTCTTTCTCTGTGGAATGAAGAGGACAGATTCACAGATTGTCTTCCACCTCCAGTCTGACCAATCCTCAAGAGCTCTTGGAAACAACTTTGGAAAACAGAGATGCCTGTGTCTCCCCCGACAAACCCCCACCCAGTCTGGAGACTGGGCATGGTTGGGAGCACTCCCAGTGATTAGTGTCATACTTTGAAAATCATTGGCTTAGATGTTAATTCCAGGTCAGTTCTGGGCAGATAGGGTTGTGTCACCCAGGTTAGCTGAGAGACTGCTGTGTTACTCTTAGGCAAGGGTGTGGGTCCCAATGTTCCATGGATATTGTACCTTCAAAATAGCATGGATATTGGTACCTACAAATATCAATCCAGATACTTGGAAGAATTTTTCCCTGGGGAAATCATAATCATTTGAACAAGTGCTAGTCAGAGATGGACCTGGATTCCAGACTCGTTTTCCTTTTTCTTTTTCCCCTCTCGTAATCTTCAATGTCACGTTTCCAGAGATGACTCACTTCCTGTACCCTCCTTCCGTGGACCTTGCATCTGTTTCTGATGTGTTGTTCCTCAGCTTAGGGGCTTTCGCACATTTGAAATTTCACTAATTTTGTACAAGACTTTCTCCACCCGGAGAAAAATCAATGAAAACACTGAATGTGCATTTGCTCAATATCGCTTTTTTTTTTTTTTAAGCAACCACTCATACAATTAGAGGCCTAGAGGTAATACTGTCCCTTCAGATGCTTGGGTCTACTCTTAGACTAGGAATACCTGTACTCCCACAGTTCATAGTGACCTGAGACAATGGGTAAGCAACATGGTGATTAGTGTGTGGATGCTTGTTTGAGTACTAGTCAACTATTGTTACATACTTCTAGAGATAAAAATCTCTGTGAAACAATAGAATTCCAAGCATAGACCAATGGCCCACTTCTGAGCAGCACTCGGCTGTAAAATTCGGTTCAACAAACCAACAAACTCATTTCCACAGTCTCAAAAATCTGTTGCAGGTCTTAAAATTTTTAGTCTTAGCAAAAAGAAAAGTCCTATTCCAGCAAGTATCTGGGGTTATGAAACATGTCTTATTGGAGTAATTGATAAGAAAAAAATTGACAGGGAATTTTGCGTTTTGATGTTATATTGTTTTCTCTCTGGTTCTCTGACCACACAGTTTACTGGGTTTTGGCATTGGTGAGGAAGTGGGGATATTCAATCTACATTGGGAATGAGTAATACTCTACATGAGAACCTGAATCCTACCAACAGTTAGGACTTCTTACTAAATGACCTTCTTGGCCTACACTTTATTATTGGAAAGTAATTAAAGCAATAGAAAAGCTGGAACTCTCTGGTTATATTCCCAATGATCAAATCCTGGACCATAGAGAAATCTCCTATGACTTTATAAATAAACAATTTGAAAAGAAATCTAACTCAAAATACTGTACACAAGCAAGACAACTTAGGGGGCTGGTATTACGGTGCAGCAGATTGAACTGCTGTTTGCAATGCCAGCAACCTGTATCTGGGCTCCGGTGTCAGTCCCAGCTACACTGCTTCTGATCTGGCTCCTGGCTCATGTGCCTGAGAAGGCAGCGAATGATGGCTCAAGTACGAGCACACCTGTCATCCACATGGGAGACAGGGATAGAGTTCTGGGCTCCTGCTTTGTCCTGACTCAGCCCCAGCTGTGACAGCCATTTGGGGAGTGAACCATTGGACGGAAGTGCTCTCTCTCTCTCTCTCTCTCTCTCTCTCTTTCTCTTGCTCTCTCTCGTAGGTCACTTCACCTTTCCAATAAATACACAAATAAATAAATCATTCTTAAACAAAGACATCATATTGATTTCAGCAGGGACTATGTCAGGTTTACTTCTGGTTTGCTTGGCTTCCCTTGAGGGCTCCCTCCAGCTGCTGCAGGCTTATACTAGGTTGGGCTGAGCAGTGTGTCATACTAGT